>NC_053161.1:44138067-44462233 GCF_016835505.1 Polypterus senegalus
AATCCACCTATCTTGGTATCATCTGCAAACTTAACCAGCTTGTTACTTATATTCCTATCTAAATCATTTATATATATTAAAAATAGCAGTGGCCCTAGCACTGACCCCTGTGGAACACCACTCTTAACATCGGCCAGTTCTGATGAGGTTCCTCGCACCATCACCCTCTGCTTCCTGTGTTTCAGCCAATTCTGCACCCATCTAAAAACATCACCCTGAACTCCCACTTCTTTTAACTTGATGCCCAACCTCTCATGTGGCACCTTATCAAATGCTTTCTGAAAGTCCAGATAAATAATATCATAAGCTCCACTTTGATCGTATCCTTTTGTTGCCTCCTCATAGAATTCCAACATGTTAGTAAAACACGACCTCCCTCTTCTGAACCCATGCTGACTGTTCAGAATAACTCCTGTCCTTGTCATGTGTTGCTCAATCTTATCCTTAATAATTCCTTCCATTAATTTTCCTGTGATGCTTGTTAAGCTTACTGGCCTATAGTTGCTTGGATCTGCCCTGTCACCCTTTTATATAATGGGATGATATTTGCCATTTTCCAGTCCTTTGGAATCTCTCCAGTGCACAGTGACTTCCTAAAAATATGTGTCAAGGGTTTATATATGTACTCACTAGCCTCCTTAAGAACACGAGGATAAATATTATCTGGTCCTGGTGATTTGTTTGATTTCATCTTATTTAATCTGAGCAGCACTTCTCCCTCTACAATTTCCAAATCCCTCAGTACCTCCTTAGTAGTTCGTTTACCTCTGGGAGGTTATCCACTTGCTCACTTGTAAACACCTCAGAAAAATGTAAGTTTAGGGCATCTGCTATTTCATTGTCTGTATCTTTTAATTCCCCTTTACTATTCCTGATGAACTTGACCTCCTCCTTAACTGTTCTTTTACTACTAAAATACTGAAAGAATCTCTTGGGGTCTTCTTTCGCCTTATCTGCTATATTCCTCTCCAACTGTCTTTTAGCCTCTCTGATATCCTTCTTATGTTTATATGTGTGTGTGTGTATATATATATATATATATATATATATATATATATATATATATGCCAGCAACACTCATGACAATGACAACACAATTACATTGTCAATCATGTTACGTTATTATTAAAATGTTTCCTTTTCTTTTTCATTACTTCTTTAACACAATACTTCTCCGCTGCGAAGCAAGTGTATTCTTCTAGTTTTGTATAAAAAGCAAACAGATATGAAATTTGAGAAAAATTACTCAACCCGAAGTAGTATTTTATTTAAATAACCCACCGAATTTTTTGTATCATGGAAATATAAATGTGTACGGGATATTAAAAACTGTATTCAATATAATGCATATTCTTTTAATAACCATTATTAATTTTATTTTAATTTATACATTATCAGTTTAACAATAACGTGTAAACATTGAACATGCCCTGTAAATATAATGATGTAATGGGAACAATAAGCTGCTACATCCCTGTCGTGTTCCTGGTAATACGTTTAATTTTATGATATATTTTTTATTTCTAATCATTATCATAATTAAATGTAGCTAAATGTAGTTTTACCTATAGCAATTTATTGCAACAAATATTACTGTAGGCTATATAATAGTAACATTTTTTTTTATGATTTTAGGTGACTATAACTCTTTTTACTTTGCACGTAATCTAGGTAATGCATATGTAATCATGAAAAAATTCCACGACTGTTTTTGACATCCCTCAGTGTAAAAATATCATTTTAATATAAAGTTTGATTATACAGTAAATAGAGATAAATGATTGTGTAGCAATATTATTAATTTAGTTATGATGAGGAATAAAGTCATATGATATTTGCGAAATATTGTGCAACTGGAAGTGGTTCTGATGACCTTTTCCTCCTCTCTGTATACGAGAAAGTTGAGGGGAGCACACTCCTTGTTTTTTTTACTCTAATTCTACTTTTCTTTTGCATTCTTGTACAAGTCATCAACATTTTCAGACTGTTTTAGTCAGTTCAGAGCTGCAGCTAGCAGTATTTATTATTTGCAAGAGTATGTTCAATATTTCAGTTCGATCAATTTTCCTTATGTAATTATACCTTGGCCTTCCTTTAATAACCACATTGCCAAACAGGTTTGAAATAAAATTGCTCTACAATTAAAATTACTGTGATGTGCAACACTTTAATTCACGTACCTGGGGAAAATTTTGTTTAAATAGACAAAAGAGGAGTATGAGCGGAAAACAGACAGAAGTTAGCATTGTATTATTATCAACAGCAAGCAAGCACAAAACTTCTATTTCTTTGAACTGTATTCGAAAATGTTCCAAAAATGCTCCAGGACTTACCTAAGCAAAGCAAAAACAAGATAATTCTTCCTTCATTCTCACTGTTGCCATCTGTTTACCTTGATAACAAAGCCTAATCTCTTACAAGCAAGCCATTAACTCCCTCCAAACCTCGTTATATGACCTGTAACACCATCCCATAATATTATCCACATGCCTGAATCTTCACCTACTAATTGTAGTGCCATCTATGCCCTTGGGACCATTTTTCCAGGTGCCAATAAAGATTTAGTTTATACAAATAATGAGAAAATAATATCAAGAAAAACACAAACGTTAAAAAGAAGAAAAACACCAGCACCAAGAACAAAGGAATCCTTAAATTCCTAAACAAATTGTAAATTCCTCTCTCGCTTATAGCCCAATTAACCCAAAATCCTTCTTTTTCCCTTTTAGGTAAATAATATCTATCTATCTATCTATCTATCTATCTATCTATCTATCTAATTGTTATTGATGAGGAAAGCCAAATACAACCCCAACTTGTGAACTGAGGAGCACTTTCATAACAACTCACATGTGACAGGGCATCCAGATTATTAAGGATTATATATAATACAGCCCTCCCCACTACACGTACCTTTCTGATGAGCTTAACAACTTCTGTGCTTATTTAGGCAAGGACAATATGGAAATAAATATTAAAACAGAACCACCCTCTGATGAACAGCCTCTTACACTCTCCACCACTGATCTGTTTGCTGCACTTAACAGGGTAAATGTGCATAAGGTTGCAGGCCTTGATGGTGTTACTAGTTGAGTACAATAGGACAACCATTGTGCCAGTGCCTAAGCAGTCCACTGAAGTTGGCTTTAATGACTTCTGTCCAGGTGCACTCACCTCAATTATAATGAAGTACTTCGAGAACTTGTTCTTCATTCATCTCAAAGCATGCCTACCCCTACACTGAATCCCCATCAGTCTGCATATCATCCAAACAATTCAACCTGTGATGCTATTTCTACAGCACTTTACACAGCCCTGATCCACTTGTACAACAGTGGCACCAGTGTGAGGATGCAGTTTATTGATTTTAGTTTAGCAGTTAATATGATCATCTCCTCCAAGATGGACACAAAGCTTAGTGAACTTGACTTTAGCACCTTCCTCTATAATTGGAATTTGGATTTCCTGACCAAGATACCACAGTCTGTTCAGTTAGAAAACTACACTTCCTCCACCCTGACCTTAAACTCTTGTGTCACACAGGGATGTTTTCTGAACTATCCTCCCTTTTCACTCATAACTGAGTTCCCATACTTAGATCTAACACAATCATTAAGTTCACTGATGACACCACAATAGTAGGCCTCATCAGTCAAGAGAAGAGTTCCACCACTAACAATATGGTGCTGAATATCATGAAGTCCAAGGGGCTCATTGTGGACTACAGGAACTCCAAAAGCATGACCCAATCTTAATCAAATGAACTGAAGATTAACATTTCTCC
Organism: Polypterus senegalus; assembly: GCF_016835505.1. Lineage (NCBI taxonomy): Eukaryota > Metazoa > Chordata > Cladistia > Polypteriformes > Polypteridae > Polypterus > Polypterus senegalus. The sequence goes on from NC_053161.1 coordinate 44,141,852, forward strand.
TGGGTGTCCACATTTCTGAGGATCTTTCATGGTCCCTCAACACATCTACTCTGCTCAGAAAAGCACAGAAATACCTTTACTTTCTGAGGAGGCTGAGGAAAGTACAGCTGTCTAGACAGCTTCTAATGAACTTCAAACAATGCCCCATAGAGAACATTCTGACCAACTGTGTATGTTACGGTAACTGCATGCAATCAGACTGGAAGTCACTGCAGTGGGTTGTGAAAACTGCCTAACACATCATTGGTGCCTCACTACTTGCCATTGAGGACCTCAGGTGCAAACAGGGCCTGAGTAGGGCATGTAGCATCATTGTGGGCCTCCGCTTACCACAGAAATGGTATGTTTACTTGTTTATCTTTTGGGAGGTGGTAAAGGAGCCTAGATTCCAGCAACAGCAGGCACAGGAATAGCTTGTACCCTTCAGCTGTCACCCTGCTGAACTCAAAATCCACCTTTTCCATCTTACCTTAAAACGACACATGTATGATCTAGGACTCTGTACCCACCGCCGGTCTTTCACGTTTGTCCTATAGTCTTGAACTATTACATAACTATCAGGGCTCCTCTGCACTTGTACCTATACAACTGTCTGCAGATCACTGTCTCTATTATTTAAGTGGTTTCCATATATTACTGTACATATTCTATTTTATCAATGCTGTACTTATTGTGTATGGTGTCCCTGTTGTATTTTAACTCTCAAAAATCATTCTTTATATACTCTTGACTCTTTTCTGTACAAATCCCTCATTGCTACATTTATTTATATTTACCTGATTACTTACAAGTAACTTTTATTTGCATTTCTAGTTAGAAGCAAAACTGCATTTAATTGTCATGGCGGTGTTCAATGACAATAAAATCTAATCTAGTCTAATCTAATCTAGTCTGCACATATACTACGTGATGTCTACTATCTGCTTTTAGGATGATGATTGACCTCCATGGTTATTCCTTTTTTTATGCTTATTTTATTTTATTGTAGAATCAACTCTCGCCAGCGGCCAGCAGGGCGGCTGTGCGGCACATGCGTACGTGCGATGTTCTCATCCCTACCAACTTCGCCGTCACTTCCCCTACCTCTTCATATCTTAAATCAGCAGATTGAAGACTTAAGTGCCAGCTTAAGTGAAAAATTAAGGAAAATGTACTAAGTAATTGCAACACAAACACTACAGACGAAAGAAGAGAAGAAGTGGGCCTCTAGGGTGGAGAAAAGAAGAACTGCTCAGGAAGCAGCAGGTGCATCAACCTCTGAGCAAATGAATGCTAAACATACAGAGAAAGAGTATGAAAACTTTGCATGCTCAAGTCAACTGTATTCACTGCACGTTATTGTGCAGTACGCTGTTACTGGTTTTCAATAAGTTAATTAACAATTAAACAGAATAGCATAATATTCCCATTCAAGACTGGCCAGCAATTTAGGGATTTTCTGGAATGCTGCAATTTCTCCACAGAGCCTATGTCTCTTTTAAAATGCTTCTTAATCCCTCCCTTTAGAAAGAAAAACTAACTCTTTCCACCAGCAGCCAGGAGGTCTTGCAGCCTCTTGCCAGTTCTCTATGGTCTCACACTTCTTGACATCTGCTGGGTCCTGGACATTCTGAGTAACAGGTGGCTTACAGCATGCTAACTTTTCCAGCCAGTGTGGATCTATATTTCTGAATTATACTGCATGACTTACTTCAAGACCTCAATGTCATGAACCAATAGTTAATGCATAATTTGTCTTACTGCAGGAATGGGACTAAAAATGTTGGTTTTCCTGTTACTTTACCTATTATGTTAGAAAAAGAACAGAACTTGAGACACCAAAAGGGTTGGGGGATTCAGTGTGAACTCCATGGTTGTTGTTATAAGAGTAGATGGTTTGATGATGTTGGGCCACACTGGTGCACTGACCAAACTCTTAGATCAGAAGTGAAGCCATCTTGTATCCTTCTTAAATTTTTGTAGTCTAGACACCATAAATAGTGGAGATGGAGATAACCAGCTTTAATGCTGATGTTTTATGGAGGACACAGAAATATATATAGCTTGATGTACTACAGTACATTGGACTAAAAATGTAACAGTTACAACAGGGTGCCAGTGTCATTGTTATATATACACTCATAACAAGTTACAGACCTTAAACACAATGTACCTTGTTTACAGATGTAGATACCACCATAGTCTGACACACATCTTCAGTGTGATCTCTATAAAGAGTCCATTTCCAGGACAGATAGTGGAATGCCACTGCCTTTAACTGCCACAAGGTATCTTTATGAAAATTGAGAATGAGAAAGAGAGAATCACTGCATAGTGTACATTATCATTATTATCATTAGACATAGACCAAAATGAAAAATCTGAACTCAGGGTTCAGTTTATCAATGAAGCAGAGCTGTGTTTACATGCTAGTAGATTTTCTGGAGTTACCATTTGTAATATTACACTTTCCCACTGCATTTGTGGTTGAAATTGTGGCTAAAATGTGAGGTCACTGTTGAAATGCTGTTAAACCCAAACAAAAAGCACTTAAAGATTACCTCTTATTTTTTTGTGAAAATAAAAAGCAAATTAAATGCATTAAGTGCGTATTTCTTTCCACTAAATACAACATAATGACCTTCTTTTTACATTTCTGAAAATGTTAATACCAGAATGCCTAAATTAAACCCAGTATTATTTAGCTATTTAACATTCACTCATCACTCATATTTCAAGCACAGCGGTGGCCAAGGACCTGTCACTGCCCTTGCCAAGTCGCAGATCAAATTTAAAGCAACTTTAGAATACCTCAGAACAGGTCAGGGGTCTATAGCTGCCCCGGGCACTTCCCCTGAAAAGGCAAGACTTTAGCAAAGGCCAAAAGCTGCTCTCTTCCTGGGACTTACCAGATAAGCTACCTTTGAAAGTGCTGCAGAAATCAAATGGAGCAATAAGGCCAAGGCTATCAAACTCCAATACTCCAGTTTTAATCCCCATTACACTGCTTCATAGTCCCATGTGAGTTACTACATGGAGATGATTAATCACACTGAGTCAGTCAAATTTCATAAAGCAGAACTCAGCAGAATGCCTATGAAAAATATTGGAAGTGGGTGAAAAAGAAGAGAAACTGACAATCAACTTTGTACCTTATGCTTTTAGCGGTGTTTCTAGTGCATCATCAACATCATAGAGCATTTACAGTTCCACGTTCTGAGAAACAGCTATCAGTAAATTATTAAGGGCCTATGGTGTTATTTTTCCATATAACATAATAACACTTTTAACTTTTTTTACTGAGATAATGGTCTATTTTTAATCAGCCTAAAAAAACAAAACATTTCTTCATTTTAAAATGAATATCTTTTGCAATTTACAGTTAAACTGCTGATTATTTAATACTTTGCTCTCAATTTACTGGAAAATACAATAATCAAACATGATTAAAATTGACATCACGGGACATAAAAGGTGTGTTTAATTAAAAACCTTTCTATGTAGATGTGGCTTCACTAATGTGGGTTTATCAAGTTAAACTTTTATTAATAGAATGATTAGGATATGCATTGTCACAAGAATAGACAGAAGGACATCAAAAAAGTTGTATATATTGTGCCCTCGCTGCAAAATGGATTTGGTTTAAGAGCTGTGTTCAGGTTCAAGTCCAAAACAGAACTGATTTAAGGCTGTAAAGATGGCGGCTTTAATTGCAGAGACAGGGAGTGACGTCATCAGAACCGGAAGTGATGCCATCAGTGGTGCCAGAACTGGACGTGACATCATCGGGACTGGAAGTGGTGTCATCAATGGCATCGGAATCGTGCAGGATTTCCCGTGGATGGCTGGCAGAGGATTGAGATAGAAACTCAGTGCACCTTGCCAACCCCCTGTTCTGGTATGAAACTACCATTATTCAGGCCTTTTAGCTGCCTTCAAATGACAGCATATAGTTTCTAAAATCATTTATTTTACCTTTTGCCTCCAAATGACAGCATATACTGTCCAAAATAATTTATTTTACCTTTGAGTAAGTCATTTTTATTTGTTCTAATCTATCGATCAATCCTTTTCCAAAAAATATTCAGTTAAATTCAGATTTGCAAATAGTTCAAATCTGTCCCTAATACAGCAAGAAACAAACTACAAACCAAACATCAGATTACAACATCTAAAAGTTAATTTTGAGATGCTGTTTGACACAAGTAAACAAATCTAAAAAAATCATTCGACGAATGAAATGGAACCTGACAAAGCAAACAGTACATAAAGTACTGTTGAATTAAATAAAGTTCAATATATAAACTACATCCCACATCAAAACATAGGAAAAAAATAGGAAAAGCTGGCTGGATGAATCGATGTGCTGGTAATATTATCCATCCATCCATTTTCCAACCCGTTGAATCCGAACACAGGGTCACGGGGGTCTACTGGAGCCAATCCCAGCCAACACAGGATGCAAGGCAGGAACCAATCCCGGGCAGGGTGCCAACCCACCGCAGGACACACACACACACCCACACACTAGGGACAATTTAGAATCGCCAATCCACCTAACCTGCATGTCTTTGGACTGTGGGAGGAAACTGGAGTACCCGGAGGAAACCCACGCAGAAGACGGGGAGAACATGCAAACTCCGCGCAGGGTGGACCCGGGTCTCCTAACTGCGAGGCACCGTGCCGCCCTGGTAATATTATGCTTAATGTAAAAGAGTACAGTACTTGACTCCTAAAAAGTTGCCATGAGAAGGATACCATCAAGGTAGCGTAGAACTGGGTGAAGTTCCTCTCTTCATTTTGTCTTCTATTTTTCATACTTTTCTAACTTGTAGAGAAAATCTGGAATCATTTTGATGCGACCTCACAGGTTTTGAGTTTTCCACCCTACAGTGTGCTAAACATTTTGGTCTAGAATTCTGTTAGCCTTTTTAACTGCTATTACACTTTATGTGGTTACAGACAATTATTATTCCTGTAGGGTTAAATAGCTCCAGTCCCACAACCAACAATGTCTGTAAAATGTCAAAATCAAGCTAAACATTCTTTTTCCTGTCTGTGCACTACAATTCAATAATAAAAGCTATTAGACAAGGGAGACAGAACATAGGCAGGAAGTTAAGAGAAAAATGCTCAGTTATTTACAGTATGCATAATAGTTCTTGACAAGACCCCTTTATTTCTAAATAGCCTAATTACTGAATGTACCAATGACCTCCTGTGTTCAATTGTTTTTATTTTGCATTGCTGAATTCTATTGCAGAACTGCGGGAATTGAAATAATAAAATAATAATTCAGAAGCGTAGCAAGATCATTAAGGATTTGATTAAGATTTTTAGTGCAAGATTTCCATAAAGCTGTTCTGGAGTATACTCATGTAATGTTGTTAATGTGTTTGATGACAATATAGAGTGTTAATTACATCAGCCTCTGCCACACAATACAAAACAACAACTGGAATTAACAGTTTTTAATGCCTCCTATGTGATGATCTGTTAGATCACAAAATAAAAGCATTTAAAATACTTATAATGGGTTCATTTAATGCATATTGGGGACTTGTAATTTAAGTGATTTCTACTTTCATTTGACACCATCTATTGCATTGTATGCTGGAGGCTATGATCAGGGGTCTTGAGAGACTGAGCACGGAATCTGAGTGTCTGGGTTTGTGAGTGTCCTGCATAAAAACCAAGATCCAGGTCTTTAATGACCTTTTAGGCACGGTCATCAGCAGTGTGTCGGTCTGTGGAGAGAGTGTCGACCTTGTTGAGAAATTTATTTACCTCGGCAGCAACATTCATGTCACTAGTGACTCTTCCTATGAAGTGAGTAAACAGATTGGGAGAGCATGGGGGATCATGAGGTCACTGGAACGGGGTGTGTGGTGCTCCCAATATCTCTGCAAATGGACGAAGGTCCAAGTCGTTAGATTTCTGGTGCTTCCTTTCTTGCTATATGATTGCAAGACATAGACACTATCCAGTGACCTGAGATGAAGACTGGACTCCTTTGGTACTATGTCTCTTCAGAGAATCCTTGGGTACCGCTGGTTTGACTTTGTGTCGAATGAGTGGTTGCTCATGGAGTCCCAAATGAAGCACATTAACTGCATTGAGGTAGCATAAGTTATGGCACTATGGCCTTGTGGCACGTTTCCCAGAGGGTGATCCAGCTCGTAAGAAACCAAAATGAAAGCCAAAGAGAGTAGTCAAAACATGGCAAGGATTTCCAGCCAGTCTCTCAAAAAGGAGACTGCCAAAAGAATCACAAGGTAAGGATCATGGAAATTATCCAAATAGTTAGATATGGATTAAAGAGTGGCATTTTATAGTGTTGGTACCATGAGGCAACATGCAGAATTGACATGGGTCATATACTCAGCTAAGACCCTAGCTGTAAAAAAAAAAAAAGAAAAAAAAAGTCCAACAAAATGGTGGTGCCCATAGAAATTGAAACAGCATCATAAAAAGATAATTCAGAAAAACTACTATATAATAAAATACTAAAACTTGTGTGTATAATTCCTCGGAGAAATCTGATTAGTCAATTCATTTTTGGCGTGATTCGTCAGTTTGGTTTTGGTGATGTGATCGAAAGAGAAGTGTAAGACTGAGATGCACAAGGAGGAATAAAGGAGTAGGACGCATGCTGAGAGATGCCTTCAAAGATAGGAAGTATAAAAAGAGACAGGAGGTTGTAACAGGGCTACATATTAATAAGTATTTTTTATAAGTGTTTTTTTTGTCTGTGCTGAGTGCCATTTGCTATGCTATAAGTAAATGTCGTCCCCATAAGATAAAAGGGGAAGGATGATGAAGGGAGACCGCACCACCGAGACGAAAATTACCTGTTGTTTTCCACCAATTACATCTGGGACTGTCATTATTTAAACTAGAGGACCGTAAAGGAAAAGAGAGTGAGGAGAGAGAGAGAGAAAGAGAGAGAAGGAAAGAGAACAAAGATCATGAGTAGGAAGGATACATTATTTACAATCATTTCCACCCATCATCCCATTTATTATGCCATCCATTACTTGCTTTTTTCAAGATCCGGACCAACATTTATGGCAACCTGTGCAGAGAAACCCCGGGGTTTGGATTCACACCAACCATTGCTGAGGACATATACAGTGAGGTCGTTTTTGGGACTTACTTATCATATACATATTGTGAAATGAATAGCCTTGACACATACAAAAAGGTTTGGGGCAGCCACCCACATATTGTCCCTGGCTGCAAAAGGCTGCATTCTTTTGAGTTCTCCACTGAACTGACTGGTGGAGGAAAGATGGCGGCTTTATAAGCCAAAAGATGGAAGTGACTTCAGTCTGGGGGTCGGAACCAGAAGTGTCGTTGAATCAGGCAGGTTTTCCCATTTTTGGCCTGTAGAGATAACAGAGGTAGGTTTAGTGCACCCCACCACCACTAACTGCAGAGTTAGAGATTTCTGGGTTGTTTTTAATGAAAAAAACAAAAAATATTGAAGTTAGGCACACAAAAATGCTTATATTATTTCAGCATCTTAAAATTTATTCGTCTTTCTCTGAGTTTTCATCCAGTGCCAGAAAATCTGGCCTGGGTTCCTTCCCTCTTACCTAAACAAAAACAACAAAACAATGTAATATTAAAAAAAATGTAAAAGCTCAAAATACTAATTTCATTATTTGTGAAATTTATTTATTCATTCATCCATTTTCCAACCCGTTTAATCCAAACACAGGGTCACGGGGGTCTGCTGGAGCCAATCCCAGCCAACACAGGGCGCAAGGCAGGAACCAATCCCGGGCAGGGCGCCAACCCACCGCAGGACACACAAACCCACATCCACACACCAAGCACACACTAGGGACAATTTAGAATCGCCAATCCACCTAACCTGCATGTCTTTGGACTGTGGGAGGAACCCGGAGGAAACCCATTCAGACACGGGTAGAACATGCAAACTCCACGCAGGGAGGACCCGGGAAGCGATTTATAGGGTCTCCTATAAATGATAATAATATCAGTAGATATATATATAATATAGTGTTATTTTTATTAATAAAAAAGAACTGTTATAATTTATATAGTAACTAGGGGGTTTGCCCCCTGCTCGCCAACCCCCCCGGCCTGCGCTATCTGCCAGCCACTTCGGGTCTCTGCTGCTCATGTTGAGAAGAGGGGGGCCCCAGCAACAAGTGCCTCCGCAAAACAGATGTCGATAACACAAGCTTTCACAAATGCCACACACTATGAGAAGAGTTCAAGAAGATGGAAAGAAATAACTGATGCTATTTGTTATTACATCGCAAAGGATATGACTCCCTTGGCTACAGTGGAGCGAAGCGGGTTTAAACACCTCGTTAAAACTCTCGACAGAAGATACACTGTGCCATCACGATCACATTTTTCTAAAACTGTGCTGCCAGACATGTACAAGACATGTTGTAGAAATGTAGCTGCGGAACTGAAAAATGTTCAACACTTTGCAGCCACATCTGATCTCTGGTCAAGTAGGACGATGGACCCATCCTTGAGCCTTACTTTGCACTACATTGACGATGATTGGAAGCTGCGCCAGAGATGCCTTAAGACGGCATATTTTCCAGCCAATCACACGGAAGATATGATTGCACAAGGTCTGAAAGATATGCTTTCTGAATGGGACCTCGCGGAAGAAAAACTTTCAGCCATTACGACAGACAACGGTGGTAATGTTGTCAAAGCTGTTGCACTTAATTGATGGTTACGGCAGCAGTGTTTTGGACACAGACTACACCTTGCAATTGGTAAGTACACGTCAGCTTAATTAAATATAATAGCATTGGGATGTTATCAGATTGGGCATATCTGGCGTTTACTATATTCTGGCTATGCTAAATTTGTTCATAAAGCGCCTTTCTAAATGTTACAATATGCTTGATATTACAGTGTTACAATGTTAATTTCACATTACAATGTAACAGAACACTACATCATTAAAGTAAAAATCATTGCGTTGTAAAAATGTGTTGTTAATCTGATATTATTTAAGAAATATAAGAGGCTCATTAATTTTGGTACTGTTAAAGCTTCAGGTATAAATAAAATATTGTCAATAATAATAAAAAAATTATTCATTTTGTGTGTTTCAGAAAATGGATTGAAAGATCAACGTGTGACACGTGCAGTGAGGGTGTGCAAAAACATAGTCAGTGCTTTTTGCTATAGCTAGAAAAAAAAGAAGGCATTAATGAAGGTGCAACAAGAACTGAACCTGCCACAACACAAGCTAAAAACAGCATGCGTTACCAGATGAGGATCGATGCAAATGATGATTGCAAGAGTCCTCAAACAAAGAAAAGCTATTACACAGGTCCTTTCTGAAGACAAAAAATCCAGACACCTTGTTCCATTGTGGGCTGACCTGGATGTCTTAGAGGCTGTCAGCAAGGCTCTTTCCCCCTTGATGGAGTTCACAGACGCCCTATCAGGGGAAGAGTATGTGACCATTTTATTTGTAAAGCCTGTACTGCACATCCTCAATTCACGAGTGCTTGCTGAGGAGAAAGATGATGTGGAGCTGACTAAAACTATCAAAACCAGCATCCTCAGGTACCTTAAGGAGAAGTACTCAGATCCTATCACAGAAGAGCTACTGGACACAGCCAGTTTTGTTGATCCCAGATTTAAAGCTACCTACATTTCTGCTCACAATGTCCCCACCATTCAGGAGAAAGTGAAAACAGAGAAGGAGAAGATGTCAGAAGCTGAAGTCTGCAGAGAAAGTCAGATTACAGAGACTGCAGAACCAACAACTTCATCAGCAGCAGCAAAAAAGCAAAAGAGGTCATTAGGGAGCTTTTGTAAAGGGAATGAGGCAACACCTTCAGCTACACACACTCTGTCACTTCAGCAATTGCTAGAAGCAGAGATGAGCAGCTATTTGGTGTCCTCCATGCTGGATAGTGAGGCAAATCCACTGGACTGGTAGAGGAAGCATCATGTACACTTTCCCACTCTAAGTAAGGTGGCAAAAAAGTATCTCTGCATACCAGCTACTAGCTCCCCATCAGAGCGGGTTTTCAGTTCGGGCGGAAACATTGTTACATGCCTCTGGTCCTGCCTGAAACCTGAAAAGGTTAACATGCTCGTGTTTCATAGTAAGAACTTAGAGTAAATTCATGTTCATATAGTGACATGACAAGATCGCTAAGATCACCTCATGCAGCAGTGTTTAGAGAGTTCTATTTTCATTACAACAATCTGTTGTTTACATCGATACATTGCACATTAAAATATTTGTTTACAGAAGATGCAAGAAATGCACTGTTTAAAGTACTATTTACAGGATATATAAGAGTTATTTTATTTAGGAGAGATACTGCTTATTTTCTACTTTTAATAAGAAAAACATTGAAAATAATTTATTTTGTTTCCAAAAGTGCAAGTTATTTATTTTTACTTTTTTTATAAGAACAAAGTGATTGTACGTTTTAGGCAATGTGTGCTTTAATTTCAGTTGTTTAACACTGATGTTCAATAAATAATCACAGATAGTAGATAGTGTGTTTCCTTCAATTATTTTAAAATCAAGTAATGCACCCTTCATTCAAAAATCTCTCACTTGTAATATGTGAGCATATTTACTGTACAAGACTTGTCAGTGAACTAGGAGGGCAAAAAAAAAAATAAATAAATAAATAATCGTTCATTAATCGTAATCGAGTTAAAATGTTCAATCAATCGAGATTTTGATTTTAGGCCAAATCGCCCAGCCCTACTCAATCATCCTTTGGCTTGTATAACAAAGCGCAAATAAAGAATCTTTATAAAAATTAGGTCAGAGAAAGAGTTGCCTTTAAAAATAGGTGATTCCATAGCAAAATGTCCCAATACACATGCCCTGAGAAAGAGAGCAAAAGAAATTAACATTAACAAAAGAAAGCATAGCAAACATACAGAACTCACCAACACGCAGCACATACAATGTACTGCAAAAAACTGTGCGTTTTCTCAGCCTTTCTTGGACTGAGGACAGTCCCTTGACGGAAATGGACAGATTGGCCTGCCTCTTCAGGAACCATCCATAAAATACATGGAACAATAGAAGCATAGCCACACAGAAATGAAAGAGGCAAAACTAATACAAAATACTGAATAATGCAAATAATTAACACAAATAACAAGGTTAACACAAACAAATGAGTCAAACATGAGCAAAAAAGACATAAAAAAGCTGAACACCAGACAGGGGAGGAACCCTGGCTCAAACATAACAAATATAAAATATGGTTTTCATATTCCATATTTTTGTTAATTGCATATTAGTACTTTTTATGTCTGTGAATGGCTGTCTGAATTCATGTTGTAACATTACCCACCAGCCTAAGACTGTTAAACCTGCTCATGAACAGGTCTAAGTTGTTAGTGCACAACTTTGTTCCTCTTCTCTGGCTCTAAAAAGCACACTGAAAGTGTACTTAGGGTGTACTCCCACTAGGCATATTTGTTCCGTGCTGTGCCCAAGCGCTATTGTCCCCTGAAGCCTACGAAAATATTTGTAATGCCAGGCCTCCTTAAATTCCCTCGCACTTCGCTTCAGCGTCTTTGTTTTGCAAATTTCACAGTACTGGTAGCAAGTAGCCTGCTACCGCAGCCCCCACCGAAGCAGCTCAACCAATCAAATCAATTTTTAATCAGATAGGTATAGGTATTGGTTGAAGAGGAGAGTCTTCAGAGTTGTTTCTTTAAATGACGCAAGACTCTGCAGAAGGGAGGAAGTTGGGCATCTTGAGTCTATTATCAGTTATTACTGCTCAAAAATGCCACAATTGTTTACATTCAATTGCAGACACTGCATCAGAGTTAGGCACACTGGCAATGCTATGGAGAATGCTGCCATTAGCAAAGAAACATAAAAAGGAAAAAGTGACAGGAAATGTATGCGTTTTGCATCAATGTCAGCCAAAAGCGACAATAGGTACAGTGAACATTTCATGTTTTTGAAGGTTGTTCATATATATTAAAGTCTTGGATTTGAACCTGTAACATTCATGCAAACACGTCTCTAGGTATGCCAGAATGTCTGATTTGTGTCTGATTAACCATATCTTTGGGCCATATGTTGATTGTTCGTTCAGGAAGGGGCATAAGATTTTCAACATTTTGTCCACCTTTTCTACTTCTTAAATAATGTAGCTAGGATCAAAATTTCAGACATGTCATTTTCCACCTTTTGTTCTATGATTACGATTTGCTGCTCCTGAATCATTACAGAATCAAAACGTTAACCCTTGTAATGGACGGCCGCCAGCTCAACCCAGCCGGGACGCCCAAACAACGAGAGGATGAGGGAAGGCAGCTGCTTTGGGACGCTGCCTCCCCCAGGACGCTAGATGGCGGCTTCCCTAAAGCATAGCAGTGCCCCTTATTCCCGCAGGGCACCATGTTATCTAGAGTTCAGCTTCATAGCCCTGCTGGGTACAGTGGGTGCCACCAGGAGACTCTGCAGGGAGAGCTTGGAGTCTCTTCTTTCTACATAGCCCAGAAATACTCCAAAGTCACGGGGATGGAAGTCCCAAAGTACATCCAGGCTGAAGAAAGTCCAAGTTCTTCATCTGACCCAGAAGTGCTGGCAAGTCATGGGGACAGAAGGACAGAAGCACTTCCCGGTCAAGGACTATAAAGGACTGCTTTAAACACAGCAAGCGAGCTGAAATTGAGTGATAGAAGACAGAGCTTGCTGGAAAGTGTGGAGTAGAGAGTTGCGTATAATTGTTGTATTTATTATTAATACTTACCTGTGTATGGTAGCTGGGGTGCTTAAAGGCACTATTTATAAGAAAGAAAAGGGAATAAAAATTACTTTTACTAATTTTGCCTGGTGCCCTGGACATCTGTCTGTCGGGTCAGAGGAGCGACAGTGCCCTCTAGTGTCACACCCTTCACAGTAAACCTGCACTTTTGCAGATTAGTTTCAGGGCATTGGTTGCCCCAGTAACTGTGCTGGATTGAATCAAAGCTTTCTTTCAGAAACAGGCAAAGCCCGAGGCTATTCCTAAAAGCAGGATTAGAGATTTATCCACATCGTTGGCCTCATGGATCACATAACTCTGGTCTAATCTATTCTACAAACACTGGTTGGCTAAAAAATACTCTGTAATGGAAGCTTGATTTATGTGATGCTAATTTACAGTACTTTAGCCAAATTTCACACTAATCATCCTTCCTGGAACAGACACCTTGCCCTTTATTTCAAAACACTGACATATTTACCAGTGCAGGCAGAACATTACAGAACAATCTAAATTTAATTTGAAATCTTATCACTAAACAGTCTGTTTATTTAAATTTGGCACAGGATGGCCTTTAAGAGAGTTTTTCACAATGGGTTATAAAGAAAAAGTAAAAAAAAAAAACAATTGAGATGATATGAGTTTGCTTTTGAATAACACAAAACATCTCCTCCAGCTATGGATGAATAACAAGCATATACCTTACATTTTGAAAAAAAAAATTAACATTTGTTCCTTTTTAACCTAATGATACTGTTGTAAATGAGTAAATTCATGAACATAAATGGAACTTCAGCAGTGTTAAAAAGTGTTTCATAGGTGAATAAACATTTATTGATTTTCAGCAGATGAAGATGAAATACCCACAGGAGAGAGTTGGTGCTTTTCTCTGGTACATAAGACTGATGATGTGCATGCAGTTTTATCATGTTTAGAACACTTGGCAGTTCTGTTAAGCATCAGTGCAAAACTCTATTGACAGCTTAAACAACTTTATGCTCCTGTAGTACATCAAATGACACTGACAGAGAAGCAGTAAAGACTGAAAAACTCTTTGAGGCGTAAAATGCATAACAAGAATAAACATATCTGTACTTATGTGCATTTATGTGTATGTTTTGTTACAGGCAGCCTCAGATCAATAATACTTTATTTATTTAAGACAAGATTTAAGATGTCTGTGTTTGCAGCCCAGTCTAATTATAAGCTTTAATTAGATTTGATAGATTAACTAGTGTGTTATGTTGGGATGTTTGCATACTTAATAATGTGCAAATACAATAAATTAATAAATAAATGTAAGCTTTGAACAAATGTAAACAAAAAATATACTTTAATTATTCAAGTTTTATACTGCCACCAAAATCAAGGCAAATATAATGTCCAAAAGTGAAAATCCTTGTAAAAAAAGCTATATTAGAAATGGTTTCTCATTTAGCATCAACATTTAAATGCAACCATTTAGCTAGATGTAAAATTTTACACTTAAAAAATGAAACATTTTTTATTTAGTAAGTAAACTGGCTTTAAATATATGAAAGGAGTATTGTAAACAACAACTTTAACTTCAAAAAATACTAACATATCCTTTAAGCCATAAGGCTTAATCTCTAAGTGAAGTTAAATATTTAAAAGATCGTATTAATGCTTACACTTCAAAATTACATGGAGATCATAATATACAAGCCATCTTACAAATTTAGGTGTAACAGGTAGAGGGTTTAGCTATGAGGCTTGGAAAGTTTTAATAATCTACCTGCTTGTGTACATGATGTCCCACTGATCTCAACATTTCATTCATGGCTAAGGACCAACATATTTATCACTGCACATTCTTATTAAAGCCGATGGTTCAACTGGCAATATTATGTAAAGATATGTTATTTAAGTGTCTGAAATAAAATTGTGATAGACATCATAACTTGCTCCTATATTCCTTTTCCTCTTTAAGTTGCCTTTCAATATCTGACTGGGAGAAATGTTGTCAGTGCTACAATGACACCATTCTGCACATTTAATGAGTTGTCAGAGTGGTTCAGAAATGTTGACGTCAAGAGTTACAGAGATGTTTAAATCTAATCGGTAGGTTGCTATAGGATGTCTGGGAGTGGGTGGATAACTAGTTAAGGAAGGTCAGTCAGACTTTGACTTTGCGTACTACAAAGTACCATAGAATGGACACTGTATTGACTGGAATTTTTGTTTTGCTTATATCGAATGGAAAACTATCTATGTTTTCTTTAACGGTATCTTCTTTTATCCTGAGTTCCCATTTCCCTCAAATGCTGGAGTGATATTTCTTCAATTTGTTGTTTAGGAGCAAGGTAGATAAAGTACTTTTAATCACTTTGTGTATGTAAATTAAAATTCATATGTGAACTTATTCTCAGTGGCCCTCACCAAACTCAACCCACATACAGTCTTTTGTTTTGGCCACTGCTGCAAAACATTTGACAGATCAAGAGGGGGCCGACAAGATGTAATTTAAATCTGTTCAGGGTCTTCTTTTATAAAATCCACCAGAGCTGAATCTTGGCTCATTTACTGTTCATGATTTTTAACATAACAAATTATCAAGGCCCAGAAAAGGCTTGAAGAGTATCCAGTTCGGCAGTCTAATGGTTTGTGTCTGCTATTTGCAGATGATATTGTCATTATGGTTTCATCAGACTGTGCTCTCAGGCTCACACTGGCACAGTCCACAACTGAGTATGATGATCTTGAGATGAGAATTGGGATCTACAAATTTGACATTATAGTCCTCTACTTGAAAAGAATAGTTTGTTTTCTGCTGGTCAAGTAAAAGCAGCTGTTTTAAATGGAAGAATTACTCCATTTGTTCTTGAGTGAGCGTAGAAGTGATAATTAGACTGAAGAATGAATTAGTGCAGAGGCACCAAATTTGAGACCCCTCTACCAGACTGTGATGATGAACCAATTGCTACATTCTGTGGTGTTTAATTTACTGGTCAGTCATCATCTGTGGCCACAAACTGAATTTTATTTGCAAGAATGAGATGGTTAGTAGAAGTGGCCAAAATTAGATTCCTGCACAGAATTGCTGGATTTACTCTTCATGTTACTTTGAGGTATTCGGCAATGTGAGAGGACCTCAAAATTACTCTTGTTTCCCTGGATTATGGACAGTCACAATGAACTTGCTCAAGCTCCTCCCATGAGGGTTCCTGAGTTTAAATAAGTATTTATTTAAGAAAATACCCTTTTCAGTTTTTCTTCAGTAAAATCCACTGTACAGTTTCCTCTCCCTCTTTCCCTTCCTCTATTCTCCAGGTGAGCTTTGTCATTCTCCACTTTCAACTCTGACTTGCTTGGGTGAAGTGGAGAACTCTTTTTAACCTAGACCTGGGAGTACCTCTGTAGTGAGGAAGCACTTCCCAGTTGGATGGAACTTTTATCTGACAGAGAAGCCTCCTCCCAATAGCACATACTAGTGATGTCTAAAGATTCCTCCAGGGCTGCCCTCCAGAACTACAACTGTTACTACAAAGCACTTTAACCAAATGAAAGCTACGTCAATGGAATGCTGCTATCATGTGTACTGGAGGAACACATGGCCCAGGGAGGTTGTCATCCCTTGTCTTCCAAATATGTTAACCTCCCGACAGTGTAAAAGAGTAGGAACCATCCCAGCCACGATGAGTATCCATCTATGTGTTATCTATCCATCTATGTTAAGGACTTTAACCCTTATTAGTAAGCTCCACTGTACTGTAGTTCAGATGACATATTAACGGACATATTGATGTTAAAACACTATTGTCATATTATCTAAAAGTAAACAATATGTAAATATTATATAATCCTGGTCAGAATGTAGCCTGGGGGAATTCTCCATACATGGATTACAGGTTTAGCAGGATTAAATTGTTGATGATTTTGCATGATTCTAGATCTAGCTCTTGTTGGATGTATTGTTGTAGAAACAAATTGTAAAGCTGAAACCTGCTCCGAAGCAGATTTGTTCTATGTAAACAAAGATTAACTCACACAATTAACTAGTTTCTGTGCATTGAAATCCACTTAGCCATGGCCATTCATAGATGACCAACTGATTGCAAGTGGTGCGTAGATAATAAGAAGAGAATTTCAAGTCAAGGGAGTCTTGCGAGATCGTCAAGATTCCTTTGCCTGTCTGGATTATCTTTTTGAGAGATATTGCTTCAGCCAAGAGGGAATTTATTAGCCCCTTACAGAATATTAGGAGACAACCTCAGAGAAATCATGCTGTCATGACCATGGAGACTGTGTGCATTGCTCTGAGGTTTATTGCAAGCAGCACTTTTTTGCACACGGTAGGCAATGAAGAAAATCTGTCCAATTGCACTGTTTGTCAGGCAATTTGCAAAGTCTACTTGGCCCTAAAACACTACCTCAGAGTTTTAGTTGTTTTTCCTGGACACCTGTGTGTGCAGACAATAAAAGAGGCCAGAATTTTTAGGGAGTCACACCTGTATTGGACACTTGAACAAGGTAATACCCATGCATGCTTAGAAATCATGATAAAGTATTTTGGTACTCAAAATTATTACATTTTATGCAGGTCGTATTTCCCAACCCTAACCCAGGATCACAAACACAATATAATGCAGCTCTGACTAGGACAAGGGCACGAATTAAAATGACCTTTGTCCACTTAAAGGAGAGATTTCAATGTCTAAAAAGGTTGAGGGTTGCACCCGACAGAGCATGTGACATAACTGTTGCCTGCTCTATCTTACACAACATAGCCACCATTAGAAAAGAAAGGGCCCTGAGGTGCTGATGCAACCTGATGATGACCTTGAGCCACTGCACCTTGACCAACCCAGTGCCAGAGCTGCCATAGACAGAATCGTGACCCAATATTTTCAATAATGACAACACAGTTGTTCAACACAAATGTTATATTTTTTACCCAAGACTCTTTACTTCTTTTCAGACTGCAAGGGGGGAGAATGATTAATAAGTACTCACAATACTGTATATGAGACAGAGAGAGAGAGAGATCAGTTCTTTACCATTTATTTCTGAAGTAGTTGTATCTGCAACTTGATTTTGGGTTCTCCTCTGTTCATCAACACCCATGTCCTGCTCTATTTTTCTTATTTTTAATTTTCTGTGTGTCATTTTCTATCCTGAATATTTTTTGAATGAAAACGTAGACTTTTCTGTAAATAGAAGTCAAATATAAATGACTTAGGATGTTTGTCTGCATGGTGCATCTTGTCTCTGCAGTAATATGTACTAACCTCAGGTGGTGTCAGGAAAAGGCTCACAGTATAGCACGTTGAACCCTTTTGCCATGTCACATGTTCATAAAATACAGCAACTGGTTCAAGAAACTTCATTAGGACATCAACTAATCTCCCCATTTTTTTCTCCATTTTTTGATGTGAACTGTATACCAGAATGGGCATGTATGCTGGTGGGCTCCAGTGCAACAGTTATATCACTATCAGTACAGGAATCCTTAGAGTGGAGTTTATACATTATTAAATATTAATTATTTACGCAGTTACCTCTTCTCCTTTATAAGTGGTCAGAAACTGTCCTCATCCAACACATCACATGGGTCAAACTCTCATTGCTCAGGCACAGGTGGAAGTGTTATGACATTGCCTGCAACTGACCCATCAAAAAAGGAATATATGGAAATTGAACCACAAGGCATGTGAAAACACACCTATGGCACACACAAAGCACAAATATGTGTAATGCTGGTCCTTCACCTGCAATGAAGTGCCCTCAGAAACTGGACGACGGGCATTTTACTTGAGAGCCAGCCCTTCAGCAGGGGTGAGTTCTGGACCAGGTGGACGTCCACTAGTTTTTTTCTGGCCCACCTTCTTCTTCTTAACTTTTAAACAAATAATATAATTTGACAATAACAATATATACATAAAACAAATGCTGTTGAAACTGTTTATGCTATGATATGTGAAATTTACCACTTTGAAGTATATTTTTATACTTCACTTTAACCTGTTCCCAGGTCCTGACTGTGCTTATATTTGATCTGAGTTATAATGAATAAATAATAATTAATGATGTAACACTGTGGAAATTTAACATTGTTTGCAAATGATAAAATAAATACACATTTAATTTGTTTGCCACTTTTTGCCAGCCCTTTTTTTGAGTTTTGGCTGCTTTTGCGATTGTTCCTTTTGTACATATTTATGCCTTGAATTCATCATAAGCCTCCAGTAAAACTTCTTGCTCAGGCTGCAAAAACATTTGTGCTGTTTCTTTTGCCATCTCTCTCCACCAATAAGCGACTAGCCAATCATGTTATCTAGTCTCGATATATATGGGCTTTTCAAGCAGCAGGGGAATGCACAGTCATCTTAGATGATTGAATCCAAAAAAAAAATCCTCAGGTGCATTTGGAGAACCGACCAGCTGAGTTTATCCACCATTAGCTGATCCAAGATAAGGCTTCTGTTCTTGGATGATTTAAGCGACGTATGGAGAGTATAAAAAAGATATAAAGAACTGCAAGAGCTTTTGAAAGATTCGACAATGGCAAGAGGTGGAGGTAGGTGAAGGGAATAACAGTGGAGTGGAAGTGATGAGTCTGAGAGGAAGTTGTGAAAAGGGAAATAGAGTATTTAGGGCATCTCTCACTGCCATAACAATGAAATGTTTATAGTTAGTTGTAAATAGTTCCTGGTTAATTTCCATCATAATCGTTTTTACATTTGCTTATTTTGAATTCTTAGGAATAAACTGTTACTTGCAACCACTTCCTTTTCCTGCCGTGCCTTTATTGCAAATATAACATGGGGGTCTCTTCAATATAATTTCAGCTCAGTGTTGGATTATTGTTTTTAAATAATTTAGAACGGCATTTAATCTATTCAGTAAAGTGTAGCATTAGTATTCTGCGGTGACTTATTTTGTGTTATAAGTGATTTAGCCAACTAGGAGACATATGCAAGCATATTGAGTCTGTCATGAGGACCAATTTTAGTGTTACATTGAGGAAGTGTGAGAGTGCCATTTATTGTTTACTGCTGTTCCACCCTCAGTCTGAAAGAGCCCGTCAAGGACGAAAACTCGTGACATCACTTCCACTTTTAAGAAGAAATCATTTACACCACTCTACCAAGGTTTAAAGGGGTAACACCCACAGAAAGCAGACATCATTTGTCTGACCACCATTAAGAAAGCAAGATGCTATATGTGAGCTCCTTTAAACTCGTTCGTTTTTTATTATGTATCAGATATTAAACAGAGTTTTCCTATCTGAGACCCTAGCAACCTGGAATGTTCTCTGTTTTATTATAAAGTTTTCCTCAAGGATTCCCAAATGACTCTTGGTGATTTCTAGTGCTAATTGTAGATTTGCTCATAGTCATTTAAGTATGTTAAGATAAGAGATTCCTTAGAAATGATCTTTACATTAAAAAATGTTTAACCTATATAGCATTACTTGAGATAACTATCATATTTCTTCTTTTGCAAAGAAAATAGATTGCAATTACTAAATTAATTCACAGAAATGTCAGCATTATTATATCTTTAAAAAACTATCTACTACCAAATGTGTTCTGCAATTCGAGTTTCTCCCCAAACGATTGCCTACTTCTATTCTTTCAAATGTCAATAATTGACAATGAGCTTAACAGTGATTCATTTATATTTTCCAGAAATTTCATTTTAGTACTATAACATAGTCTTTAATTTTAGTCCCATAGCAGATAACCTGTTTTTTTAGCCAAGATCATCCATCTAAAGACTCATGATCCTAAATCAACTGGGCTATAGTATAAATTTTCAAAGAGCCACACAAATTTCAAGTAATAAGGAAATAGGTCCGAGACACATTCTTAGCACTGTAGGGTGCTTACTGTAACTACTTAAGGCTGCTCTTTGAGGTCATGGTAGTGGGCATACAATTAGAATACCACCAATTGTGTTGATCTTGGCTTGTATTTAGTTTAGTGTCTAATTGTCAATACTCTTTACTACACCGAGATTTGATAACAATGAAAAATAGCATTCTTTTCACAGTGTATTATGGTGTCATCTTTATTCAATTAGAATATTACTTTATAAAATCCCTGTAGATATTTAAATGATGTTTAGTCACACTATATAGGATTTAGCTTAATAGAGATTGAGGAGTAAATTTTGCCTATCTTAATTCTAGATTTATTGCTTGTTTAAAGCCATTAGGTTGCACAGGCATTGATCTGCATAAAAAATCTTCATTAAATAAGCCTTGCTAGTTACTAAACCATTGTTTTTAATTTCTTTGTGCTATTGACCAAGGAAGTAAAGTGACTGAAGGAAAAAAAAATACCTTGCTTCGCTTCAGAGTCATTGGATATCTCATCAATTTCACATAACTTCACAACTCAAATCAAATAACTGCCACTTTTTATCGGCCAGTCTGTCAATGAAAAATCTGTTTTGGACCACTGGCTTGCAAATGAGTTGCCATTTAATCATTCCCTGTCCTGTGCCCTACTTCCTGGCGTTTACCTAAAATAAGATGGATCAAAATGATTGAATTGTTTCATTACATTCAACAGGCTATGAGCCTTCCAAATGCAGAAACAAATGAATGTTTCATAGGTGCAAAGTGCTTTATTTTATAACACAGTACAAAATAGCAATTTCATTCTGAGCAGCATCATTTTCACAGGGGTTGTGTTGTGGTGCAAACTCAACTGAATCCCACAACCAAAAGTCATGTGGATTAGGTTACCATTAGCATATTGTAGAATAACTGGCTAACCAGAAACAATATCAGACCTCCCATAAAAGCATAGAAAACCCCTTACAAAATTACAGCCCAGAAAATGCAAAACACACTCATATGAGAAATGATCATGTCCTTTGTCCATTCCTTCATGAATCACATTAAAGTGATGCAAATAGTAAGACAATGGACTTTTTCTCTTCCTATCGGATAAGTCTTCATGAATCATAAAATGATAATTTCGCACATTTTTTCAGTATACAGTAGATAATGAAGATAGGACAATGATATTAAAGCTGAACTTCTGGGCAGAAGTGGTCTAAGGTGCATGTATACTATATCCGGCAGATGAGCTCACTGAACGCATGCATATATAGAAAGTGCCAGGTGCATCTTAAAAGGCATTCAAAAAGTTTCCTTTAATTTAATTATCTTGCAGTAAATACCTTAATTGTGCAGCAGGGTACAATGTAGTTGTAATAATAGTAGAAGGAGGAGTAACAAAACTAATAACAGTAGTAATAATGTTGCATATACAGAGTACAATAAAATTCTTACTTGCTCTTTGACCAGCATGCAGTACCCCATCACTCAATGGTGCAGTGATAAACAAGAATTTATTCAAATAGAGAACTTCATATTCTCTATTCTCTATTAACCGATGTGTTATATTATTTGAAATTGGAAAAAATCAAATACTCAGTTAGAGGATCCGTACAGACTTTTTTCTAAAACATGGCAAGATCTAATCAGTAATATTTTAAAATAGGTTCATAAAGCACAGAGAGTTTATTAATTTAGGTATGTTTACAAGCCTTAAATTTTACGCCGTTTGGCTTGCTCCCTCTCTCAGGGGTGGGGATCGATCTGTTCTTAACTCAATTTTTCTTTTTGTAAAAACTTGATTGCTTTGTATGGATTGTAATAAAATTAATAATAAATAAAAAAAAATAGAGAACTTCATATTCTAGCTGTACTTGGAGAATTCCCAGATGTTCCAGAGCCAACCAAGATACAGTATATAATCCCTCCTGCATGATCTGGGTCTGATGAAGGGTTACTGGTGAGTTTGATGTGCCTGTAGGAGCTCCAGCGATAGCTTCAGAGAGCATACTTTCAACATGCCCAAATCACCTCAATTGGGTCCATTTGTTTTGGAGTTACCGTGAGCCTACACCGAGGCTCTAACGAATTGTTGAGATTCTCACCCTATTATCGAGTATCAACACAATGACCCTGTGACTAAACTCATTTCTGCAGCCTGTATTCACAATCTCATTTGTCTGGTCATTGTCTATTGCTCATGACTATAGGTAAGAACAGGGATGTAGATCAACCAGTAAACAAAGAGCTTTGTCTTTAGACTCAGCTCCCACTTCATCACCATGGATGCTTCTGCTCTAATCCACTTGTTGATATCATAAGACACTTGAACTCTTCCATTAAGGTAGTTTTTTTCCTCTTTCACCTGGGGCCTCATGTATAAACGGTGCGTACGCACAGAAATGTTGCGTAAGAACGTTTACACATTCAAATCATGATGTATAAAACCTAAACTTGACGTAAAGCCACGCACATTTCCACGGTACCTCATACCCTGTCATACGCAAGTTCTGCACTCGGTTTTGCAGACTGGTGGCACCCAGCATAAAAAGCAGTACTCCTGTTCCTGTGTGGTTATCCATTCTTTTTTAGATCAACATCCCTGGCTTTATAAATATACTAATATTAACAGCATATTGTTTATTAGTTTAAGGCATCTGATTGTAACTAACCAGTAACAATATAATGGTCCACGGAATGGTCAAACTATTCTAAATACAATAGCTGCTTTAGCGTTATTACTCTCACTGCACGTTCTTCTTCTTTCAGCTTCTCCCGTTAGAGGTTGCCACAGTGGATCATCTTTTTCCATATTACTCTCACTGCGCCACTCAGAGTATTTATATCACTGTATCTGAGTGGGGAATCACAGATCTACAGAAGCTGAGAAAGAGAATTATCAGTATACAGAATCAAGCACACGCTGCCTCAGCCATGCTGTCTATTGAACTGCTTTCACATGGCAAGTGTTTCAAGGCCTTTCCTGTGCGGATCTCGCAGTTCAGAAAGAGTTTTATCCCAAGAACTATAAACGCACTCAATCAAGTGTTCCTTGTAGAACTGTTTGTACTTATAAGTACAATTACCTCACTGGAAACTTGCACAACAGTTACAATATTGCACAACCTGAGACACTTCATAAAGTGCGTATTTACATATGAAGATGATATCATTTTTAAGATGAAATGCAGCAAAATGTTTATGTTTATTACATTATACAGATAAAACTTTAACTTCATTTAAATAATCTATATTGTCAATAATTAAACAGGACACAGTGCCACAGCGCTAGCTATTAGCTTGCGCTCTGTTCACGGATTGTTCCTGCCTCGTGCTGTATTCTTACTGGGACTGGTGTGACACTGGAAGGATAGATGGATAGAATACTTAAACATGTACTAAGAAGATATTTCAATGTTCCTTAAATGTTTTGTAGAATCGGCGTTCTAAGCTTACAGATGGCTTAACGTCTATTACAGAGCTGATTGTGTGGTGATTGGGTATATGGAGAAAGTAAGGACAGGAATTGGAGGTTAGTACGTTTGAAAGAGACAGTACTTCTGTACTAAAGCATTTCATCGAAGGTCGCACATGGAGCTACAAGCATCTGAGACATGAACAATCACTGCGCCATCGTGTTCCCATGTTTAATAACATAATTTAACTCCTATAATCATGACAATGATATCACATATACATCTCAGTATTTAAATTATTCAGAGAGCTGTAATATCACGAATGTAATGGATTATGTATCCTGTTGGAGGAAGAGAAAGCTGGTTTAAGAAGTACGTAGTGATTCACACACATAGAGCACATAGAAGATCAAATACAAAACAAAGCATTTAACTTGCTACTTTAGTTACGATAGGATTTGAGAAACTAATAAATGAAACAATTTTAAGATGAAGTTTATGATGTTATACTTTAATGACAAAATAAACTACGTAATTAAAGTGGAAATTTCGAGATTAAAGTTGACATTTCGTGCTTTTTCCCACCGTGTGCCTATTTTTTTTTTCTCTGTACCGTAATAAGCTTTCATATGACACTTAGCCGGTGGGCTACAACTCGACTTTTCACGGCAACTTTGATATGTGAAAAATTATTTTTTATTTCGGGCACTCTGCGACTTTGTGAACTTGAGCTTTCGAGTTTTTCCGACACTCTATGTCACTTGATTGACTTCCTTTTGTTGTTTATACCACTTTTTAAACCAACAAATAGTAAATTTTTCCTTGCCTCCTCTTTGTATTCGCTGAAATTCTTATATTTTCCCCCGTGCTTTTCCCATTGTCTTTTCACAGAAGGCTGATCTTAATGGCTATTTATATTGATTTGCATATTCAAAGAGGTGTAATTCTTGGAGGAGTTGGGGTGGGTCAGCAGGTGCGTGCACGAGTGTTACTTTTCACGCTGACCAGGATTTATGTAGCGGAAGAATGTGGAAGTTGGCGAACGCACAGATTCCTGCAACTGGAATGTTTTGTGTGTAACCACATTTTGGGTTTTGTTACAGGTTAATTACAATCAAATGACTTAAACTAATAAACAACATGTGGTTAATTTCAGTGTATATGATAAAGCCATGTCAGGGATGTGGATCTAAAAAAGAAGGGGAAACCACACTGGAACAAAATCACTGCTTTGATGCTAGGTGCCGCCAGTTTGCAAAACCAAGCAGAGAACTTGCGTAAGCCAAGCATTTAGCTAGTGTGGAAATTTGCGTGGCTTTACACCAAGTTTAGGTTTTATACATTGCGATGTAAGCGTGGGAACAGGCTTATGTAACATTTCTATGTGTACCACCATTTATACATGAGGCCCCTGGTCTGCTGTGGGAGGAGGAGGAGGAGGAAAAGTGTTAATGACTGGTGCCAGTGGGAGATTACCATCACCAGAGCACGTAAGCTGTCCCCAGTGCACCCACGCATGACAATCTGCAAAGTAAAATTTTTGATTGTGTCCCTTGATAGATTAATAAAGAGTCTCCACTTAGATTGTACTAACTGACAAGTCTTCACAAAAATAATGTGTAGTGACTCAGCATTGTAGAGTTAAGTCTACATATTGATTAGGTGCAGTGACTGTGGTGTGCAGTCTGATCGCACAGAGTAGTACTCATTTGCCAGCATATGCGTTAGATCAATAAGAATAAAAGTTAATGTTTCAGAGCTCATTTTGAAGGATATCTGAAAGCAGTGTTAATTGAATAAAGTACTGTATTCTTTGTATCTCGGAAGAGTCTTACTGTTATGAGCTGAAGAGTTCAAAAGCATACAAAGTCTTGAAAATGCTCAAAATGTCCACTAGCAGGGAATAATCACTGTCAAAAACATGGGTAGTAACTAAAAGGGCCTTGACAAATTGTTATGAATAGGAAGATTTACTCTTTAAACAATGTTATGAACAATAGGAACACAAAAGGGAAAAGGAATTGCCTGAAAAGTCAAATTAAATCCAAGGCAAACAAGTCCATATCACAAAAAAAATAAACAGATTTAAAGATCCAGAAAAATCACAAAAGCACAAGAATAAACACAAAACAAGTGCCTTTAGATGAACTGCAAGGGAATGTGGGTTAGCCACACCTATATAGGGATGACAGCATTCCCTTGAAAATGATGGGCAGGTGGTACTGCCTCTTGGGGATCCACTCACAAACACATGATACATAACACAAGATACTTGAACACACAGGAAACTAAATAATCAACAGGCGTTTGTCATGCCTAAGACGAATACGATTTTCGTGAGATACAAGTTTAGTGAGAAGACGAAAGGTATAAACGAGACTTTTGATCACTTTGATTCACGAGTACCGATTTAGGTAGTGAACACTTCGATGAATGAAAACTGTTATCTTTACAACGGTTGACAAACACGGAATATAACTTGAACACAACACATCCTCCAAATACGAACCTGATTGAAAGAAATAATGATAATCAAATCCTTGATGACAGCAACACTCATAACAGTCACAAAACAATTACATTGACAATAATGTTACGTTATTTTTAAAATGTTTCCTTTTCTTTTTCATAATTTCTTTAACACACTACTTCTCCACTGCGAAGCGCGGGTATTTTGCTATTGTAAATAAGGTACATTCATCTCACTGTGGTGCTTATTCTGTACGTAATACCATGTAACACATTATAATTGTCCTGCTTTTCACTAATATACTCCTGCCACCGAAAAAAATACGTAGAATTGGAAGGTCCACTTCAGATGCCGGTAGAAAGTCTATTTTAAGGGCGTCTGAAATGCCACAGCAGCCAGAATCCAGAGTGGAGGAACTTACAATAAAATGTCAATCAGAAAACGGTTTGTTCAATTTCTATGTTCTGCCTCTTTCATTTGAGAAATTCACCGGTTGTACATTCCCGGGCAATGCCGGGTACTCCTGCTAGTTACTATAATATAATAAAAACATGCATTTGATTTGAGTCTGTAACACCTGGTATAAATTTTGGCTACTTGTAAAAGTTAGAATTTTTTTTTTTTTTAATTATTCAGTTTTATTCTCTCAGTGACATTCACGTGGTACAACGAACTTGCTTCTCCCTCTCTGAGTTGATGACATTTATCTCCATTCTTTTCACAAGAGGAGCGCTGTGGCTGATGCCTACTCAGAACTATTTTTGTTGTGTCTGCAATCAATGATAAGATGTCCTGTGACTGTTATCAGACTGGAAAAAGGCAGGACCGTAGCAACAGACAGCTTCTTCACAACGCATTTGCTGGCTAATAGACAGCTGCACTGCAATGCAACTCTGCTTGGCACCATAAAGTAAAATGGGACTTCCACCTGCAGCTAAAGTCACTTCAGTACGCAAGCAATTTGCCTCATTGCTGTTTAGATCTGACAGTGCCGTGCTGACAGTATATGTGCCCGAAAAAGAAGAAGCTTTTGATTTCATTCTGTAACAACCAGTGTAAAGGTTGGGCGTTCCGGCCAGGACCTGCCACAATATCTATATGTCTATAGCTCTATACGTATGGTGCTGTGGCTCTGCAAGTGGATGATATTGAATACAGGGAGGTCAAAAGAAACTATACTTTTGTTATTAGTGTATTTTGGACACATAACAGACAGTCAGTATTGGACTCAAGTGTGATTGCAATTAGACAAATTACTTCAGAAGACAAAGTAATCATAAAGAAAAAGAGAAAATATGCCTCAAAGACAAGAGAATTGCAGCATTTGAGTGTGGGCATCATGCTTATTATTATTTTTAAAAAGCCTGGCTTTTGTTATTAGCACCATTAAGCTATAATGGAGTTATTAAAAAAAAATAGCTTCCTGCAATGATTTGAGTGATCAGATGTAAATTTAAGTAATTGAAATTAAAGTATTGTAAGAGGAGACAAACTGAATATGTGATGAATTACTTTTTAATACTGAGTCCTATACAGAACCTAGAAAGGAACAAAGGCTTTGCATCGATTCTCTGATTACACTGAACACATCCACAGATTTCCACCTGTTTTTCAGTCGGTTTTGTACAGTTCATTATTATGAGGGAAACCTTACATGTACCATGCACAGTTATTCATATACAGTAGGAGTCTTCCTCTTCTTCCTCTTCTGGCTAGGCTTCTCTGGACAGTAGATGAGTGTACGTGGGTCCCACAGATTTCTGCCAGTTCTGAGCTGTTGGCTCTGCTGGACATCTTCCGATTTTGAAGGGAAGTAAACATGATATGTCTTTCATCTGCCGCAATAAGTTTCCTTTGCTGACCACAGTGTCTACGGTCCTCAACATTGCCCATTGTTTTGAGCTTCTTTAAAAGAGCTCGAACAGTACATCTTGAAACCCCAGTATGCTTTAAAATCTTTGTGTGGGAGAGACCTTGCTGATATAGTATAACTACTTTGTGTTTGGTTGCTGTGCTCAGTCTTGCTATGGTGTATGACCTATGATGTGAAACTGTCTTCCACAATCTCACCTTGATAGCAAAGTCTGGCTGTTCCTTACCCAGTTTTAAGCCTCATGCACAGCTGTTTGAGTTTCAGTCAATGCCCGTGTTTCACCCTACATATGAAAAGGATGGTCATTAGCACCTGAATGGTATAACTGGTTAATCATACACCTGACTATAACCCTACAAAATCCCTGACTTTGCTCAAGTGTACCTATAGGAACTGATGCTGGTTTGAAGGCAAAGGGTGGTCACAGTAAATACTGATTAGCTGTATATATTTCTACTGTTACCTCATTTTGCATTTTGTAAATTGAAAAAAAATATATAGAATTAGAAGTTATAATTGTGAAAGCATTCTTACTTTACAGTATATTTTCACAGCTGCCTAAAGGTTTTGCACAGTACTGAGTGTGTGTATCTCTCTCTCTCTCTCTCTCTCTCTCTCTCTCTCTCTCTCTCTCTCTCTCTCTATATATATATATATATATACTGTATATATATATATATATAAAATCCAAAGTGTGTCTGTCTGTAAGTCTGTCTGCTTTTCGTGACAACAGAATGATGTAACAGATTTAAATTGGGTTTTATTGTATAATTTGCTTGAATATTCCATTTTAATTTTGCGACTTTTCTCATCATGCTAAGAATCTTAGTTTGCTTGCAGGAGTGATATATTTGTGATAAATCTGAGACAAAGGTTGCGGTATACACACACACACACACACGTAAGAGAGAGAGAGATTGAGAGATAGAGATAAATGTAAGAATGATAGGTAATTGCAGTATCTACCTAAAGTAATATGGTAGGTAAGTTCAGTTAGTCTTGTAATTTGTTCAGTATTAAATAATTACATAAACCATCAAATACATGTGACATGCTATTGTTTGTAAAGTAAAAGCAATGTGGCCTTCTTTCTTTACAAAGAAGAGGAAATGCTGTCTGTTTCAGGGAGTGCAAACATTTGTATCATGTCAAGATGTCTGGCAGGAGCTTTATTATATAAAGTACTCTTTTAGATGGAGTGAGCAACACAACAGATGTTTACACGCACACACACATAAAGGCATATACTATAATTCATGTATGTTCTGCTTTTCCCATGAACATAATGCTTATAATGTATAAATCAATGTATATGATGCAAAATTGACAAACTGAGTGATCAACCAAAACATTATTTTCTGTTTGGTGTAAAAGCTCAAAAGATTGTTACAAGTAGTGTGCTGGATATATGCTAAGAAACAACATTTTGATTAATTCGAATGTTGTGGTAATTTGTTAGAAAATGGCACCGGTACTGGAAGTGATGTCATCAATGGCGCCTGTACTGGAAGTGCAGTCTTTAATGGTGCGGGAACCTAGCAGGATTTCCTGTGGATGGTCTGCAGAGGATTAAGAGAGAGTTAGTGCAGCTCACCACCCCCTGGTCTGGTGTGGTACTACTATTATTCAGGCCCTCTAGCTGGCTCCCAATTGCATGTGTGTGACAATGTTTTATAGACAAACTGCAGAGGATCCAGATGTTCTAAAACCAGGTGTTGCAGCTGTTTTAGGACCATTCTCTCAATGGTCTTCATGATGTATGAAGTTAAAGCAACTGGTCTGAAGACCTTAGCATCATTGGAAAGCCTTTTGTTTGGCTTTGGGACCGCATGGGATGTTGTCCATAGCTGAGGAACCTTCTGTGTATTTGGGGAAACGAAGAACAAGTGCCAAAGAAATCCATAGAACTAAATCATTTCCGGCACCGCGCAAGTGGCAGCCATTCCAGCAGCTCCGTGTATGACTTTATCGTTTTACCTTTTTTCTCTATTTTTCTCTATTTCACTGATCACTTCTACCACTTTCTTTTATGTGGAATCGCTCCCTGGACACTTTTTACTATTTTTACTGCTTACATGGATTTTTACACTCCTAGCTTCGCCTATTCAAGTAGTCAACTTAAAGCACTGAGAAGAAATGCTCATGCCGGTGTGGTTCCCTATTTACCTGACGAGGTAAGAAGATGATATTGGGGCAGCCGAGCCGGCGCAAAAGATAAAAGATAAAATAAAAGCCAAGCAGCTTGCGAGAAAATGTTGTTATAAACTGTCGGTGCCTTCTGTGATCCTTGGAAATGTGAACTCACTACCAAATAAGATCGACAAACTGGCTGTGCTGGTGAAAAATGTCAGAACCTACAGAGAATGCAGCTTGCTGTGTTTTAGTGAAACGTGGCTAACAACTACCATCCCAGATGCTAACGTGGAGCTACCCGGGTTTAGCTCAGTTAGAGCGGACAGAGACGCAAATACCAGTGGGAAAAAAAAGGAGGGGGTGTTGCTCTGTATGTCAGTACAAAGTGGTGCAACTCTGGACATATAAACGTTAAAATCTCCAATTTCTGCAGGGACATCGAACTGTTGGGCGTAAGTCTGCGTCCCTATTACTTGCCCAGAGAGTTTGGACATGTGATTATTGTTATTAGGGCGGCACGGTGGCGCAGTGGTAGCGCTGCTGCCTCGCAGTTAGGAGACCCGGGTTCGCTTCCCGGGTCCTCCCTGCGTGGAGTTTGCATGTTCTCTCCGTGTCTGCGTGGGTTTCCTCCGGGCGCTCCGGTTTCCTCCCACAATCCACAGACATGCAGGTTAGGTGGATTGGTGATTCTAAATTGGCCCTAGTGTGTGCTTGGTGTGTGGGTGTGTTTGTGTGTGTCCTGTGGTGGGTTGGCACCCTGCCCAGGATTGGTTCCTGCCTTGTGCGTTGTGTTGGCTGGGATTGGCTCCAGCAGACCCCCGTGACCCTATTCGGATTCAGCGGGTTAGACAATGGATGGATAGATTATTGTTATTGTTTACATCCCCCCCTCGCGCGAACGTGAAGATAGCGAGTGATATCATCCATTCCGCAGTTGCTAAGTTACAAACACAGCACCCCGAGGCGCTTGTGGTAATCACTGGAGACTTTAACCATGTGACGCCGGACAAAACACTACCTGCCTTCTCTCAGAATGTGGATTCTAACACCCGGGGAAATAGGACTATTGGCCTACTGTATGCAAACGTTAAAGACGCATACAGCGTCACCCCGCTGCCTGCGCTTGGGAAAGCAGATCATAACCTGGTTCTGCTTCAGCCTAACTACAAGCCAGGAGTGAGGGTGCTACCTACAACCACACGATCATTCAGGAAGTGGTCCCCTGAGGCAGAGCAGGCTCTGAGAGACTGCTTTGGAACTACAGACTGGGATATACAGCTGGGGTCACATAGTGAGAACATTGAAGAGACTGTTGACTGCACAACTGATTACATCAACTTCTGTATGGACATTATAGTTCCAGTAAGAACAGTACGCTGCTATGCTAACAACAAGTCATGGATTACAAGTGACATCAAGGGCCTTTTGAACCAGAAGAAAAGGGCTTTTAAAGGTGGTGATCAGCATGAGCTCAAGCGCGTGCAGGAGGAACTCCAAGTCCAGCTCAGGGCAGCGAAGGAGCAGTATAGGAGAAAGCTGGAGCAGAAATTGCAGAATAACAGCATGAAGGAAGTGTGGGATGGCATGAAGATTATCACTGGCTGCAGCTCGAAGCGGGGTGCCACCATCGAGAGAGAAGTGGAGAGAGCAAACCAAATGAACAACTTTAACAGGTTTGACCACCCTAACCCACTCTCACCTCCGAGTAATTCATCCCCCAACAATCCTCATGCAGTTACCAGAGGTGAGACATCCCCACCCACAATTACAGCAGCACAGGTGAGCAGAGAGCTGAGGAGACTTCATGCCAGCAAAGCAGCGGGTCCAGATGGTGTATCGCAACGACTGCTGAAGGCCTGTGTGTTGGAACTGGGGAGTCCTCTACAGCACATCTTCAACCTGAGTCTGGAACAAGGGAGAGTCCCGAGACTTTGGAAAACATCCTGTATCACCCCAGCCCCAAAGGTATCTCGTCCTAGTGAGCTGAATGACTTCCGGCCTGTTGCTCTGACGTCACATGTGATGAAGATCATGGAGGCCACAGGTCCGCCACACCCTTGACCCTCTGCAGTTCGCATACCAGGAGAAGGTGGGAGTGGAGGATGCCATCATCTATATGCTACACCGATCCCTCTCCCACTTGGACAGAGGCAGTGGTGCTGTAAGAATTATGTTTTTGTACTTCTCTAGCACCTACAACACCATCCAACCTCTGCTCCTTAGGGACAAGCTGACTGAGATGGGAGTAGACTCACACCTGGTGGCATGGATCGTGGAATATCTTACAGACAGACCTCAGTATGTGCATCTTGAGAACTGCAGGTCTGACATTGTGGTCAGCAACGCAGGAGCGCCGCAGGGGACTGTACTTTCTCCGGTCCTGTTTAGCCTATATATATCAGACTTCCAATACGATTCAGAGTCCTTCCATGTGCAAAAGTTCACTGATGACACTGCTATTGTGGGCTGCATCAGGAGTGGGCAGGAGGAGGAGTATAGGAAGCTAATCAACGACTTTGTTAAATGGTGTGACTCAAACCACTTACACCTGAACACCAGCAAGACCAAGGAACTGGTGGTGGATTTTAGGAGGCCCAGGCCCCTCATGGACCCCGTGATCATCAGAGGAGACTGTGTGCAGAGGGTACAGACCTATAAATACCTGGGAGTGCAGCTGGATACAAATTGGACTGGACTGCCAATACTGATACTCTGTGTAAGAAAGGTCAGAGCTGACTATACTTTCTTAGAAGGTTGGCGTCCTTCAACATCTGCAATAAGATGCTGCAGATGTTCTACCAGACGGTTGTGGTGAGTGCCCTCTTCTATGCGGTGGTGTGCTGGGAAAAAAGAAGGATGTCTCATGCCTGGACAAACTTGTTAAGAAGGCAGGCTCTATTGTAGGAATAAAGCTGGACAGTTTAACATCTGTAGCAGAGCAACGGGCACTAAGCAAACTCCTGTCAATCATGAAGAATCCACTGCATCCACTGAACAGTGTCATCTCCAGGCAGAGGAGTAGCTTCAGTGACAGACTTTTGCCACTGTCCTGCTCCACTGACAGACTAAAGAGATTGTTCCTCCCCCACACTATGCAACTCTTCAATTCCATCCGGCGGAGTAAATGCTAACATTATTCAAAGTTATTGTCTGTTTTTACATGCATTTTTATTACTCTTTAATTTAATATTGTTTTTTGTATCAATATATTGCTGCTAGATTATGTGAATTACCCCTTGGGATTAATAAAGTATCTATCCAAGGAGTAGTTCAGTTCATTAGTTCTGTTCTTCCTCCCTTCCTCTTCATATTTTACAGCCAGCTTGGAGCCAATGCTTGTCCTCATCTGATTCCACCC
This sequence comes from Polypterus senegalus, assembly GCF_016835505.1. Classification (NCBI taxonomy): domain Eukaryota; kingdom Metazoa; phylum Chordata; class Cladistia; order Polypteriformes; family Polypteridae; genus Polypterus; species Polypterus senegalus. The sequence goes on from NC_053161.1 coordinate 44,175,652, forward strand.
TTTCTTCACATTGTTCTATTGTGCTCAGGTTTGTGTCTATAGCGGGCTTTCTCCTCACAGAGCTGCTTCTTCAGTTCTGACTGCACTTTCTTGATTTGATTCTTATTCCCAGATCCAAAGGCTCTCTTCTTTTTATTCAGTGGGGCATTCAGGTCTTTTGTTACCCATGGCTTGTTCTTGGGAAAACAGCACACTGACTTTCTAGTGACTGTTTTATCCAGTGGCTAAATTCCGCAATGTCCTCACCATGTGACTCATAAAGCCTATCCCAGTCAGTGTTCTCAGAGCCTTCTCAGCCTTTGTTGTCCATTTCTACATGGTCCTGCTGGTGGCTGGCAGCCACTGAACAATGGGTTTATATGCGATTATGAGCTGAACCAAATTATGGTCTGATTGGCCAAAAGGTCTGAAATCAACCAAGTCATATGCATCTTTAACACTGGCATATAACAAGCTCACAGTTCTGTTTTCTTTTCTAATACAGACCACTGGTAAAAACTTGTAAGGGTGGAGGAAAGTGAAATATGTTTATGTCCCCAGAAATCGTAATGAATTTGTGCCAAAAGTTGCCAGAGTGCAATATTCTAAACTCTGAAAAGTGAAGTAGATTCAGGAAAGGATACATAACTGATATTTTATAAACAGATAAAAAGACAACGGTGTGTATTTAGACATTTTGCTACATTCATTTTTCGCCACCCGATAATAGTAATATAAAAAGTTTGGGAACACTTCTCAGCCTGCATAATAATTTACTCTACTTTCAACAAAAAAGATAACAGTGGTATGTCTTTCATTTCCTAGAAACATCTGAGTACTGGGGTGTTTTCCGAACAAATATTTTTAGTGAAGCAGTATTTAGTTGTATGAAATTAAATCAAACGTGAAAAACTGGCTGTGCAAAAATTTGGGTACCCTGTAACTGCTCAATACTGATTACTTGAAACACCAAAATGGTTGGATTAGCTCGTTAAACTTCATAGACAGGTATGTCCAATCATGAGAAAAGGTATTTAAGGCAGTCAATTGCAAGTTGTGCTTCCCTTTGACTCTCCTCTGAAGAGTGACAGCTACAAAAAGCTATCTCAGAGGTTTAAACTGTCAGTTTCAACTGTAAGGAATGCAATCAGGAGATGGAAGGCCACAGGCACAGTTGCTGTTAAACCCAGGTCTGGCAGGCCAAGAAAAATACAGTAGCAACATATGTGCAGGATTATGAGAATGGTTACAGACTACCCACAGATCACCTCCAAAGACCTGCAAGAACATCTTGCTGCAGATGGTATATCTGTACATCATTCTATAATTCAGCATAATTTGCACAAAGAACATCTGTATACAGTACATCTGTCTATGCTCAGCTGCCATCAAATTTAACTGAACTGGAGAGATTTTGTATAGAAGAATGGTCAAAAATACCTCCATCCAGAATCCAGACACTCATCAACGGCTATAGGAGGTGTTTAGAGGCTGTTATATTTGCAAAAGGAGGCTCAACTAAGTATTGATGTAATATCTCTGTTGGGGTGCCCAAATTAATGCACTTGTCTAATTCTGTTATGATGCATATTGTATATTTTCTGTTAATCCAATAAAATTAATGTCACTGCTGAAATACTACCGTTTCCATAGGGCATGCCATATATTAAAAGGAAGTTGCCACTTTGAAAGCTCAGCCAATGATAAACAAAAATCCAAAGAATTAAGAGGGGTTCCCAAACTTTTTCATGCAACTGTATTATATATGATTACTAATAAACTTTGATATTACAACCTTGAAGAGTATATTCAAATGACTACTTTATCCATGGTAAATCTGTTAAAGAGTTTTTGAAGATAAAGGTAAACAATAGCATCTTGTCTGCTGGCATCTTTCCTGAAATTCTCTCCTCTGGTTTAAGCAAATACCCACTCATTTAATGCACCTACACGGGTCTCTCTTTTTCTGGCATAGTCTCCATTCTGTAATGCTCAAGTGTAAGTTAGTTCTTACACGTTTTTCCAATGAACACAAAAACGATGTTAAAGTTTTTGTAAATATAATACTGAACAACACATTTTTTGCTCCTTGGAAAATGCTTGGTGATTAGGACAGATATTTTTAGCGATATGTTCCACTTCATTATCTTGTACGTTTGAAGCAAGTTGTCATCCAACTGGACTTAGTTTCATGCTCTGTAACTGTTGAGAAAAATCTCAAAAACATTCTTAAATGCCTTCAATACGATTTCATCTGGCTCCACTAGCAGATATTTCAACAACTGGCCATTCATGTTATGTCATTTGTGGACCCACAAAAAATGATTTCCTTAATCTTGACATTAGTTGTCCATTGAGCGATCTATCTGAAATATTGTAATTCTTCACATTCCTTGTTTCACAACATTTCACAAATTGTTTCATCAATCCAAGTTTAATATGCAGAGGAAGCAAAAATGGCAAGTGGTTTTTGTGCCATACTGGAACGAAATGTTTATAGATTGTCCAGTTTTTCAATGCAGAAATTTTTTCCAGTCTTCTTGGCAGATCCAAAAGACAGAATTTTTTTTACACTGGTGATAGTAAACCCCATCCTTGTATTCTTGAACCAAGTAGTTTTGATTTTGCTTTGGACAAACAAAAATCCCTGAAGAAATCAATTAATTCTGTGTTGTCAGTTGAGACTCACCAGACAAAATGGTTTCAAAACCATTTTGATTGACAGAACATGTTTTACAACAGATGTTAGAAGACCATCAATTTTGCAACCAAAGTAAAGCTCATATGCTGTCAATAAGTTATGCTGAGTCTTTGAGGATTCAGCACTTACTCACCACAAACGTAACAGAATGTATTGCAACTATGGTGACAATAGTGAGACATTTCTGCTGTAATGACTTTTACTTTACAACATGTAAATATCAACGTCATGCAAATTATCTTTGTAAGTTTGTTGCCTGTCCAGCTCAGTATCTTAATCTCATTAAACATCTTTTTATCTGGCTTTACTGGTGCACTTATCAAAATATCCCGGTTTTAACAGGCTGCCAATCTAATAAATGTTCTGCTGAAATGAAACATCCTCTCAATATATTTAGTAAGGCACATATGAAGCTCCAAAAGGTAAGCCTGTACCTCATCCCCTTACCCCCATCACTCCATCCACTCTTCGAAGTAATATACCTATAACAGTACAGTCAGAATTCCCGAGAGAGAACGTTTTGATAAAGAGCTTGTGTTAAATTTTAGAAGCATAGCAATGAGCACCAAGAACCAGACAAAAATAGACAGTAATGCCATTTATTTGTTTCTAGATCAACCATTGTATATAATCATATGTGTTTATTTGTGAAAATCTTGTTGTTGTTTTTTTTTCCATGCCCTGATCTTTCTCTGATGATAATGGCATAAAGCAGGCATTAAACAAATGAGGATGGACTTTATACATTGGCATACATACTACACAAGTGTCCCAGTTTGGGACTTTGAAATCTGGTCCCCTTATAATTTACTATCAGAGTGCCACGTTCACTTGATATCCATAATGGTCACTCGCTATGATAAAGTTGGCCTTTAACTTTTGTTTTTCACTTACTGTACGTTTGTCATAAATGCATAGCTTTGCCAGACCCATTTCATGAAAATGACAATGGCTTGAAATGCTCAAGCAAAGAAGGAATATATTTTTTAAATTTTTATTTTTGTTTATGCTGTTTTAATTGGAAATTGTATATTGTGGGGTGTATGTGTCTGCATGTGTGTGTGTGTGTGTGTGTGTGAAAGCTAGACTGGTCCCTGTGATGTAAGGGCCTGTTTCAAGTCACTAAATGCAGCTTCTGATTTAGTGCCACATGATGCGGGCACCTCTTCTTTGTGAGGTTCATCAAGGGTGCCACTCTCACAGAAAAGCAGGGCACAAACTCGCGATAGTAGCCCGCTAGTCATAGAAAGGCTTGGACTTGCCGCTTAGTTCTTTGACGGGGCCATTTCCAAATATCATTAACTTTTGAACACTGTGGTCGTACAATACCCTGGCCCACAAGGTAGCCCAAATATTTGGTCTCTGTTAACCCAAAGAAACATTTCTTTAGATTAATTCTTAGGCCGGCTTCACTTAGCATATGCAGTACTGCTTGTACTTGCTGTAGGTGTTCCCTCCATGTGCTGGAAAAGATGATAACATCATCCAGGTAGGCAGCACTGTATGAGTTATGAGGCTAGAGCAATTTGTCCACCAGATGCTGGAAGGTCGCATGGACCCCATGTTATCCAAATGGAAGGACACAATACTGCCAGTGTCCACTAGGGGTGCTAAACACGGTCTTTTCCTTTGTGGAATCCATTAAGGGAACCTGTCAGTATCCTTTTGTCATAGAATGGTCAAGAATTTAGAGTGCCCTAGTCGCTCGAGAAGGTCATCCACACACGGTGTCACATCGGGAGACCTGGTTAAATCGACAGAAGTCATTGCAAAACCTCCAACTTCCTTTAGGCTTACCGACCAGCACGATAGGACTGGACCAGGGACTATGACTCTCCTCTATTACACCTAGCTCCAGCATTCGTTTGATCTCCAGTTCCACTTCTGCTCTTTTTGCCCCAGGAAGGCGAAGAGGGTGTTATCAGACTATTACCCCGTTCTCTGTCACTATGTCATGCACAAGCAGTGAGGTCCACCCTTGTTTTTCATTCACTACCGCAGGAACAACCGAGTTTGGCAGCTTAGGGCTCTTGGTGCTGCTGGATTGTCAAATCAGAAGCGAAGTTAAGATCAGATTTATCAACGAAGAGTGAACAGGGCTGTCCGGAGGAGGGGTCAGAGTCCCTGTCCTTCCGCGGTTTCAGTAGGTTCATGTGGTATATCCACTTGCTTGGTCAACGGTTTGGCTGTTTAACCAAATAGTCTACGAGCCCCTTCCTCTCCTTAACCTTGTAAGGTCCTTGCCAATGGGCCACTAATTTAGAATGTGAGGTAGGAACAAGAACCATGACCCGATCACCTGGTTGGAACTCCCGAAGCGATGTGCCATGGTCGTAAAAGGGGGCCTAAGCTGCTTGCACCTTTTCTATGTGAGTATTTAGGATGGGCCATATGTTATTGAATCTGTCTCACAACTGTGCGATATATTCCAATATGTTTGTGGAAGGGAGGACCTCTTCCTCCCAGCCTTCCTTTAAAATGTCTAATATGCCCCGGGGCTGTCGGCCATATAATAATTCAAATGGTGAGAACCCCGTAGAGGTTTGTGGGACTTCCCGGTATGCAAAAGAACGAGGGGAGGTGGCTGATCCCAGTTCCTTCCATCCTCACTGTCCACCTTACGACGGATCTGTTTGAGGGTCTGATTAAACCACTCCACTAAACCACTGGTTTGAGGATGATATACCGAGGTTCTTAAATGTTTTATCCTTTAGCTATTTCCCTGAACGTTTCCAAGGTAAAGGGCGTCCCTTGATCCATCAGGATTTCTTTAGGGATGCTGCCTCGTGGGAAGACCCCTACCAACTCCTGTGAGATAACTTTAGTGGTAGCTGAACGCAACAGGACAGCTTCGGGATATTGGGTGGCATAATCCACCAGGACCATTATGTATTTATGGCCCCTGACTGAGGTTTCTAGGGCTCCCACCAAGTCGACCCAGACACGACAAGAGATATCAGTCAGGGGCATGGAATGAAAGGAGCATGGTCCCTTCAAAAGCGGCGGACCTCCTTGTTGATTCCTGGCCAAAATAATCGGAGCTTGATACGCTCCAGGGTCTTTTCAGTCCACAAATGGGCTCCGAGGAGGTATGTGGGTATGTGCTAGTTCATAAAGTTGTCGCTAGTGAGTTCATGGGACTAGCAGCAGTGACTGCACCTCTCCTTTGTGTTCAGCCACCCGATATAGGAGGTTATTATTTAGGACAAAGTAAAGACTCTGTGGCATAAGGTGCAGTGTGTGGTGGCAATTGATCAGAACAACTGCATTTTTTACAAACTTAAGGGAGTCATCGTTCCATTGCTCCCTTTTAAAAGAAGCCAGAGTCTGCCTGAATTGAAAATGCAGTTTGGCGAGAGAGTCTGAAACGACCTCAAGGGGCGTGGTTTCCACCCGTCTTGCCGCGGCGTCTGCATTTGACATATTCGCATGCGACGGTCCGGATGTTTCCACATCAATAGTAGAGTCCATCTCTCCTCTGCCTAAACACGGAGTGGAGTCAGCTGAAGATGACATCTCTGCGTCCATCACTAGGTCCAGCTGTTGTTTAGGGGTGGTGAGTGTTATACCGCTTTTAGTGTTTGACAAGTCTCTCCCGGGTATTACGAGGAACGGAGGGTTCTCCATTACAGCTATCGCCAGTCTCTTTACTGCTCCGTCATAGCTGACAAAGCATGATGTGGACTTATACTGGTGGACATCCCTGTGTACACAGCTTATACTGGTCTTGGTTTTAAGCCATTGTCGCGGCAACACTAAGTGGCATGCAACAATTGAAATTTACTGCCAGAATCGAATATGGTTGGAGTTTTAATTTCATTTAACAACACCTCCCCTGTATATGCACAAGCCAGAGGGTTAACGAGAGTACACCACCTCCCCATCTCCGTGCCTCCGCCGACCCCTTTCTCAGAGGTCAGAGGCTCCTGGGGTTGGCTTCATAGAGTGCCAACGAGGCATTGTGATAGGGATGCGAGAGTGTCCGGGTTCACAGGGTTGTTTTTCTGATTCTCCCGGATAGGTTCTTGATTGTATGACCTCGATTAGTGAGGCCATGTTCTTAATCGGCCAACCCCAGGCCAGCTGGGCAAGGTCGGATGGCAGAGCTCTGAGCAGTAGCGCACACACCACCTGCTTGACTATTTGTCGGGTGTTATTAAGGTCTGGTTTTAACCAGCACCCGACTTTAGTCCATAATTGTGTGGCCTGGGAGGCAATCGGCAGCTGGGAACTGAACTCCCACTGCATCACTCTCCTTGCCTGCCACATTTATTAAGGGTTTTTTCCTTTGTGGGGGCCAGTGGGGTGGTCCATTCACCTGGGAGCCCATACTCAGTCCCCCGTGTGTTCCCTTCTGAGCCCGGCCCTAGTCTGTAGGCCCTTCGTCCACGTGCCCCGGGTACTTTAGCAGCCCCTTGGGTTGAAGTGCACCTTGGGTTCCCCCTGCCAACACCAACCGACCCCCCCGCGGGAATGTGGAACCGATTATCTCCCACCTGTCTCCTCAGTGGTCGGTTATTCAATTGGTGTGTCTAGGCTCTTCTAGGGTCCATCTCCTGTTTTCTGGAGGAGGCCATCCTGCCAACTATGCCAATGTGAAATAAATGACTGGACACACAACAGATGTCTGGGGCATCCACCCGTATAGTTTCACTAGCTGCAAAAGGCTTTTAGTTGGTTACAAAGTGTACAGGTTCAAGTCCAAAGTGGAACTGATTAGATATGAAGGATGATGGGTTTTTATAGTCTGTTCCCAGGAAGTGATGTCCTCGGGGCCAAGACAGGAAGGCTTTCTTGTATTTGGTCTGCTGAGACATAATAGAGAGGTTTAGCGCAACCTGCCGTCCCCCAGCCTGGTGTGGGATTGCCGTTTTGTGGTCCCTTTGGTTGACGCCCAAATGCACGTGTGTGACTCAAGGTTATTATAATTAACAAAAACTAAAATCAAAACTGAAACTATTATTAGAAAATCATTTTTGTAAACTGAAATAAAATAATTAACAAAACTGAATTGAAAAACTAAAACTAAATGAAACTATTAAAGTTGCTGGAAAGGAAAACTGAAATAAAATAATAATTTACTAAACATAATTTTAGTTTTCGTTTTTGAATTCATTTTCTTGCTGTTAGTTTTTAACCCTTATAACTTTTAACTCTAAAACTGAAAGCCATCCACCACAAGCCGCCCGCACGTAATTCATCCAGTGAACGGCGGCTGGTGACCGAGGACAGGTGTTCACACAGCATTTGCGGTGACAAAGTGAGCTGAATACGCGTGTAAAGCATGTGGAGTAGAAAGCGATTTACATGTCATCTTTCTTTACACTTGTTGTATATCAACATGTAATTCAAATGCCTGAAATCGTAATGAGCTGGTCAACAAAAACTTTACCATATGCACAGAAAAATCATGAGTGAGTAACATTTCAGTTTATTTCTCAGGTGCCTGCTTTTGTTGACAGTAATTCACCTGCCACTTTGCACTCGAAGTATACATAGAGAAAGTATACTAATCATGAAAAAAATTCATCCTTGACATTTTGATGAATCTTGACGTTTTAGAACTCCCTGAGTCCGAAAATACTGTTTTTTGGAATGATGTCTGTGCGTGTGCGTGTGTGTACAAACGTGATAACTCAAAAACACAACTAGATTGATGGATGAAATTTGGCATGAGGTTGTTACACCAGAATTATTGATCAGTATTAACTTTTGGGCCAAATCCATTAACCGGAAGTGGTACTTTACCTGAACACATACTGGATTTCTTTTTTTATTCATGCAACTGTATTCATGCAGTCCAATTTATTCAACTTTACTTTTATAATAATTGTTCTATATATTATTAATTTGATTTGATTTGCTGATGATGGTTCTTTATTGTACATAATATAATCATTGTCTTGCGGTTTACTCCTCAAATATCCATCCCCATATCTGTGCACATGAGAAAGTCTAGGGGAGACTACTCCCGATTTTTGAAAATAAAATGGCACTGATCGAGAGACTGACAATGTCAACATACAAGATCAGCATATTGTTGCTGACCAATCATACAAACTTGCTTGGGTAGGCTCCAGGTTCCTGTGATCCTGCTCAGGATAAACAGGTTTAGATAATGTATATGTTGTTCTTAATCTCAGATTTTGTCTCTGTCATTTTGTGCCTGTCCATATACCTTTTACCTGCTCTTGCTCTGCTCATTATGGGTTTATTGTTCTTATGGTGGGCTTTTCAAGTCTCACTGCCCTAACCTTCACATTACATGCTTGTTTTTCTTTGTTTCCCTCAATACAGCTAGGTGGGGTCTGCTCACTCATTTAAGCCTAAGACCCCTGTTTTTTCTTAACCCCTGTGATTTTCATGGTCACACCTGTCAGAGCACAGTAGAATCTCTTTTCTTATTTTTTTTATATCTTTCCAGGCCTGCAGGTGCAAAATTCTGTCTATAAATTGTTTGTGCCTGAGATCAATATGGCTGGTAGTAAATAACAAAGCCTAGTGTTTGAGATTTTTGAATGAAAAATTGAAGGCATTCATTATAAGCACTTTGTTGTTGGAGCATGATATGTTGTGTGCTGTAGACATTTAGAGTAAAAACCTCTCACACCTTAAAATTCACCTAAAGTTCATTACAAATTGTCCCATTCTGGGCAATAAAAGGAAAAGACAAAAATGCCAACAGTCAATGCAGATTTGTTCAGCACAAATGACATAAAAATATTTTAAAAATTATAAAATTGTGTAAAATTGTTCATATTCAGTACCTAGTTTTGATTATGCTTGTTTTTATCAGACAAAATCAAAACCAAATAGTGAAGTGTGTTGTGTAGTGTAGCCAGCTTCCACCAACATTAAATTCATATTATATCCAAACCCGTTAAGTGTATTGTTCTGTTTCATTGTGACACAAAAACTAAACTCCATAGTAGCTCTTTAACCATACTATAATTACTAAAACTAAAACTGAAACTATGTAAAAATAAAATAGAAATGTCTTTGTAAAATAAAAACTAAACTAAAACTAAAAATACACGATGAAGGAAAACTAAAACTAAACTGAATTTCCAAGTAAGGTCAGAAAAAATATAGAAATAAAAACTAACATAATCAGGCAAAACTATAATAGCCTTGGCTGTGACTATATATATATATATATATATATATATATATATATATATATATATATATATATATATATATATATATATATATATATATATATATATATATAAAACACATGAATGGAAAATGCTCATATAACTTTAGTAAAGGCTTATAATGCATGTGCTATTAGATGTACTGTTCTGTACCACAAACAGGAAAGACATGCTATAAAACAGCATACTTTTTAAAATTATCGTTAATGTTATCTATCTATAAGTAATTATGATGTTGAGGCCAGGGTTCAGTAGCTGTAAGAGGTGTGGGAGACATACATTAAAATCATAGCTGGCATTGTGACTCTGCTGCTTCTTGTGATGATGCACTAAGTAAAGTGGGGCTTATTTGGAATAATAAAATATTTGATTTTGAACGTGTTAATACTGAAAAGCAATTGAATTGCAGTGTGGACTTCAGAAGATTTTTTTATGGACTAATAATTAACCTGTTGAAGGAATGCAAATTTCAAAGAGCTCTTTTAAAGATATGACCTTTTCAATTTGAGTACACTCAAAATATCCAACTGTGCAAATTCAAGAAATGGAAAACCTTCATTACTTTAGATAAATGTAATTAGTTTCAACTTAAGTTAGCCACTTGCTAAGGTTATGGTGTTAATAGATTGTTATCCTTAATTAACCATTAATTGTTGAATGACGGTCGATAACATTTCACTACACTATTTAACAATTTTCTAGACCTTTTGAAAACTGAAATCTTTACTTAAACTAAGGTGAAATCTAAGGTGAAATCTGTGAAATAAACACTTCATTATAAGTTTGCCCTTTTAATTTCATTCTTTTTACCAGTAGATGGGAAAATGTTAGGCTAATTGAGGAGTCTGATTTGGCCCTGTGTGAGTGTAGGTGTGAATGAGTGGACGTTGCAATGGACTAGAGCCCAATTTGGAATTATTTCCTGCCTTGCACCTAATGTTGTCAAGAATGTCTCTGGCAACCCACAAATGACAACTGAATATTATGCTGTATGGAGACTGATTCAGTTCTTTCCAGTTGTGGTACCTTGTATGTAGAGATGGCATGTTCTTCCTATGTTCATGTGAATATTTAATTGTGAAATTCTACTTTCCTTCCCCCAGTTAAAAGACATACTATGAAGATTACTAAAGACTGTGTCTCACCCAGAACTGGTTCTTGCTTTTAGTTCATTTTTTCAGGATAGAGTTGCCTGGAACCCTGAACTTGGAAAATGGGATTAATAGATACTGTGATCACAATTCCTTGAAAAGCAGTAATTACACTGTTTGAGCAATTAAATATCTGCTATTTATTATAAACATTTCAAGAAGTTGTAGAGCTGCAGATTTATTATTCAGATCATACTGTATTTATAAATAAGACATTAATTTGAATCCCAAGAACAAATTAAGTCTTTTTGTTTCAAAGAGGTTTATTCATGGTTCATCACTCCAAGCACAGAGAGAGAGGGGAAGAGAAATCAAAAACACAAACAGATAATGTAGTAATATGCACTTTAATCTCAGAGTGGGCAGGCTCTTTTGCTCAGCTTTCCCCAACTGCATTGCATTAATAAAGAGCAGCTCCTCTCTGAATGCACAGTGACATTAAATTACTAATAGGGCTCACCAGAACTAAAACAGCTAATATGACTTAACTGGATTTCTATTAAAGGGTCTAATGCGGAATTTGTTGTTTAATATATTCTCACATCTTAGCCTTCCAGCTGGCTTTGTGTTTCCTGATGGTGCCATGTACACATTATTATTTTTTTTTTGGTCTGTAGCAACTGCCAGAATTATTACCTACTCTATACTCATGTGGTTGCTGCTGTGCTGGATAATGCCAATTTGGTCTTCAGCTCAGTTTCTGGAATGTGTCTTTAGGCCCTGAGATCATGAAATATAAGAAATGCCATGTATAGGATGTGTTGTAATGTGAATATCTGCAGTCATCATAAATAGTTATTTTTTTCTTGGTGTATTCTGAGTTGTGCCTTCCAAGCAAAGCAACAGAAATGTTGGCACTTGTGATCTACTGGGCACTTTTATTTCTGTATGGTTTTGTTCACCTTTAAAAATTATGAAAGAACATTCTGAAAATTCAAATACAACAGCTGACATTTCTTGCGTCAGTTCTTTTAACAGCTAGAGAAAAAATGTGAAACTGTATTTTATACTCTCACATTCAGTACATAACAAAATCCAATTAAATAGTTTTTTTTCTGGGTGTACTTTGGGTTGAAACAAACTAATACAGAAACAAAAATGCTCAATAGATCAGAAGATCCAACCAGTAATAAATTACGATATGTCCCACTTTGTCCCAGAATTAAACACTCATATCACCAAAATATACACAATGGACATGAAACCTGAACAAAACACAAAGAGAAAAGTTAAAAAATATAGAGTTTACCTTATTTGATGCTGAGTGTTGTAAACATGATAGCACAGTAATACTGGTATTTACATGATTCAGTCTAGTATGATTTTTATTTATTGAAATACTAGGGAGCTTTGCCCCTGCTCGCTTTGCTCGCCAACCCCTGTGTTTGGTTAATCGGATATACAATTTTACATTTTTTTTCTTTGGAATTGTTTCAATTTCATTATTTGCATTTTTACTTTAAAGCTTCATTAAAAACAATATTTTTTGGAGACACATTGTGACAATTCAACATATAACTGCCCGTAAGTGACTATTGTTTCTGTTTCTCTAATAAATAATCCGACTTTTTCTAATGTTTGTCCCTGTGATTTATTGCAAAAGCTATTCTGACGGTAAACTGTAAACATTTTAATACGAATAGCATATCACAGTCTCCTTTGGTGTGTAATGTTATTCCCGGAATATATACATTACCTTTCTTTTTGCCTGTTAAAATTTGCATCGCTTCTCCGTGATCATCAATATACACCTGACCGAACTGTGTATTCTTTGAAATTAAACTTGTCGTTGCTTTAACTGTTATGGGACCACAGATTCTCATAGCGTATGGTCCATGATTGTGTAAATCCATGTTTTGTGCATTGAATGATGCTAGTGCAAAAAGACTTTGTTGCCTACTCTTTGCCTTTTATTTCTGACCTCGATTTGACCTGCTATTTTTTCAATTACACATGGTTCTGATGATTAATCACCTTTTGTTTGCGGTAATGCGATCTTTTCTATCTTTTCTTTGATACTGTAGCGACTGACAGGATAAAGTGTCACAAAAGTTTTACTTGAACAATCGCAGACTTTGTAACCCCAAACACAACTTTCCCGCACCCTCTCCAACCCCTCCTCCCCTGGGTCTCACCCCCCCCCACCGCATCAATCAATATCCCGCTATATGTCTTCCGTGCTGTACTCCGCCCTCCCTCAATTGGACCGAACAGTCACTTAAAATCAAAAGGCCTCAACCTGGCTGGGATGCTACAATACTTTCTAATTTTGCTACTTTCATATTCTGTACCTTTCTCTGCATGTGTATCGCGCCTTCGTTTGTTTGAGCCTTTTGAATTCCACTGGTTTCATAATCTCTTACCTGGCTTTTTTTCTCTCCAGCGCCTTTGGGTCTCTATTCTCCGTATTGTCCTTATGCACTTTATATGTGCTGAGAGCACAGGATGTGTGTGTGCTACGTACTTTTACATGACTGGGTGTTTTTTGAAGGGTGTGTGCTCTTATATGATATCTTTTGTAAGTTTATCATGTTTACGGTCCGGAGATGCTCCGTGGCAAGACTCTTTTGTCTTGCGGGTCTTTTAAATGTCTTCTGAGAACTTCCGAGAAGATCACGTATCGTCACCATGCTTTTGCTTTCCAGGATTTTTTTTTATAATAGAAAGATTATTTATTTTTATAAACTTATTAAACCTGGAAATCTTATCATCTATCTGTATTTTGATCCTGATTTTTCCCTTACATGTCTGCTGGAATCAGGAGCCCATTCTGGAAAAAATATCAGGCACAAGGCACAAAACTAAGCTATGAGAGATGTACTGTATATCAACAACTAACACTCCTGCGTACATTTAATCCAACTAATCACCTATCAGCTTAACAGGTATGTCTTTATGGCATGCATACTACAAACAGACATTTGCTCTGTGGAGAATCAATATCAGGGATCTGATAGCAGCAGAAATACCAAACCTGAACAAAAAAGTAATATATTGAACATGGGCAAGATTATTTTTTCTTGCTGCATTCACAAAACAAGCTGGGTACTGCCATGCCCTGCTTTACTTAAACACAGGATTAAACAAACAATCACACACAAACAAATGGAGTAACTAGGGAACTTTTTATTGTATTCACATTTGTAACAAAAAAAACAAAACAATATAAATACAGTTCATTCAACAAAAGCAGCAAGTCCTAAAACAGTTTTCTGAAAAACAGTATTTACCAGTCCTTTAAATGAATATCTATAGTTTATAAATTTGACTTATTTTTTAAATAGGATTAAAAAATCTACCTTGCCATCAGAAAGAGGAATTTCTATCTTAAAGCACAATCAACACTCACAAGAGATGATGATCCATCTGAATTTAAACAGCAGTGCAGAAATACGTACTCACTGTGTGGAATTACTTTTCTCCTACTGACAGAGATTTAACTGGGAAGACTGTTGTTAAATGATTGGTTTTGTAAATGCCTGAGTTGCGTAAACAGCAGTTTTGCCTGTAATCATTCAGGATAAACCTGATGACCTATAAACTGTCAATAAAAGTTCTGCAAAAGGTCAGATGTAAAGCCATTTGATTCTTTTCTACTCAGCTGTTACCATGATAGGTCAGTGATATATATTGTGAGATAATCAGTCCTGACACAACCAGACGGACACCGGCAGTTCTTAAAACACATACGTTTATTCATAACACAGTCCCCAAGAACCAAGTCACGCACAAACACAGTGCTTCCAGCACCAAACACCCTTACCAGGGCCTTTTAACGTCCGTGGGCCACCTTTCATCATCTCGCTGGAGCTTCGTCCTCCTCCAGCTCCCAACTCTCGCTCTCTGACTGTATGAAGGCGGCCCCCTTTATAGTCACCCGTACATGTTCCAAGTGCTCGCTGACGTTCTTCTGGCGGCACTTCCAGGTGTGGCGGAAGTCCAGATCTCCTGGGCTCCATTATACTCACAGGCCCCAGTGGGTCTGAGCCTCCTTGCTCTGTCCCTGTGGTCCCTTCTTTGTTCAAGGAAATTTCCCCCTCGTGGCCCAGGGAGCATATAAACTGCCTCCCGATCCTTCCAGGCGTCCCTGCTGGGTCTGGCCCCCAGCCTCCTGCCACAATATATCCATCCATTTTCCAACCCGCTGAATCCTAACACAAGGTCACGGGGTCTGCTGGAGCCAATCCCAACCAACACAGGGCACAAGGCAGGAACCAATCCTGGGGTGCCAACCAACCGCAGGACACACACAAACACACCCACACACTAGGGACAATTTAGGATCGCCAATGCACCTAACCAGCATGTTTTTGGACTGTGGGAGGAAACCGGAGCGCCCGAAGGAAACCCACGCAGACACGGGGAGAACATGCAAACTCCACGCAGGGAGGCCCCGGGAAGCGAACCCAGGTCTCCTAACTGCGAGGCAGCAGCGCTACCACTACGCCACTGTGCCACCCGCCACAATATATATATTTAGTAAATTTAATTTAAAGCAAGTTAATTGTAACTTTAGCATGCACTGCTGCAAAAATGGGTGGAAACTGGAATATCAATATGATAAATAGAAGAAAACATATATAAAAAATAGGTGTAATGTATTGTGAAGTTACTTCAAAATATTACTAACATTCAACAGAACTTCCTATATAAGTGGTTTCTTATGCACAAACTAACGATAAACTAAACTACATAAAAAAAAAACAAAACTGTTCCTTTATTATCACCATAAGACATAAAGGTGAAAAGTTGATTCCCCTCAATCAAAAAATAAAGCTATATTTTAGATTAGGTCCAACAGCACTGTTATATTTTTGTTTTATAATGCCACACCAAGATTTTTTACTGTCTTTCTTCTGATTCAACTAACTATCTTTGAGTGAAGCAATATTTTGCACTTCTCTTTTAACTTTAATTTTTCACTTCTCCTTCAATGGTATCTATACCCTCTTTCAAATACTTCTGCAAATCTAGTATATATGCTAAAGCTGAGTACCTGTATATGTTTTTCCGGCATGCATATCTATACCATTGATCCTTTCTCCATAAAATTTTGCATAGATTCCCTTTTTATAAAAGGCAATGCTGCAGGCTATATTTAATTACAAAATTTAATTGATGTCTCAACCCTGGGAAGTGCTGGTTAACCTTGCTAGTACTTCATATTTAATTATTTTTCTCCATTCCTGTCCTCAAATCTCAGCTTTTTCAGTTAAGCTGAAAAACATTTTGACATAATATCATATTTGACTATGTATGGTATACTTTGCTTTATCTACAATATTAACAGCATCCTTGTAACAATATCTTGTTATTGACTTTATAATTAATTTAGAATTTCAAAGGATTTTGCTTTTCCTAAAGTTACACCTTCCATATTCATGTCATCATCATTTCGCTTTAATTGTTAATTTTTTTTTCTTTCTTTCTTTTACAACAGCTCTTGCCACTATACTTTCTCTTATGCATACAGAATCCCCCACTATTCCCCTTCCATTCTCTTTCTTTCTAAATCTGATATTCTCAAGTGTATCTTTCTTGGTTATTCTGATGTTTCCATCCCATCTTCTTATTTTGATATCAGCCCTGTCTTTCTTCCTATCTTCAGTCATATGAAAAATTTTGGAACCCCTCTCAGCCTGCATAATAATTTACTCTACTTTTAACAAAAAAGATAACAGTGGTATGTCTCATTTCCTAGGAACATCTGAGTACTGGGGTGTTTTCCAAGCAAAGATTTTTAGTGAAGCAGTATTTAGTTCTATAAAATTAAATCAAACTGGCTGTGCAAAAATGTGGGTCCCTTGTAATTTTGCTGATTTGAATGCATGTAACTGCTCAATACTGATTACTTGCAACACCAAAATGGTTGCATTTGCTTGTTAAGCCTTGAACCTCATAGACAGGTGTGTCCAATCATGAGAAAGGGTATTTAAGATGGTCAATTGCAAGTTGTGCTTCCCTTTGACTCTCCTCTGAAGAGTGACAGCATAGGATCCTCAAAGCAACTGTCAAAAAGATCTGAAAACAAAGATTGTTCAGTATCATGGTTTAGCGGGAAGGCTATAAAAAGCTATCTCAGAGGTTTAAACTGTCAGTTTCAACTGTAAGGAATGTAATCAGGAAATGGAAGACCATAGGCACAGTTACTGTTAAACCAACCCAGGTCTGGCAGGCCAAAAAAAAATACTGGAGCGGCATATGCGCAGGATTTTGAGAATGGTTACAGACAACCCACAGATCACCTCCAAAGACCTGCAAGAACATCTTGCTGCAGATGGTGTATCTGTACATCATTCTAAACTTCAGCACAATTTGCACAAAGAACATCTGTATGGCAGGGTGATGAGAAAGAAGCCCTTTCTGCACTCACGCCACAAACAGAGTCACTTGTTGTATGCAAATGCTCATTTAGACAAGCCAGATTCATTTTGGTATAAAGTTCTTTGGACTGATGAGAAAAAAATTGAGTTATTTGGTCATAACAAAAGCACTTTGCATGGCAGAAGAAGAACACTGCATACCAAGAAAAACACCTGCTACCTACTGTTAAATTTGGTGGAGGTTCCATCATGCTGTGGGGCTGTGTGGCTAGTTCAGGGACTGGGGCCCTTGTTAAAGTCGTGGGTCGGATTAATTCAACCCAATATCAACAAATTCTTCAGGCTAATGTTCAAGCATCAGTCACAAAGTTGAAGTTACGCAGGGGTTGGATATTCCAACAAGACAATGACCCAAAACACATTTTTAAATCTACAAAGGCATTCACGCAGAGGGAGAAGTACAATGTTGTGGAATGGCCGTCACAGTCCCCTGACTTGAATATCATTGAAAATCTAGGGTATGATTTGAAGCAGGCGGTCCATGCTTGGCAGCCATCAAATTTAACTGAAGAGATTTTGTATGGAAGAATGGTCAAAAATACCTCCATCCAGAATCCAGAAACTCATCAAAGGTTATTGGAAGTGCCTAGAGGCTGTTACATTTGCAAAAGGAGGAAGTATTGATGTAATATCTGTGTTGGGGTGCCCAAATTTATGCACCTGTCTAATTTTGTTATGATGCATATTGCCTATTTTCTGTTAATCCAATAAACTTAATGTCACTGCTGGAATACTACTGTTTCCACAAGGCATGTCATATATTAAAAAGAAGTTGCTACTTTGAAAGCTCAGCCAATGATTAACAAAAATCCAAAGAATTAAGAGGGGTTCCCAAACTTTTTCACATGATTGTACCTAGCTTTGCTTCTATGAAAATAAAATTTACATGTATTTCACTCATAACTTTGTCATATTTATCTTTTTCAGCTTTTTCCTTTCTTAATTCTTCTTTCCTTTATTTTCTTTTTTTATCATTCTCATCCTCCCCTTTACTAATATGACCCAGTTCATTCAGCATCATACATGTAAAACTTTTAATCAGCCAAATGAATACAAATACTCACAGGACACGACCTGCGCCACTTCAGGACATGATAAAACTTGTGTAGTGTCTGCATACTAAAAACACAAAATAATTAAACATGGCTGCCTACTCTTAAAATGATACATTTTCCTCATTATACAATACTACTGGACCAAAACATTAAGAATATAAACAATATTTTAACTCACACCTACAACATACCCACTAAAGCGTATGAGCTGAATTCTACGTCTATATGTTCCCGTTTAAAACTAAGTTATGCAATAAATTACACAACTGGGAAGTTGGAAATCTTTAGATTTATGGACAGCTGGAATAATGCCTGTGGAGTAAAAACTATCAAGAAATTATCCATCCATCCATTTTCCAACCCACTGAATCCGAACACAGGGTCACGGGGGTCTGCTGGAGCCAACCCCAGCTAACACAGAGCGCAGGGAAGAAAGCAATCCCGGGCAGGGCGCCAACCCACCGCAGTCAAAGAAATTATTTTATTTTAAAACACTTAATTGATGGGTAAAGAAAGGAGAGGACAGAAAGTATAAAAAAAATCTGAAGATTTTTGTTTCCACACTTGTTTTGCCAATACAGGTTTTCCAATACCTAATAACAACTATTCGACTCTCGTCTTACCTCCTGTATATCTCTCTTAGAATCTCTTCCAAGTCTAACATGGGTCTACATTTTAAAGAACAACCAGCACCTTTGGTAGCCAGGCTGCTTACTCCCTGCAAACAACACAAAGAAACCAGTATATGAAAGGTCTCCCTTCTTTCCTCTGGTGAGCTGTAGGAATCTGTAGGCTTTGTTAAAATTTTCCATCTTCTCTCTCTATGTCTCTGGAGTTCATGAGCTTTTGCTTCTTGGACATCACTCATAAAGACAGGACATACTTTCAACTAGTGGCCTATGTTTACTCACAGACTGGCATACAGTGATTCTTCTAAATGTCACTATTGATTTATGTCTTTCTCCTTAGCCTCTGCATGGCCTCATCCTTGTGATTTACCACCCAGATGTGACCTATTCTCCTGTCAATCCTGTGTAAATGTAAATGAGGGATCTTGAAAAAGTTGTCATACTTTTTTCTTTACCAGACTTTTTTATGTGGTAGCATATTGAGACATTGCGACATTGTAACCTTTAGTCTGGTGGTTCAGTGCTTTGCTGGTGTAAATCT
Organism: Polypterus senegalus; assembly: GCF_016835505.1. Classification (NCBI taxonomy): domain Eukaryota; kingdom Metazoa; phylum Chordata; class Cladistia; order Polypteriformes; family Polypteridae; genus Polypterus; species Polypterus senegalus. Next base: position 44,195,251 of record NC_053161.1, read on the forward strand.
TTCTGTTAATGTGTGAATTGCTGTCTGATCATCATGGCTACAGGTCTATCAATTTGTGGTAAAGAAGAACCAATCAACCAATTTATATGGTACATTTAAAAGAAATAAAAGCTCAACCAAAATACTTTACAACATTAAAAGAAAGTATCAGATTAATACACAAGAATAGAACATGATAAATTAGATAATAGGAAAAAAGAACCAAGAATAGTGTGTTACCTAAGTAATGAATACTGCAGAGCAGTCAGAAAATGGAAGTAGAGAAAATACTGGCTTGAAAAGTAGGGGACTAAACAACGAGTAATCAGTCAGACTATTCAAACCAATCCGAAACAAGATTCAAAAATTACAGTTGAAAAAAGCAAAGCAAAACTCATAACACTAAGCTCTTCTTGGTAGTGCGTTTTAACTCCCACTACCACTACAAAGTGATATTCTTTGATGGCTTAAATAAGACACATTTCTCTTGATATTACATATTTAGTATGCGACCTGGGAATCCTTCATATTAACAAGTAATGTTACCATCATATCAATATGCCGCACTGCACAGAAAGAAGCCTTTGTTAAGGTCATGTTAAATAAGAGTAAATGAGTAATAGATACATTTTTGAAGTACCTAAACTAAAGTGTTACCCAATATGTGGATGTTTGTGTTACTGTGATCCATAATTGAAAGACAATTCACAGCATAATGATCGCACATCTGGCAAATGTGAATTAATGTCAACAACAGAGTGGCAATGGCCAAGCGTAGCTGCGACTTTTCCAGTTTTTCGAAATCAAGCTGCTACTGAGTTGGCAAAGTAGGATCCACCATGAATCAAATGTGTACGAAAAGAAATTTCTCAGTCCAGTAAAATTTGTTTTGAAAAGGTTTAGTGAAAATTCAATGCAAAACAGTTCACACAAAAATAGAGAAAAAAGTTATCACACACGCAGGATAGAAGACAAAAAAGGAAAAAATATTTCATTTACAAGCTTAGCTTTTTCTTGTTAAACTTCAGTTACTTTCTATACTTAAAGGTTGTATTATTTATCTATGGGAAACTAACATATGCTTTACTTACTGCATTCAGTATGTTCTATACATACAGCCAGTGCCAGAGGCTATTTTGTGCCCAAGGCCAAGCTTATTATTGCGGCAACCGACTGTTTGGTAGTTAGATAGATAGATGGATAGATAGATAGATAGATAGATAGATAGATAGATAGATAGATAGATAGATAGATAGATAGATAGATAGATACTTTATTAATCCCAAGGGGAAATTCACATAATCCAGCAGCAGTATACTGATACAAAGAAACAATATTAACCTGTGTGGCTGGGTTTATCCCCTTAATGCCTAATTCGCCTTAATGGTGGCATCGGCCCTGTGTTCAGTACATTCAATATGGTCAATACGATACGTTATGGGATATGGTTTGAAAACTATTTGCCCTCCATGCCTTACCAACTTCAAGGCAGATCATAAACTGGGACTAATCTATTGACTTTAGAGAATGGATTATTGACTATGATGAGTAGATGCATCTGTGGCAAGGTCTGAAAGAATGAGCGTGGCCTGAAAATCCATCAAGCCTGAATAAAATGGTTGGCGCAGGGAAGTGTAGCACAGCGCACAGGATCTATTCATGGTGAGACACAGGAGTAGCCTGGCCCGGTGACACTCCACAGTGCCCAGAGCCTCCAAGTACTTAGCTCTCCTGCTCCTAGCAAAGTTGCTCAGCAGCATTGGATTAAATGGCCTTCAGCTAATCTGCACAGGCTTTGGCACCAATTTGATGAGGATGTAGTTAGAATCATCAATACAATGGCAAAGGGGGATGTAGATAAACACTCCAAATTTTGACCACAATCATTATCAGTGTTATGGCAGAGAGGTTTGATGCACAAGACAACTACATCCAGCTACACCTTTCATCGCAGAGCAGAAAAGATTCATGAAATGCGGCAAAAGCTTCAGACACTGGCAAGACAGCTCAAGGCAGCTACTGAGGAGGATAAACTACCTCTTGCCGAGCTTTTCCATATCATTAGAAGAAACTTATGACCCTGTATAGAGCGTAATGGCACAGGAGACAGAGGCTGGAGAAAGCCAGGAAGCAAACTGATTTCTTAGCAGACCCCTTTGACTTCATGAAGCAGCTGTTAGGGTAGAAGCACAGCAGTCATCTTGCTTGTTCCAAGGAAGAAGTAGACCTTTTTCTGCACAACACCTTGAATGACCCTAACAGAGAGCAAGAGCTGGGACTTCAGAGAGCCCTTTTGGACATACCAGCTACAGTGCTGAAGTTCAACACTAGAGAACTCACCTGGAAGGAAGTTGCAGATGTCATCAGCATAAACAATATGACCAGAGGCATCCGAAACATCACAAAATGACAGAATGCATTCCATGATTGTGCCATAATGATGACATCACCAAGTCAATAAAATTAATAGACAACAATACAAACAACATTTTCAAAGCTGGCATGAACTAATCCTCAATTATTCATAATTCTAATTTAAATGTTAGAGCAGGCTACAGATCAAAAATGTTTCTCTGACTCTGTCGTCCATAAAAACATGATGCTTTGGTAACCTTTGAAATGCCAAGTCTCTTCCAATTAACAAGGAGCTATTCTGGCCTGTTAACAATCCACCATGGCTTCATTATCTCTTTCTATCTATTACCCCCCATGTAAACTGCTTCCATGATAGCTGAACATATGCCACATAGAGGTGCTTGGCTTGTCCATATGGCATATAGAGGTAACACTTCTTGCCATTTATGGGCTTTCCTCTCATGAGCCTATCACCGGATCTTCTCCTGTCATGTGCCATTCTGGTATGTCACGTGCATGTGCATAGGGGACAGCTGAAGGGCTCTAGTGAGAGCAATTCTACTACCGCTCCAGTGCTTGGCACTGTGTTCTAATGCCTTTCTTCCTACCTCTACAGACTGGTTGATTGACAGATACAACACCTTTGACATCACTTCTGGGAGTCCACTCAGCTGGACCCACCAATCAGACACTCTGCCCTCTTGAGACAGTTCTGTTTTGAACTCACTTCTACAAAGACAACCCCACAATAATTGCCTGTTCTTTTTTTTTGCTGAATCCATTTATTTAGCATAGCTGGGTTGGTACCCCAACTCTTTATTGTTGGTGTATATTTCTTTTATAGGTGCTATTCACTTTCCAAGACATCTTCCCTTTAGTCACATAAAGCTGTTCAATATGATGCTACCTCAAAATAAATAATGTGAAAAGACTTTGTGTCAGTTACTGTATGTATCCCCTATTTCTTTAATTCCAAAAAAAGGTACATTGAGTGTTCTGCTGATCTGGAAAAAGACTGTGTGACTTTGGATAAACAGACATGGGCATATATTTACTTTTCAATATGATGTTGGTGTGACTGGGATTCTGCTGTAATACTTGTTTTCTATGGTGACATGATGATAATAAAGGAATGGGTTTTTTTTTCATTCCACATTCTTACTGTAGTTATTGTTGCAAAGTCTGGTGACATTTTGTCTTAAAATATAGACAAGAAGGATGGCTGCCTATAGACCATACTAATTCAGAAAAGCAGGAGCTCTGCATGTTCATCCTACCTCCTTTAAATAAAGAATAAAGTAAAAGTAAGAGAGCCACCAGATGATTGACTGCCCATAAATGAACTTTTTCACAAATGATTTTGCAAAAAGAAACATACAATGAACAGGGAGCTAAATCAGTTCACTGCCAGTCCATTGGTTCATTGTACAGAAGCTGAACATTCAGATTGATGAGATGTAAAAAGAGTTGGCATTAGGACAGGTATTAGATGCTGCTATGGCAAGCAGAACACTTTAACTAATGGAATCATGTCAGTGGGTACAACAATGAATTACTGAAGCTGTTTTCGACTAATATTGTATCTTAAGTTATGTATTGTTATGCATGTACGCCTGGAGGTCTCCTGATAAGCTTGGCTGAGGTAAGCACTACCACTCTGTGGCGAGAGGGGATGCTGTCATTAATGGTATTGTCTTCTTTTTCCACAGCTTGGAGAATACGCCCAGTAAAGGCATGCACTATTGGCTGCGATGTCTTGAACAAGTCTGGCCCTTTCTAGTCATTTCACCCTAAAAAGCAGCGAACCAGAAAGGAAGAGTTTTTGAACCGATTAGGAGCCAAGCATGGTGAGAAACAAAGAACTGACACCTGGCTGACATGACTACAGCATCTTTGTGTTGTGTCTTGAGCATGGTTCTTTGCTTTAATTTGTTTAATTTTTTTGTTGTACCCCAACATTTCTTTCTTTGCTTGCCTCCTTGCTGCCAGTTTTTTTTTTTTTTCAAATTAAGTCGATAGATCTGTTTAATCTACTCTTTTTATGTTTACAAATGCTGTTGGAGTAGTTCAGGGTTAATCCTTTTAAATATATTGGTTATGTTTTCTGTTAAATCAATAAATGGAGGAATATTTACTACCTTTTGTCTCATCACCCTGCGAGAGTGTTTCAGGCCACATTGCAACCTAAGGCTATCTTGCCCTGGTAAGCTGGGAAGACAAGTCAAAGAAGCAGGAGTGTAGAATGCAGTATTCACAATTGGACAAGAGAGTGAGCCATCCCACCGTAAAGACAGGTAATCAAAACCATAACAGGAAGGCCAGAGTGGCAGCACAGTCACTGTTTTGTTATTTGTGAATTGTGTTCATTCCTCATACTTTTATTTTTTTAATACATTTTTTCATTATATTATTTTGTTTAACTTTTAAACTTTTCACATCATTGGACTTATTCTGAGTGTGAAGGGCTGCCACAAGGGTCCCTCCTACTACACTACGTTAGCAATGTCTGCTATCTGAATGCTCACCAAAGCAGCTGAATATGCCTCCCTTGATAATTTCGAAGCTTTTTTTTACAAATCAATACAATAGCCAGACCATTTTGATATGCATTTTCTCGATAAAAGAGAAAACTTCTAAATGCTCAGGTCTTAATGTTTAAAAAATTGCAGTGTTATTCTGTGGATGGATGCTTGCACCATATTTAGTACAATGCTCAAATCCCTGAAGTCAATGATAAAAATCATAAGAAAAAACAGTTTCCAGAAATCTTTTCATAGAATACATTCTGCAGTTCCAGGACCCGATTTATTTTAGAGGGTTGCCACTGCCTCTTGGTTCATATAGCAACATATTGTTAAAAACATTACCTGACTAATTTTGTGCAATTCAACCTATAAAAAGGCAACTTGCTGTGCAAAATGTATGTGTTTATTTTCTGTTCATTTTGCCAATCAGAAAATATGAATAATTTGCGGTTAGCTGGCACTCTGCCCCGGGTTTGCTTGCTGCCTTGTGCCCTGTGTTGGCTGGGATTGGCTCCAGCAGACCCTTGTGACCCTGTAGTTAAGATATAGCGGGTTGGATAATGGATGAATGGACGGAAAATATTATTAATAAAAATACTGTTATCCAGCTTTTCTTTCCATTCAAATGAATAAACTGACAGGAGAGTAAAATGTAAGGAAAGTTCATTTCTAATACTATGCCATTTGAACTATTCTATTAAAGCTTATTTTAGAATTTGAAGGATAAAATTATTTAAAGTTATTTAGAAATATTTCTTCACAGGCTTTCTATCATGTATTTGACTCTTTTTGTAAGATAATCTAACAATCTTCAGAGTTATAGGGCTTTTTAAAGATGAGCTCTTTATGTACATTCAATTATTACTATTCATACTTGTATTCCAAAAGAAATGATCTAACATTAAATTCTAAGTATGATTTTCTTAAGTAAAGCTGTGTAAAATGGCAAATACACAAAACCTTGTGCAAGGTATGTGACCAATCTGCATATATAATATATTTTAAAGGGATAAGTAACAAATTAATTCTGCTTTGATGAGCTCTACAAAATAGTTTTGCTCTCACCCACACTGTTCATTAGTCCATTTCTTACTACTTCCTCCACATTTGCAAATCCAGCTGCCACTGTTAGCATTTTGGATATGCTGTGAGCAACACTCACCCTGTTTCCTCTGTTTAACTGACTCTTTCCCATTCTTTTCATATCTTTTTCTTCTAAGAAATCTAGAAATGATTGTCAAAATGTCTTTCCAATTAGAGTTTAGAGTTCTAAAGCAGGCAGTATGCATTATTCCTTTTGTACAAGAATAACAAAGGCTAAATAATGTGATGGGCTAAGCTATGTATATGTAGTAATTGAAAGGGAAATCAGAAAATTATGGAGCCGTCCTTCTCCCTTCATAAACACCATCCATCTCAGTTACAGACGGAGATTTTACTTTAACAAAGGATACACTGAAAAGGAAATCAGATTAAGGGAAAAAAAAACACACAGATGAACAAAACCACTGGACATCCTGCTTATCCTCTCATTCAATAACTGTGGAGAAAAAACTGAAATAAGGTAACCTGTTTTTGATGCAGGCTCAATAGGTGAAGGGAGTTTTATTTGCATGGTAATAAATATTTTCCAGTTACAGTGCTTGAAAGAGTGGCTCTTTTCTTGTCTAGAAAGACAAGGCTTTACTGCAGGAGTATTGTACAGAACAGATAATTGAATAATGATAAGAGACTCTAAATGGTCTGACAAGAGCAGAGGGTAAAACAGAACCTTTCAAGAGTAAGGAAATAAATAAGAGCTGACGGATGTTGTTTTAAGCAGTGGCCTGTAATTTTTCCCCAAGTAATAATTAAATTGTCTAGAACACAAATGAAGGCAAGATGCAATTTGCATGTCCTTTAAGGGAAATGAATAAAATAGAAGATCTGAAAACCAGTTTGGATCTGCTGTAATAAGCTTCCACAATCACTGAAAAATGGAGCTGAAGCAAGTGTAGCTAATACAGACACAGAATGGCAAGATAGCTATCTGAGTGCCAAATAACTTTTATGTAATATTAGACAGGGTGCTCTGCACGTCCCAGAGTGGAATAAAGGTGCAGTCACTAAATATATTCCCCAGTAAAGAAAACTTTTAGCCCCAAAGCCAAAACTAAACCAGTTGTGGGGAGCAACACTGCATACCTGTGTCTACCTAAAAAATGCCCCCTAGGGGCCCTTCCCTAATAAAGCTCAGCTGCAGTCATTAACTAAAATCTAAATCTAAAGCAAGATGTAGCGTATAGTCTTTGCTTGTACAAATGGGGAATCTGTGCAAAATTTGGTGGAGATAATTTCAATCTGCGGTGGGCTGGCACCCTGCCCGGTGTTTGTATCCTGCCTTGCGCCCTGTGTTGGCTGGGATTGGCACCAGCATACCCCCTATGACCCTGTAGTTAGGATTAGAGTGGGTTGGATAATGGATGGATGGATAATTTCAATAGTGTGGATTCCCATAGCGGACAAACACCCATTCAGTCTTAAGTAATGGATTTTTTGTTTTATTGTTTCTATTCAATCTACAGAGCTAATGAGACTAAAATAGTAAAACTGCAACAAAGCCGCTATCTAATGTAGAATTGATCAACACTCGCCCAAATAATTCTTCATTATCTTTTTATATACCTTGCCACATCATCTAAATAAAGGTACTGACTTGGATAATTCTACTCCATGCACTCTCATTAAAAAAGGGATTCTATTTCTACTAATAAAATTATTATAGATTCAAATTTTCATTTTAAGGGCTTCAATATGTACAGAATAACACAATAAACTCCAAGAGTTTATGCCAGATGCATTCTAATACCACTGCTGTGCATGTTGGTCAGAGGTGCAACTATGAATTTCCCTGCATGCATTGTTATTGTGCAATTAAAAAAATTGGCTTTTAAAATTACAAAAAACTTTTGGGTTATCTCTGTTGCCACTAAAAGTACACCATTCCTTGATTTTACTCGCGACTGATGGATCAAATAATTTCAAGTCAAGACATGAACATGCTGAAAGTGAATTTTTCAAATCTGCTAATTTTGGGAGTCCCAAAAGCTCTTAAGTCCCAAAATTGCCAACTAAGGGAGGATCACCATCACAACCCCGACTAGAAACAAAAAGGATCACAAACAACATTTCTAAAATAAAAAGATTTATTCTTGACAAAATCATTTTGTGAACAAAAGCAAGCTCAAGGAGCACTAAGGCAAAATGGGAATCCAAAGCATTTAAGTCCCAATACAATAATCTGTTTTGAGTCTCTACAATCTAAGCGAAGATTTTTTCATAATATTTCATATAAACTGAAATTAAATTAACATTTGGTAGCCACTCTAGGTTTTTACTCCAGTATTTTGAATGTTTTAGCCATGTCACCTTTCACTCCTGCAGTCTTTGTCTATGCCGATCTTTTCTCAATTTGTTTTAGCTGTTCAGCTTTAGACCTGCTATATTCTTTTTATAACACAGAGAGCAAAACTAAACAGTTTTCCAGATGTAGCTTCTCAAGTAAGTTATACAGCTGAATCGTAACCTCCACACGTACTCTACACAGTGTGCTATGTAACCCAACATTCCATTCACCATTTCAACTCCTTCTAAACACTGGTAGAGAATTGTTTTATGCCCAATATTTTTCAAATAATAACTTTATATATATATATATAGCACCTTATCATATATTTACATACAACTCAAGGTTCTTTCCACAGATTACTCAACAAAAGCAAAGATATACCACACTTGGATTATTGTTATTAATTTCTAATAAATTGGAATATACGAAATACATAATTAACCAGGTATTGTTAAACAAAATTTAACCACTAAAGTGCAAAATAAATCTTCACTTTTATCAGAAAAAGGCTTTCTAATTACAATATTTATACATCAAGGTTAACAATAGAACAACCAGATCTAACTGATACATATAAAGATACATATATACAGTATATATCTACATTTTACCTAGGCATATGTACACAACAACCCATTAAGTGGAAACAGCTTGATGTTATTAAAGGTAATGTAAAGATACAAAAGGAAATAAAACAATGCATAGCGGTTTCAGTTGATTTAGGATGTAGATGGATTTCTTAATGCCTGAATTTGATTGTTTGTTGAACTGACATGGAGGAGAAGAAAACAAAAAACTCCTACAATGGGCCATAGGAGAAAAATAAACCTCTGTAGGGCCACAGTCGAAAGAGAGAAACAAGCAAATCAAATAGTTTGGTCTGATTGTAATCAGTTTATGCATCATGAAAATCAGAATGACCTAGGCCAGCAGGTCGCCCACACTCCAGCGGGCACACTTGATACAGATTGCACAGTTGATAATAAGGTTTCCAAGTCCTCCTTGTTTCCTCCAGGTGTAGGTGGCACATAGCGACACCACACATGATGGGAGACAAGCAACATAAAACAGCAATGGATTAATGCTGGGTACTAATTAACGCATCAAAGAGCTAAACTTCATTAGATTAGTATATTATGATATAATGACTGGAAAGCCAGATTAAATGACTAAATGAAGACTAAATCCATCTTAATGCTCCCTTTTAATTGTTGGCTAGGTGGTATGCTGATTAAGGTCAAGCGAGATCAGAAGGTTCTTAAATTCTCTTACCTTGGAGTCACCCAGATTATCTATAGGAAGATTAAAATTGTCCAGTATTACAAACCTATCATAAGCCATTATCATTAGAGACAATAAATTTGAAAATCCATCAATAAAGGCTGCACTATATTTCAGTGGACAATAAACTGATAGACTGTCTAATTCTAAAATCCCATTATATAATTCTGTGTAAAATGTTTGCCACCTGTATTTAAAACTCTACATTTATTTTTTTGTTTTTCTAATGTTTTGTTTAGTAGCCATTATTATGTGTTGATAGATGATTCTCATTGACAGATGTGTTTAACAAACGGTTTCTTCAGTATTTATTTCTTATTCTTCATTAATACTCTAAGATTTCCTACTAGCTATTCTTTTACTTCTGTTGTTGGTGTAAAGTTATCCTCCATCTAATGAAATGCTCCTTTAAATGTACTGCATTGTCCCTCAATCGTCCGCATATTCAGAAGTTTATTGATATTTTTCCTTATTTTTTTTGCCATTACAATTTTTTGTAAAACATTTTAAAATTATTACCTTCTGCCATTGTTCTACTTACAGACTATGAAATTATCATAGATTGTTTTTATTCCTGTTTCATTAAAATTCAGTGTATTCTACCATATAATAAAATGCTAAGGTCTTTATGAGTGTCCCTCCAAACAATCTGATTGGTCAGTTTGGCTTCAGTTACATAATCAAGTTCCAGAGTGAGATATACAAAGAGGAGTAAAGGTGTAGGAGGCATGCTGAGAGCCACTTTAAAGATGGAAAGTATAAAAGCCAACAGGAGGTGAGCAAGGCACCTCAAAATGACAGTTTGAGAAGCAGGCCTTACAGGAGTTCCGGTCAAGACAGTCTCAGGCACAAGAGGATACAGAGGAAAAGCAATGCAGGTACATTTATGGCAAGATATAGCAGATATTCTAAAATGTACTCTATTACCTGTCTTTGACAGGTAACATGGTTAGTATATTATAAAATACTAAAGTTAAAAAAAGGTTGTCTGCTGATTTTAACTTTTTTTAAAAATTTTGGGATTATGTTAAAAAAATAAAAGTGGATTACAGGTGGTTTACTTTATTGTAAGAGTTGCAGAGGTTTGAGCAAAAAATACTTAAAATGTAACCATAGTACAGGCAAAAGCCAAAAAAGAAATAAAGGCAAAGAAGCAAACATTTATCACCATAAGGCAGGGGTATTCAATTAGATTTTTCATTGGGCCAAATTGTCATATGGCTTTTGCCAGTGGGCCGCACATTTCCCTGTATTTCTTGTATTGTACCATTAATAGAAAGCACCACTGCATTTTCAACATTTTTATTTAAATGAGTCAAATGGCATTAGAATTAACTGCTGGCTTCTAGTGCAAATATTAAAAACTGCAAAACATAGCCAGCTTTAGTTTTAACAGAAAACTGAGTCACAAGCTCACAGTGACAGTATTTGCTTTTTGCTTAAATAAAATAAAGCCTAGAAAACAATAATTACAATTTCTTTTTGTGCAAATAAGAGCAAATATCACAGTCACAAACTCACATAAACAGTAATAGCAATATCATATTGTGCAAATAAGAATAAACATAACTTTGAATGAAATCACAAACTTAAACTGCTGGCTTTTAAAGCATATAAAAGGAAACAAAAGTGTGACTAGTCTTCATACTACAGGACATTTTGATCTATCTCTAATGAGAAAAGTGACACTTCATTGATTGGGCAAGACGAGAAAAGTTAGGTTCATATGGGGTGACAGCAATCCGCAAACAATGATGCAGATGCTCATTTGTCAAGGAGATCTGATTGTCTGTTTTTATGGCATTCATGTGAGAGAAGGATGATTCACATGTATTTGTTGATCCAAACATTGTTAACACACACATGGCCACTTTTTTCATTTTTGGGAACATCTCTGGGACAATGTGCTTTATCCACATCTCTTTGCAGCCTTTTTCCTGAAGGACATCCTTTAATTCACATGATGCTTGCATTTCAATCATTTCAAGTTGCAGGGGACCTTCATCAATGCCATGCAACTTTAGGAGTATTAGGAGTATTGAGTGTGCTGGTGAAAGGGTTCCTCACAACATGCAGCAACTCTTTGGGAATGTCAAAGTCATTGAATCCCTGTGCAAAGTTGTGTTTCAAATGGTCCAGAAAGTCTGACATGACCTTTGTGACTTTACCACTTTGTGATGACTTGATGAAGCCACTGAGGGTTGGAAAGTGTAGCAGTCTGCTACTGAGATCAGATGAAAAAATATCCAGTTTATTTTGAAAAGCAGTTAGCCTTTCAACCATATCAGCAACTGTTTTATCTCTCCCCTGAAGTCCCAGGTTAAGTACATTCAAATGATGAAGGATATCACATAAAAAACACATCTCAGACACAAATTTATCATCCAACATGTTGGTCAGAAATGTTTCAGCCTTTCTGTGCTTGCATTCACGAAGGAAAGTGATGATTTCTTTCCTCAGTTCACAGACTCTCATGAGTGAGTTTCTCTGGCTTAACCACTTCACATTGTTATGCAAAAGTAGGTCAACATGCTCAGCTGACATATCAGCAAGAAGTTTGCGAAACAGTCTGTGTTGGAGACTAGATGTTGATCTGATAAAGTTGATTGTAGCCATAACAGAATCCATTGTGTTTTTCAACTCACCACTTAATTGTGGGCAAAGGACACTCTGATGGATGAGGCAGTGCAGCGACTTCATTTTTGGCACAAGTGCAGACAGCCGTGCAGACAGTCCTTTGATCTTCCCTGCCATCGAGGGCGCACCATCTGTAACAAGCAGGTTGATATGCTCCAAGTCCAGTATGTTCTCTTGAAAAAAATCAACAATATTCTGGAAGAGTATTTCTCCTGTTGTATTTCCTTACAGTGGTATTAATCCCAATATGTCCTCTTTAAAATAGTGACCATCGAAAAATCGCACAAACATACAAAGTTGAGCTACATCCGAGTTGTCTGTTGATTCATCCACAGCCAGGGATATGAAATCTGCCTTCCTCAGTTGATTAAGAAGAGTGTCAAAAACATCCGTAGCTAAAACGTCCACCCTTCTCGCAGCTGTTGTATCGGACAATGGGATTGATTTAATCGAAGATATAACTTGCTCTTTCACTTTTTCATCTGTTACCACCTCCTCGACAGTAGCTTGTATGCATTATTTTACTGTTTCAGAATCTGTAGATGGTCTTTTATTTTTAGTCAGTATCCATGCAATTCGGAGAGATGCTGTTGTAGCTTTCTGCTGCAAAGTGCAGGTTCGGGTGAAAACCACACAACTTCGCTGGTAGTTTTGAGTCAGTGTCTTTATTTTTGTCTGTCAAGCCTCTGAACCCGGGGGATATTCATTATCAAAGTTAGTGTGAGTCGTCTGGAAGTGCCTCCGCACATTGTATTCTTTATTTATCAAGAAAATGACAAGACAGACAAGGCACATGGGTTTTCCCTCAGCATTTTGTATGTGTGCATACTTATCAGTCCACTCGTTGTTAAATTTTCTATTTTCGCTGTCAACCTTAAGTTTCTTCTCTTTTGAATGTGACATGTTCCCGCTGTTTTAAACGGTCATAAACTTTCCATCAAGAGCGTAAACAGCTGCGCGACGTCCCGTAAAATGTCACAAAATTTTATAAACTGTCGCGCTTACAGTTAAGCCGCAGCTATTTAATAAATAATTTATTAAGAGGTATGTAGTCAGTGGGCCGGTCCAAAATGACTGATGGGCCAGTGGGCCGCCTATTGAATAGGGCTGCCATAAGGTCTAACCAAAAGATAATTTTAATGCACATATAAACTTCTCAGTCTTAACTGGACTTATAAATTGCACAGACAGGTCATTAACATTAATAACTTTTCAGTTCTGTCACTAAGCTTTTTATCTGTCTGTTTATAATGCATGTTGCTAAACTGGGTGCGTGTGTAATTTGTTTCATGTCCACCCTGACAACTAGATAAACACCAGCTGTGAGAAACATATTGTGCAAACAAATCGACGTCTCCTATTTCTGATGGAGTTAACACACACCAAGACTTCCTGTCACATGTCAAAAATCCATATATCAGCCCTCATAATGACTGAATGTGTCAATCTCCCCGTAAGCCTGCAGTCAATCTTCATGACTGTTTTCACTAGTTTAGAGGTTTCTCAACTGTCATTAGTCCTGCTTATTATCATAGATGGATCAAATATGTTGCATGTCTATTTAAGACTCTTATAAGTCTAGAGTTGACACCATCATGGCCTAGTATTGAGGTGCACACTGTCTCCCTAGAGGACTTTTGGGGCATTTTTGGTGCAATCACATATAATGCGAGAAGCAGCTATTCCAATAGCCAGGTTTGTCTGTCGGCAGGAAACCACTTGGCCTGTTGTGAACTAATTTGGCTGAAATTTATCACATTTCTAATTCAAAGAATTTGCAAAGTCATCTGTCTTAAAACAGAGAAATATCCAATGGGACTTATACTTTTTATTTTTCAGTTTTACCTTGTCAACGGTTACACCAACTTGTATATTTTCCTCTTTATCATCTCTAACCACCTACTGATGGCAAACAGATCCTCAGTACAAGTTGTACATGAAACACTGGCAGCCTACGTGCGTAGGTCGAACTTAGTGACCTAAGCCGATTGTGCAGAATCCTCTGTTTTATGAAGTCTAGTGTATCAGAACCTCACTCCTCCAGATTCTTTAAATTATAACAGGTAATTTAAATGATCTTCCTAACCATAATAGTATCTTCTTCTTCGTTCGGCTGCTCCCATTAGGGGTTCCCACAGCGGATCATCTTCTTCCATATCTTTTTGTCCTCTGCATCTTGTTCTGTTACACCTATCACCTGCATGTCCTCTCTCACCACATCCATAAACCTTCGCTTAGGCCTTCCCTGGCAGCTCTATTCTTAGCATCCTGCTCCCAATATACCAAGCATCTCTCCTCTGCACATGTCCAAATCAACGCAATCTCGCCTCTCTGACATTGTCTCCCCAACTGTCCAACCTGAGCTGACTCTCTAATGTACTCATTTCAAATTCTATCTATCCTCGTCACACCCGATGCAAATCTTAGCATCTTTAACTCTGCCACCTCCAGTTCTGTCTCCTGCTTTCTGGTCTGTGCCACTGTCTCCAACCCATATAACATAGCTGGTCTCACTACCATCCTGTAGACCATTCCTTTCACTCTTGCTGATACCAGTCTGTCACAAATTACTGATGACACTCTTCTCCAACCATTCCACCCTGCCAGCACTCTCTTCTTCACCTCTTTCCACAATCCCCATTACTCTGTACTGTTGCTCCCAAGTAATTAAAAGTTATCCACCTTTGCCAACTCTACTCCTTGCATCCTCACCATTCCACTGACCTCCCTCTCATTTACACACATGTATTCTGTCTTGTTCCTACTGACCTTCATTCTTTTCCTCTTTAGAGCATATCTCCACCTCTCCAGAGTCTCCTCAACCTGCTCCCTACTATCACTACAGATCACAATGTCATCAGCAAATATCATAGTCCACGGGGACTCCTGTCTAATCTCACCTGTCAACCTGTCCACCACCATTGTAAATAAGAAAGGGCTTAGAGCTGATCCCTGATGTAATCCCATCTCCATGTTGAATGCATCCGTTGCTCCTACCGCAGAACTCACCACTGTCACACTTCCCTCATACATATCCTGTACAACTCTTAGTACTTCTCTGCCACTCCCGACTACAAGACCACAGCTCCTCTCACCCTGTCATATGCTTTCTCCAGGTCCACAAAGATGCAATGCAACTCCTTCTGGCCTTCTCTAAACTTCTCCATCAACATCCTCAGAGCAAACATTGCATCTCTGGTGCTCTTTCTTAGCATGAAACCATATTGCTGCTCACTAATCATCACCTCACTTCTTAACCTATCTTCCACTATTCTTTCCCATAACTTCATGCTGTGGCTTATCAATTTTATTCCCCTGTAGCTACTGCAGTCCTGCGCATCCTTCTTAAATATTCTTAAATATCGACACCAGTACACTTCTTCTCCACTCCTCAGACAACCTCTCACTTTCCAAGATTCCATTAAACAATCTGGTTAAAAACTCCACTGCCATCTCTCCTAAACACCTTCATGCTTCCATAGGTATGTCATCTGGACCAACAGCCTTTCCATTTTTTATCCTCTTCATAGCGGTCCTTACTTCCTCCTTGCTAATCCGTTGCACTTCCTGATTCACTATCTCCAAATCATTATATTTATAAGACATGTATAAATATTTCTGCTTTTGCTATAGATTTAAATGCTTAACTCTCTTTTGTTGATTTTATTTTATTTTGCCCTTTCTTTGTGCAGTTTTCCCCCTTTGTTGTATCTTAATGACAATTAAAAATAAGCAGAGCAAACAACACTGAATAATCAAAGGCTGCAACTACTTTAGCGTTAGACCCACTTATTAGAAAATAATGGATTAATTAAACAATTAGAACACCTGGAAAAGCAGAAAGAAAATCAAAATGAAAATATTGTTAAAAAGAAAAAATACATTATTCCCATATACCTGTATAGTACATTTTAATTTATTTATTTATTTTTTTTTTTTACCAAACTTTGTTTTAAAATTTCTACATTGTTCTCAAAATGCAGAACTTGGGAAATAACAGTTCACTTAATTAGCCCAGGAGTACAATTAAAAACAGAAGCTGGTTGGAACAAAAACCTGCAGCCACATTGGGTCCCCAGTACAGAGTTTGGGAAGCACTGGACTAGAATTCTTTCCAGGCCTGTTTTTAGCCTTTTAGGTTAGTCTTTGGTCCCTGCAATCCTGAAATGGACTGAGAAGATTCTTAATCCTAGCTACTGATGTCAATCCATTGAGAGCTACAGTGCCTACACAGTCCTCAAATGAGCCCAAATGTCATATCATGCATACAATGTCTTTGTCTTTTATTGCAAAACATGCCAGTAATTTCTTCATAAAGTCATAAATTTCAATACTGAAGTGATTCTCCTCAAAAACTTTTTGTGCTAAGTTTTGGAAGTCATTCTGTTTTTGTACCTTAGAGAATTTAATGCTAGCATTAAAATCCTTTTTTGATATACATTTAACAAAGTTAAAAAATAACGTACCTTAGACCAAGGCATCATCTTGTTTTCCCATGGGAGCTGCTATTTTATAATACTGTTGTCATGACATGTCACTAGAGCTGTGGCTTCAGAGGGCGCACAAGGTTGCTTAATTTGTACAGCAATACATAAGCCAGCGTTTAATTACTTATGCCATCCTAGATTTTTTACTTCTGAAATTAGACTTTCGTCTTTGCCTAATATTTGGTCTTGGATATCTGTTTTTTTTTCTATCATGGCAGTATAGGTGTAACTAACTAACTGGTTAGATTTATACTAGTATTTCTAGTATTTCTAAACCATGCATTCTCTTTAAACATACAGGGTTCTATGACAGAGGTTTTTTCTCTATGGGTGTTGCATATGCACACAAAAGAAAACCAGCAGACTACTTTATGCAGTTGATACAGTATTTAAACTGGGTCAGTCAATGATGCCGTGAAATAAAGCTAAAAGAAACATCAAAAAGTTTTGTGATGAAAAGTGCTACCATGTTTAATGATGGTTTCTACAAAAGGCTTTTTAAGAGCAGGTTTGGAAGAGTCAAGAGCATCTTAATCCTCAGCAATATCTGCAAAGAACAGTTTTATAGCTGGTGGGTCAGATGAGGTGGAAGTGGAGTCGGGGACCTCTAATAAAGCCATGGGTTTTCTAATTGGTCAGTGTCTTTCTGACTAGATGGATATAAGGTAAAATGGAATGTTACTCTCTAATCCTTCCCCTGTGTACAAACAAAGCTTATGAGGGTGATAAAGAATTTGTGTAGAAATGCTCGATGTTTTTTATACTGACAATAGTCAGAGGTGAGATGAGTTATTAGTGTAAAGGTTTTGCAGAATAATTTTTGATGTTCATTATTAAAAAGACTATACCACAATTAGAAAGAGTGAAATGGTCAGTTTTTTTCATTAACCTTAGTAAACTCCCTTTTTACATACCATGTAGATAGTTCTTTAAGAACTAAATTGTTACTGGAATTGATAAACTGATATTGCATTACTTTGAAAGAATTTAAAATGAATGACTGGTCACAAGTGTTGCATTGTATATTACATTTTTTTAATACTTCTTGATTTTGGTTT
Source organism: Polypterus senegalus (assembly GCF_016835505.1). Lineage (NCBI taxonomy): Eukaryota > Metazoa > Chordata > Cladistia > Polypteriformes > Polypteridae > Polypterus > Polypterus senegalus. The sequence continues at coordinate 44,212,961 of NC_053161.1, forward strand.
CAAAAACAATCCAATTCTGTACAATAATTACATTTGTGGTGATGTGATGTCTTTGGATCCTTGAAAATTTTATTTTTATTGAATATCAACATGCAACAATTTATTTCAATTTAAAAACTGCTGAATTTTACAGAATTAGCAAACCCACAGGAACCTATTTGGCCTAAAAAGTGTCTCAGTTTTATTATGTATAATCTGTCTCAGAGTTTTTTTTTTTTTGTTTCTAGTTATTGCAGATATTGAGTTAACTTCAATAACCGAAGAAGTTTCTTAACCAAATCTTCCTGGAATTGTAAACTACAGCTTAATTTCTTCCTCGTACATGAATATCCTGCTAACCTTCTGATAAGGTCCATATATATGAGTTTTAACATAATACTGCACCAGCCTTTAAGAGTGTTTGACTCTATTCCTGCAAATCTGGACACTGATCATAAATCTGGGGTTAGATCACTTGTGCTCAAAATGTTCCTCACTCTTAAAAAATGTGGGGTGCTTGCACACAGATATTGGGCAGTAATCTAACTACAAAGTTAGCGTGACAAAAGACAGTAAGAGTCACACTGTGATATTGAAAATGCTTACTGCTGGATAAATAAATATGGTCAATCTACATTACATTACAGCAGTATTTTTGCATTAAAGGCCAGTGGGGCATAGCCTGACGAGATGCAGTGAGAAATATATAATAAACCTTCTTCAGTAATTTAACTCATTAAAAATATTTACAACAATCATCATCTCTGTCTTCTTAAGCAACATTTCCAATTTTCAATCATATGCTGAATGTAATTTCCTCTCTAGAAAAACATTGCTTTTTGTAGCATGTTAAATTGTAATTTTGCCGGACGCTGCCAGTCTGTTTCCTGCTGAGGGACTGACCAATTGGCCCTGGAGTGTTTAGGGTTTACCCTTTGGCTTGTGTATACATTTTAAGTACAATGGAGGACAGATGGGCATTCCAGCTGGACAAGAGAAAGACTTCTTGTGCGGCTGGAAGGATATAATAGATGGACAAGCAGAAGTCAGAGGCCAGGAGAAGTTGCATCCACCATGTGACAGGTATCAGTGGTCTTCTCAAGGCATCCCAATTTGGACTCCAACTTGGGTGCCTGGTAGTTGGATTCTGAAAGTGCAGCCCTGTTGGGGTCCCTGGGTACGATTAGAGGGCACCTGCGTGGAAATATCCCAGGTTCCTACATGACCCAAAAGTGCTTCCAGTAGGACAAAACATGGTCTCAGCATTCCTGGGTCCTTCTCTCCTTGCAGTACGGTGGAAGGAAAGAAAATAGTGTACTTATTGTGTAATTGTGTGTATGTGGCTGTGTGCACTATTGGTGATCAATTAAGATCCCTTATTTGAATCCAGGACTGTGTTGGACATTTCTCTTGGGTTTGGGGGCTCAATGGTGCCATTACTGTTTATGCACAATCTGAACTTTCCAATTAAGGCCGGCTAGAAACCCTGGCTCTTAACATTAAAAGCAGTACATTTGCACTTCAGATTCAAACTTTTCCCAGTCAAGGCTATGCATGATAGGCTAGTGATGAGGTACAAAAAGTTTAATACTAATACTATTTTCTCCCTTAAAGATATCCACACTAACCTGAAAAATAAGAAAGAAGATTAATATCAGAAAGGTATTGATCACAACACATTTGAAATAAAAAGGTTCTAAATAAATATTACATGAGCTCCATCAACATTTTGGAATTGAAGCCAGCAGTCTGTGTGTTCTTTCCTTGTTATTGGGTCTTTCATCCAAAAGCATTTCAGTTTTAAACTTAGGGTGTTGCTATTTCAATCCATAGCCAATTCAAATTCATAGCCAATGTATTTTCTTGGCACAATGGGAGGTTATGAGACTCTCATTTTAAAGTATGTTTGCTTATGATTCATTAAGTACCTATTGTGATACCCATTTTTGTCTGTCTGTCTGCCTGTCTATCTGCATGAAAAAACTCGGCCCATCACAGACCAATTATATTTGAAATGCAATGCAGAACACTTCTTGAAGGAAATTTGTCAACACAGTTCAGTTTCGTTGAGATATCTTGAAGAGATCGCACTGTACAGTTTTCAAATTTGAAAATCTCTCATTGAAAAGCATTGGCGAATTTGTGAACTCATCTAACTTAAAACTGCAATCTCAACTACAAACTAGTTCACTGTTTCACTTTTACCTTGAGACAGGTTACAACAACTTGTATATTTTGTTTATTTACTTCTTTTCACCTCTGAAAGACGCTACTGAATTTCAACAAAAATTAATGAAAAACCAACAGACTGCGCGCAGATAGGAAGTCACTTTTATTGCCAGAGCTGTATTCTTTTTAACAGTGAGACACACACAGAAACTGCTGCAGCAGAAACTGCTCCATGCATCTTCCTACTCCCAATGCTTTAATTAGCAGCAGGTAATTTAAATTGTCTTACTAACCGTAAAAGTATAAAGTGCAAGCAAGGATAACAAAGGGCTATCTACATATGAATGAAGTACCCAGTTATTGTGCATGGATTAAATAAACATCTAGTTAGTAATATATTCCTTACACTGAAACCAGCTCCATTATGTACAGATTATAATAATTCAGTATTTCACTGTCACTATAATTTACTAATGGTGGCCAGGCATCCAGGTGACAGGGTCAGTCCCAATTTTCAGGTTATGAAGAATATCAAAATGTCTTGGTCTTAACTGGCTGTCTATTTAATAAGACATTACTCTGCTAAAACAGACATCCTCACAGAATATTTAAACCAGGACATAGAAAACTTCAAGGGAGGCTCCCTATACTCCAAATCCCATTTTGATGTAATATACGCATAATAGCATGGTCAAAACTCGAATGGGGAATGTTTAATTAAGAATTTTTGTGAAGAGCAATGCCGAGATGACCAAGAAGCAGACAAAAACACAGTACTGTCATTTATTTGTTTCCACTGCAAGCACGAATCATATTTGTTCATTTTTGAAAGTGTTTTTTTTTGTTTGCCACAAACCCTTAGTGTTGGTGCTAAGATAAAGCAGGCATTAAAAAATGAGGACGGGCTTTATACATGGGCATACATGTTACACAGGTGTCCGGTTTTGGGAGTTTGAAAATCTGGTCACCCAATAATTTACTATCAGAATGCCACATTCACCGGATATCCATCATGGTCTGTTAGTTTAATAAAATTTTCATTTCATTTATGTATTTCCCTAAGGTTTTCCATAAGTTTTTGCAAGTCCCATAACATGACAACATGAAGAGATGTACAAGCTAATAAAGAATTAATTACAAAGGGTAATTATTTATTTTTAGGCTAGGTTAATTTTCAACTGCAAAATGTCAGAGTGTGTGAATATGGGGTGTGTGTGTATGTGTGTGAGAAAAGTCCTTGTGATTGACTTGAGTCCTTTTCCGGCCTGCTTTCATCCTTTTTCTCAATTCTGGTGGGACAGATTTTGGCCTCCACAACTATAAATAGACTGAGAAGGTTATACGTAGAATGTAGCTACTGAACTCAGTCCATTAAAGGCTACAGTGCCTACACACCCCTCAAATGCACCTGAATGTTATGCCATTCATACATTTTGTAACTTGTTTTTTATAGTTTAAAAATCTATTTTGCTGCATTTTTAATTTTTGTTTGATATACAGTATTAATCCTTGAACAGAAATTGTCTTTTCATATAACCTTTGGGGGTCAGCGCTTAGGGTAAACCTTTTTACAGCACCCATGGAGCAATTTTCAGGTTAAGGGTCTTGCTCAAGGGCCCATCTAAATAGGATACCTTCTGTCATTAATGAGATTTTATCTGGCATCCTTCCGCAAACCAATGCAGATCTTTAGCCACAGAACCATCACTCCACCCTAACCCTACCCCTAACCTTAATGTTGTCAGGTACCAAATTACCTAAATGAATGCTATTTTTAGAACAGCAGACAGGCCAACAGCCCAAGTTATAGCAACTTGTCCTCAGAATGAAATTAAGTAAAAAATAAAAGAGTAGAGAGAATCCATGAAGTGAAAGTTAAAACATGGTGGAGCGTGCAATTACTCACTGAGTGTGAGTGGGAACAAGGGGCATATCCCTGGACTGAGTTGGAAGGACAGCCATTGTCCTAAGAAAAATAAACCTAACCTTAATTTTGTCAGATGATGACATCAGAGTGTATTGCAATAATCTGACGTTGATCGAGATGGACTAGGCACCAGCATCCCATTGTTTGGTTGATTTTTTTGTGACATGGTCATAAGTAGTAGGTTTGTTTAGAGATTTTCTAAACTGTATGAACAATGATGTATTTTGTCTGTATCTGAAAGCATCAAATAATTAACATGAAGATATACTGTCTAATATGGTAGTGCATAGTGCTGGGGCAAGGTTGTCAACAAGCAAAGCAAGGATTTTGCAAGAAGTCCAGCATCAAAAGAAAGGTTGAGACTTGGGACCTAAAAAATTGTTGTGTTTAAAACAAAGTTTAGTTGTATTTATGATTACATTCTTGTCATAGAACATACTAAAATTGCTGTTTTAAAGCAACAAGGAACATTGCTGACTGAAAAAGAGGCCCAGCCTGGAGAAAATCAGAAAGAATGTACCCACAGATGACACAGCCATTAAAGAGCATAAGGGAATGTGCAAGCAAATAATGGTATGAAATATTGCTTTGTTGATAAGTAACTATATAGCCAATTCAGGGTAACAATGGATTGGAAGTTATCAAACATGCTATTTAACATTCACTCTGTTGATCCTGTTTATGTAAAAATGGAGCAATAAATGGCTTCACAATAGGATATTCTTGTAGCTTGACCATGTCAGGACAGCAGGTGATCTCTGAAGCTGAATCACAACTGTCATCTTTAGAGAGCACATTCTCTTGTACAGTGAATGACAGGCATGAATTATTTATCACTAAGACTGGTTTAAAATTAAAATTGTTACTTCAAAGAGTAGAATTTGAGATCCACAGCACATGAACATGGTCTTATATATCCAATGCTGAATCCAGCATATTGTTAGCACATACACCTGGACCGCCACATGCTTTCTTAATCTTCTAATCCGTCATCCACAATGATTTCTAATCATGTAGCCTGACATCCTCAATTCAATGAGATCCAGCATCTACAGTTGTTATGTGTGACCTGCTCTTCAACTCGGGTAGTGTGATGACCACCTTAGACAAGTTAAATTAATTAAATCTTCTAATGAAATGCATTCTTATAGTGAAACAGGATATGCACTTTGCTTCAGGTATGTTCAGTTATCACAGCTTTATGCAGGTTAACCAACTCTGATGTGGCCCCAGAGACCGCTGAGATTTTAAACTGTATTTAACTTCTTTCCCTTAATAGATGGAAACAACTACAATAACTATTTCTCCATTGATAGTTTCAAGCAAAATAGTGTGAAATTGCTTTCCTAGCCCTTAGAATAACAAGAGAAATACTAAGAGGAATATGACACTTAAAAATACTGTATCTCCCTGATTTATTAAGCTTTCTTATGGTATGCCTGGGAAAGGTGCAATATATATAATAAGGCAATTTAAAAAGAACATTTGGCAAAGGTTTCAAACCAATAAAAAGGTGCTCGCTTGCAATGCAGACTCATAGATTAATTCTTATTTTATTCCTTAAAGAACATTTTAGTCAAAAAGAATATAAAATATCACCTTCAATAACAAGGAAGACTCTCATTTAAACTGGTTTATCTTTCCCTTTCCAAAATATTTTAATAACAATTAAAAGTGTTCCCTTAAATTGAGATATTTGACTGGCTTAAAACAAATTCACTGATCTGAATATAATATTATAAGATAATGTATTGCTTTTCATGTGCTCAACAAGTTAAGGTCCTCATTGAAAACATTTAAGAGATTTTTAATTTGTAATACTCTGTGTTTTTAGTTAAGCAAATAAGGCATCACAAAGATTCACTGTGTGTTTTGTATACACATACTGCAATGGAAAGATTCTGGAAGAAACATTTGGCATGCTATCAGTATTTTTAATGATTCTATGTGCAGCATCTCATTTTATATAAAAACAATTCACTCTTTTCTCTGTTTTAAATGGACAGGAATACTTATTTTAGTACAACAAATAAGTTGATATTAAAAATATTAAACAGGCAAATAAAATTCTCAAAGTGACTTAAACTAATTCATGGTAGTGGGACTCATAACCTACAGTGCATTCAGAAAGTATTCAGAATCCCTTCATTTTTTTCACATTTCGCTATGTTGCAGCCTTACTGTACACTGAAACTTATTTGAATTTTTTCCTCATCAAACAACATTTAATGCTCCAACATGAAAATATGATTTTGGAATATTTTGCAAATTTATTAATAATTAAAATATTGAAATATCAAATTGGCACAAATATTCAGACCCTTTACTATGACACTTGAAATATGGCTCAGGCGCATCCCATTCTATTGATGAACATTGAAATGTTTCTTCACCTTGTTTGGAGTCCATCTGACTGCACTTGACTAGGAAAGACAAACACCTCTCTTTAGAATGGCCCACAGTTGACAGTGTGTATCACAGCAAACACTACACCATGAAGTTGAATGAATTGTCTGCAGAGGTCAGAGATTGGATTGTGTTAGGGCAGCAATTTGGGGTAGGCAACAACAACAAATGAAGTCTGCTGCATTGAAGGTTCCCAAGAACACAGTGGTCTTAATAATTTTTAAATGGAAGGAACTTGGAACAAGCTCAAGAGCTATCTGCCTGGCCAGATTGAGCAATTGAGTGAGAAGGTCCTTGGTAAGAGAGGTGGCCAAGTACCCAATGGTCACTCTGAATGAACTCCACAGAACCTGTGTGTAGACAACAGATACTTTTAAAAGGATAACCACCAAGGCAACACCACACTAATCTGGACTTTATGGCAGAGAGACCAGTTGAAACATGAAAGCCTGGATGGAGTTTTCTAAAAAGCATGTAAAGGACTTTATGAGAAACAATGTTATGTAGTCTGGTGAAAAGAATGTGAACTGTTTGGCCTTAATTCTAAGAATCATGTCCGGAGGACACCAGATACTGCTTATCATCTGAGCAATACCATTCCATTAGCGTCAAATAAATGTAGTCAGTGAACGAATGCATGTTAAACATCTTTTGAGATTTATTGGGGATGCTCAATTTATTGGAGCACTTACATGACAGCCTACATAAGCTCAATATCCCCGTAATAGAGCCTACTGCATTCTTTCTCCCTGATATTCAAGCCTTCTTTGTTTCTTTGTTACAGTAACCAACACTTTGGTGGGCTGGATATCTTCTTACATTTTTTTTTGCCAGAATTTGTATTTCCAGGCATTATTATTTTGGTCTACCTCAGCTGCATATGATTGTGCTGAACTTATTTGGTCGAACAACAAACATATGTGAGCAGCACGGAGGCACAGTGGTAGCGCTGCTGCTTTGCAGTAAGGAGACCTGGGTTCGCTTCCCAGGTCCTCTCTGCGTGGAGTTTGCATGTTCTCCTCATGTCTGCATGGGTTTCCTCCGGGTGCTTTGGTTTCCTCCCACAGTCCAAAGATATGTAGGTTAGGTGCATTGGGGATCCTAAATTGTCCGTAGTGTGTGCTTGGTGTGTGTGTGTATGTCCTGTGGTGGGCTAGCGCCCTGCCTTGGATTTGTTTCTGCCTGACACCCTGTGTTGGCTGGGATTGGCTCCAGCAGACCCCGTGACCCTGTGTTAGGATGTAGCAGGTTGGAAAATGACTGACTGACAAATATATGTACTGTATGTTTTAGTTTTTTTTCCTTTTCTTTTTTTCGTCATGTTTACTGCAATAAATTCATGGTAATTACTAGTAAAGGGAGATTCACCAAAAATTGTTGTTTTTGAATAGTAATCAATTTATGTGCATGAGTGAAAAAGACCTCAATAGTAATGCTACGGCGCATGTGTGACATCGTCAGGGTTTTTCATTTTGCAGGCAGATGTTCAAACCACATGTGCACATACCACAATTTTCACGATTTTTGTTCATTTTATGATCGAACTGAACCATTACTGTTCAACCAGGACTCTTTCATTCATCATTAAAGTACAATATGATATTAACACACAAACACTAAGTACACTTACAATAAATTATATTTTTTTGTAAAATTCAATACTGGAATGGTTTTAAATAGAATATATAAACTAATACATTTATGCTGCTTTGTGCATTGAACAAAATAAATTATACTCATGAAAAACTGAACCTTGTACAATATTATCCTTATTTCTAACAATTGTTTATTTTTAACTTTACATCATTCATTTGGAACCTAGCATATACAGTCATATAAAAAGTTTGGGAACCCTCTCAGCCTGCATAATAATTTACTCTACTTTCAACAAAAAAGATAACAGTGGTATGTCTTTCATTTCCTAGGAACATCTGAGTACTGGGGTGTTTACTGAACAAAGATTTTTAGTGAAGCAGTATTTAGTTGTATGAAATTAAATCAAATGTGAAAAACTGGCTGTGCAAAAATTTGGGTCCCCTTGTAATTCTGCTGATTTGAATGCATGTAACTGCTCAATACTGATTACTTGCAACACCAAATTGGTTGGATTAGCTCGTTAAGCCTTGAACTTTATAGACAGGAGTGTCCAATCATGAGAAAAGGTATTTAAGGTGGTCAATTGCAAGTTGTGCTTCCCTTTGACTCTCCTCTGAAGAGTGACAGCATGGGACCCTCAAAGCAACTCTCAAAAGATCTGAAAACAAAGATTGTTCAGTATCATGGTTTAGCGGAAGGCTACAAAAAGCTATCTCAGAGGTTTAAACTGTCAGTTTCAACTATAAGGAATGGAATCAGGAAATGGAAGGCCACAGGCACAGTTGCTGTTAAACCCAGGTCTAGCAGGCCAAGAAAAATACTGGAGTAGTATATACGCAGGATTGTGAGAATGGTTACAGACAACCCACAGTTCACCTCCAAAGACCTGCAAGAGCATCTTGCTGCAGATGGTGTATCTGTACATCATTCTACAATTCAGTGCAATTTGCACAAAGAACATCTGTATGGCAAGGTGATGATAAAGAAGCCCTTTCTGCACTCACACTGCAAACAGAGTTGCTTGTTGTATGCCAATGCACATTTAGACACATCTAGCTGTGTGGCTAGTTCAGGGACTGGGGCCCTTGTTAAAGTTGAGTGTCGGATGAATTCAACCCAATATCAACAAATTGTTCAGGATAATTTCCAAGCATCAGTCACAAAGTTGAAGTTACACAAGGGTTGGATATTCCAACAAGACAATGACCCAAAACACATTTTGAAATCTACAAAGGCATTCATGCAGAGGGAGACGTACAATGTCCTGGAATGGCCGTCACAGTCCCCTTACTTGAATATCATCGAAGATCTATGGGATGATTTGAAGCAGGCTGTCCATGCTCGGCAGCCATCAAATTTAACTGAACTGCAGAGATTTTGTATGGAAGAATGGTCAAAAATACCTCCATTCAGAATCCAGGCACTCATCAAAGGCTATAGGAGGCGTCTAGAGGCTATTATATTTGCAAAAGACTGCTAGATAGATAGATAGATCTTTATTGTCATTGTCACTTTTACAAAGGAACAACGAAATTGAAGGTGCAGTCGACTCAGTGTGAGGCATAAGAGTTAAAAAGACAAGAAGAGAGAAAATAATAACAAATCGAAATAAAAGAACTTAACAAAATATACAAATTGCACTGGTTAAATGTACAAATTGCACTGGTTGACTTAAGGTCTATAATGCACATTGGGAGAATGATATGGAGAAGTTTTATTCTGAGTTCAGGGCCATGATTGCTTTTGGATAAAAGCTCTGTGGAGCCAGGCGGACATGTTGTTACTCACCACCACACGTATTTTATTTACAATATTTGCAATAATTGTAATGGTCACACAGACCCAGTTCAGTTCAAATAGTGCACAAACCCCAAACACACACAGTCCTGGCCACAAATGCCTTCTCTTCAGGCCGCCTCCACACTCTCCTTGTGCTTTGTCCTCCTTCTACCCGACTCTAGCCCTGAATGAATGGAGACGGCCCCTTTTAAACAGTCCCTGGATGAGTCCCAGGTGTTCCCGGCATTCCTCCTCTGGCCACGCCCCAGCGTGGCGGAAGTGCCGGCTGTCCTCCCAGCAGCTCTCCAGGTGCCGTCCTAAATCTTCCCCCCAGCACTTCCTGGTGTGACGGAAGTGCTGGGGTAACAGGTCCCCAAGGCATTGGAGCGCCTCCTGGCGGTGACCACGGGCCCCTACAGGGTGGAGCTTCCATGCCCTGTACCCGTGGCCCCCAGAGCAACCAGGAAGGCGGCCCCCACGTGATCCAGGGTGGGCTCTGACCCTCTTCCAGTCCCTCATGGCGTCCTGGCCGGGTCGTTGCCCCTGGCATCCCTGACAGCTGTTTTTAAGGCAGTTTGTCCTGGTTTTCATTGCTTTGATTCTCCTGCCTAATGGCAAAAGCTGGAAGAGGCAATGACCGGGATGTGATGAATCCTGTGAAATGTCTATTGCTTTTTTGTGGCATAGGAAAATGTAGAGTTGCTCTAGAGTGGGCAGGGTACAACCAGTTGTTCTCTCCGCTGTCCTGACAACCCTGTGGAGCGCTTTCCTTTCTGAGGAAGTGCAGCTGCCGTACCACACACACAGTCTGTACGTGAGCACACTCTCGATGGAACAGTGATAAAAGGCAAGGAGCAGATTTTTGGGGAGATGGTTCTTTCTGTGGATTCTCAGTAAAGACAGTCTCTGCAGCGCCTTCTTTAGCAGCTCCTTGGTGTTGGCACTCCAGGTTCGGTCATCCTCCAGCTCAATGCCCAGATACCTGAACACCAGGACCCTCTCCACACAGGCCCCGCCAATGATGAGTGGCTGGATGTAAGTTTTGTTTTTTCTAAAGTCAATAAAAGCGCCTTCGTTTTTGTGGTGTTGAGGAGCAGGTTATTGACTCTGCACCACTCTGACAGCCGCTCCACCTCTTCCCTGTATGCCAGCTCAGCCTCCTTCCCTGAGATGAGTCTGACCACTGTCGTATCATCCGTGAACTTTATGATCTTGTTGCTATGGTGAGTGGGGACACAGTCATATGTGTAGAGGGTGTAGAGGAGCGGGCTGAGCTGCGGAGTCCCAAAGTTGACGCTGAGAGCAGTGGATGTGTGGGGACCCAGCCTGAACCTCTGGGAGCGACCAGACAGGAAGTCTAGTATCCAACTGCAGGTGAGTGATGATCCCAGATCTGCCAGTTTAGACACCAGTCGTTGTGGGAAGATGGTGTTAAATGCCGAGCTGAAGTCCCCAAAGAGCAGTCTGGCATAACTCCCCTGCTGCTCTAGGAGGGTCAGGGCAACATGAAGAGCTGTGGCCACACTGTCCTCCATGGATCTCTTTGCTTTGTAAGCCGATTGAAATGGCTCCAGGTCTGCTGGCAGGCAGGCTATGATATGACTCCACACCAGTTTCTCAAAGCACTTCATGATGACAGATGTGAGTGCCACTGGGCAGAAATCATTCAGACTGTTTGTGATGGATTTTTTTGGCAGTGGAACAATAATGGAGAACTTGAGGCTGGGGACAGTGGCCTGGGACAGGGAATGGTTGAAAATCCTAGTGAAGATTCTGGCCAGTTGATCCGGAAAAGGAGGCTCAACTAAGTATTGATGAAATATCTCTGCTGGGGTATCCAAATTTTTGCACCTGTCTAGTTTTGTTATGATGCAAATAGCATATTTTCTGTTAATCCAATAAACTTTATGTCACTGCTGAAATACTACTGTTTCCATAAGGCATGTCATATACTGTATTAAAAGGAAGCTGCTACTTTGAAAGCTCAGCCAATGATAAACAAAAATCCAAAGAATTAAGACTTTTTTATGGCTCACTGACTGCACTCAACTGGCATCACTCACTGATTCTTTTGAATTAAAAACTGAACCCAACCTGCAGATAATTCATTTGATTCTCAAATTGAATCAAACCTGTGACTCTCGTGTAGTTTGCAAACTACACAGCAGAATCCAAAACACAGCATGATGAGACTGAATGTAGAGCTCTAACTAGAACTGCAAAGTTGGTTCATATTCTTATTTCAATTATGCATTTTTTCACCAAGTTGTTGTGCTTGTACTCCCTCTGTTACTTTATAAATAACATAATTTTCTGTGGTATACATATGAGTTATTTGATCATTCACCACTCTGGATCCCATTGAAGATTCAATGGAATCAAATTAAATAAATAGTTAAAGTGGATTTAAATGCTCTCCGCTGTTAACTAAACATTGCAATACAACTGTGCTTGTGTCACAGTGTTCACCTATCAGTACAGAAGAACTAGCAAACGGTTTAACAATGTGTAACACTAGCAGACAGCTACTGTCATCCCATGAGATTAATAGGAACATTTTTTAACTGGAAAACAACAAAGAGTTTCTAAATGTCACATTGCGATAGAATATAGTGGATATATGTAGGCTAGAGCTGGTGCCTAGGTATGAAACTGATTACGTTCCATATGTTTTTACATACTTTTGATACAACCTACTCTACATGTTTAGTTCAACTTTTTTTTTTAATTTTTCAGTTTCAGGAGGTAGTTTTTATGTATTAATTGAAGGGTATCATGACTTCTTTTTTTCTATTTCAATCACTGTTGTGAAGAGATACCGCTTATGCTAATGTATAATAGAGAAAAGAATAATACAAACCCATAATGAACTGTATCTAATTCAAGCTAACTGTCAAAGTAACTTATTTATTATACAAAATAAACACAAGAGAGGGGGAAACAGTATGACAAGATAAGATGATCAATAAATAAACGGAAATCCTTTGCAGAATAGGGCCTAGCCCTGTAATGAATCTGGGTTTTTGTCTCAGTAGTCAGTTCAATTAATTCTTGGAATTAATCAAGGTCATTTATCCTAGTCTGGTTACTGGTCATGTGACTAGGAAGTCATGTGACATGTTATGTCCTTGCTATCTGACAATTTAACACATTAAGATTTTGGATCTTTCCAAACAACACCCTTGCATACTTCAAACTCTTGGCTGGAGATTTTGACTTCCATGCCAGCCTTTCTAATTGCTGAATTTGTAATTCTGTTTTGCTTTTGTGCACTAGATAGCTTGATGTCTCATTTTTAAACTCAGCTTGACTACTGTCCTCGATGTTTGCATAGTCCTTTCAATTCAATTCACCTTCTGGTCCATTCTTGCACTCATTTCCAAGGGTACACATTATTTTCTTTCCAAAGTGTACAAACCTTATCTCAGGTTTACTCCTGAATCTAAACTTAAATGGCATATGGCAGCTTTATTCCCCATTCTGAGGCTGCTTTCTGTGGCAACATCTGTTACTATTTCCAGGGTCAAGAATGCCTCCCCACCACTGAATGATAATCTCCCAGCATCTCTGAACTCCTTTGCTCAGTTAAGAAGTCAGGAATACTTGATGGCACAAGTATTGCCTGGCTTCCAAAATATGCCTCAGGTGCCTCTTGCTATTCATTGCTTTCTGATGCTTCTGCCTGTCACTATAACCTTACTGTTAAAGCTGTCATTATGACTTCTGGAGCACACAGAATGACCAACAGTTTTACTGTTGGTTAACCTATTATAATTAATAACAAAATATTCCCTTAACAACCCACAATACTCTAACCACAGGTCCTCCTAATAAGGCATCTGCAACCTGTCAACTTCCCATCTACACAATCTTTTTCACCTGGGACTTACCAGCCTGGCAACCTGTCACATAATGATGGCCCAGTGTAGCTGACACACACGTAGCCTTGTACACATTCATAAAGGAGAGTACGCCATCTGAACAGACTGTACTGAATAGAGGGATGAACTCTGATATCTGCCTTGTTTCTGATACCTGACTCTTGGATTAATTTAATTCAGAAAATGAATGGAAATTAATTAATTTAATGAGGTCCACAGTGTGAGAACAGAAGCTTTTTATTAGCTGTTATTTTTAATTCATTGCTGATCAGATACAAAATAGGTAATTACTTTAATGACCAAAGGTTTTTTCACAACCTGCTGAATTACATCGTATTTAAAGATCATTCTATATGCTGCCAGGAAATGGGAAATGTGAAAATCTTCCATGAAATATTCAATTTATATTTTTAGAAATGTCTTTCTTTTGTTTCCTCTGGGTTGATGTTGGAGATTATAGTTTATGATCACCTAGAATCAGAAGGTCAGACAAAACAATTTCAGAAAAACAGCTGAAAATGTCAAGATGCCTGACATATTGCAGCAAACTTCAAAGGTCATTGAAAAACTGATTATATATTTTACCAAAACTGGGTATTTTGTAGATTTTCCATCTTTCTGATAGTGTATATAGTTTTGCAGCAATTTAAAATAAATGATGTTTGTTCTATATTTTATCATTTTGTGCTTTTGTGTACTTTCCTTCCTTTTTAAGTGGCTGCCTTTTCCTTGATAGAGAAGTTCTTTTTCACATGTTATTCTGCTTCACTGTCAAGTAATAAACAAGGACATCTTCAAAAGCAGATTACATCACAGTAACCAAAAACATAACATTTACTCAAATAAAATCAAATAAATATTTCAAAATCTGTCTGTAATCATCAAAGAATGCATGGGAAATTATCAGCAACAGTTTATATCGGTTGCCATACTTTCCTTGACATATATGAAATGCTAAGGGTTGTCTGTCTGTCAGGGAAAAACTTGTACAGCAGTGATTTTAGGGCCTTGAACCATGATCCTCATCTTAATAGAGAGCTTATGACATGATACACATAACATCCACGAATAAAAGATGTGGGTTACCTTGGCCATATAACTGGGCTTCAGGTCCTTTTCATGGTATGCTGCAGTGTGGCCACATGTTTTGGCTGACAGGAAACAAACCATAGGGACATCTTCTGACAGTAAAGTACACTGCACAGGCTGATTGATTGTTTACGTCACAAACTCATACAATACACTCCAAGTGCAAAATAACATCATAAATGACTAAAGAATTAGAGGGGAGTGCTTCCTCTGCCATGTGATTGGGTTTCGGGTCTTTCTCACATTAAGTTGTGAGGAAAGGAAAAGAACATTGTTGCAGGGATGAAGCATAACTGACAAGAAAAGAAACATAGCAATATCTGCTGTGAGTGAAGCACACTACATCAACTGCTTGATCTTATCACAAAAGCTAGCCATAAACTCTAAGTGCAAAACACAGTCATACACACCGTTAAGGCATGAACCTGGGGTGCTGCATTTCTTAAGAAGTGCATGAGCTACCTTTCTTCAAGGACCGGAGGTCTGAATAGTTCACTCATTTTTGCAAAAAACATTTATTTACCAAATGTAGTTTTAAACAGGCAGTTATAATAAGAGTCATTGTAGATTTAAGTAGGGACTGTTCCATCTGGGTTCAAATACTGAGACCAATTGTCTTTCATTCTCCAAATTTAGTAAAACTTGCATCTTTAAATTGGAATGAAAATTGTGTCTGGAAAACTCTATCCATGTTATAGTATCATGGTAGCAAATTGAGCAGGGTATACCAATTTTCCTTTTCCTCTGAGACTGATATCAGCTATACTCGGGGAGATTCACACCACACTGTTGAAATATAATCCCTCCATCATATATTGTGTCATGCTAAGTACACCTGAAGTACTTTTAATCTAGAGGCACTTTATTCCTAGATCTTTCTAAAACTCATATCAGGAAGATAAATACATTTTAGCTGTTTCACTCTTGGTCTTATTTATTCTGGTACTACCCACAATTAAGTGAGGACAAACACCATCCAAAACTCAGCTCTTTCACCACAAAATGCCAAACACAAAGATCAATATTATGATCAAAAGATATTATTTTCTTATGAAGGTGAAACAGAGGTGCAGTGGTTATTGTTATTGTCTCACAACACCCTGACTTTAACACTAGAATTACCAAAGCCTACAAAAAAACTTTTAAACCTGGCCCACTTTAAATCCCTTTGCACCTCTCCGTCAGCGTCTTTTGTCTTGTAAATATGTCAACCATCGCAAACAGCAAACGGCCTACTATTCCATTTCCCACCACCACTGCAGAAAGGGCAAGAATTTCTCTCAGCTCAAGCCTTTATTATCTTGGAATGAAGTGCTGGAGTTTTAGAGGGGAAATAATAGGTCATTATTTGCAATACATACATTTCATGTGTGTTCCGTATCTACAACAATCTATGTAAACATATTGTCAAAACAAAAACGTTTTTCATGTTTTAGTAATAATGGACAAAATGTCGAAATGAACTGTATAATGTATGCGTTCCCAAGAATAGGCTGAGACACGATTTGTTTTTCATCTTGTGTTACCAAATTAGTGTTTCACTTCCATTTATCTTAAAATTGACTTACACTAAGTGGGCACAATAAATGGACAGATGAACAGAAGAAAATGCAGGACACTTTGCTACTACTAAAATTTTTAGCACACTACTAAAAAACGGGCTTCCCTGTCTAAACTAACTATTGGCTAACTTCTAATATTAACTGTATATATAACTAGCAAAATACTCGCGCTTCGCAGCGGAGAAGTAGTGTGTTAAAGAAGTTACGAAAAAGAAAAGGAAACATTTTAAAAATAACGTAACATGATTGTCAATGTAATTGTTTTGTCACTGTTATGAGTGTTGCTGTCATATACTGTATATATACACACAGACACATATATACATATACCTGTATATAAAGATCTACATATATATACATATCTACATATATACACACATATACAGTATATATACATATCCACATATATATACATATCTACATATATATATACTGTATATAGCAAAATCCCCGCACTTCGCAGCGACGAAAAACTGCTTTTAAATTTTTATTAAGAAGAAAAGAAAACCTTTTTAAACTGAGGGAAAATATACCAATAACTATCTGTTAAGGATCTCTTTGTATACCACATTGTCAGTTCAGCACTCCGGTTGCAACGTATAGTTTTGTCCAGGAGAAAAGCAATGTTGCCTCAAATCAATGGCAACCTTTTGTAGGGTCTGTCCCTGAGAATTATTACTTGTCATCGCGCAGCAGAGCCTTACTGGAAATTGGAGGCATTTGAATTGAAATGGGAGATCAGAGGGTATAACGGAGATGCGAGGAATACATTGAGTGTGGAAAAACTCTAGAGACAGCGTTTGTAGTAACTTGTGGATTTTTCTGTGAGTATTTGGTGGCAGCGTGACGAAGTTGCTTCCGCAAGACCGCGTTAGCTGTGGAGCTCAGCTCGGAGCATATTCTTTTCCTACCTTGTCAATTGTGTAATGCGTTTTTTGAACAGGTTTGATGCATGGAAGTGATCACTCGTACTGCATTCAGTCAGTTCACGTGAGCTGCTCTCTTGTGTGATGTTGCCATGTCCACGGCTTTATTTAATGTTAGCTAACACCCGGCACATAAAAGTTTCTCGCTACAGCAATTTTAACTCCGTTACAAAGTGATCCAAAGTCTCGTTTATACCTCATGTCTTCTCATTATACTTGTATCTCGCGAATAAAGTATTCAGCGTTTTTCTTCAGCGCTCTTTGGGAGCTCTTCCTTTTTTTCTACATACTGCGTTCACAGTCAGTTCACGTGATTACGTGGGAGGCGTGATGATGTGACACGCAGCTCCGTCCCCACAGCCATCGAGCTAAAGTCCATTACAGTATATGGAGAATAATAGGTTCCAGTTATGACCATTACGCGTAGAAATTTGAAATGAAACCTGCCCAACTATTGTAAGTAAGCTGTAAGGAATAAGCCCGCCAAATTTCAACCTTCTACCTACACGGGAAGTTGGAGAATTAATGATGAGTGAGTGAGTGAGTGAGTGAGGGCTTTGCCTTTTATTAGTATAGATATATATTGTGATAGGTGGCGGAGTCTTTGCCCACTGGGACACCTTGAGAAGGGAAGGACCGGGAGACGAGCAATATCTTCCCCGGTACACAAGAGGGGCAGCTCACGTGGATTGCATGGGGGCCACATGTCTTGGAAGCTCAACCCTGTGGGGTGCTGTGACCACCAGTTGGGGGGTGGGGGGGCGCCTGGATGGTTCCAGATCCATGGACTGCAGCACTCCTGCTACACTGGGAAGTGCTTGCAGAACAGGAACCAGGTACACCCAGAGTACTTCTGGGTACCCATGCTGCACTTCCACTACACCAGGAAGTGCTGCATGGAGGTCATCAGGGAGCACCTGCAGCACATCCGGGTGCATTATAAAAGGGGCCACCTTACTCCATTCGGTAAGCCGGAGTTGGGAGGTAAAAGACAGAGCTTGCAAGAGAGGATTGGAGGTGGCAGAAAAGAAGGAGAAAGAAAAGTAAAAGTTAAAGGAACTGAGCTATTGTGGCTGTTTGGTGCACTGTGTGCTGTAGAAGAAACACAAAATAAAAGAGTGTGCTTTTGGACATTGTGTGTCTCAGTGTCTGTCTGTAGCTGGGCTGATGTTCTACTATATATATGTATAAACTGATATATACATTTTTGACAATAACAGAATAAATGCTCTATATTATTTTTTTTCTTTTTTATCTTGCTGAGACATTGCTCTTAATATCTTTAATCTGATCTGGGCTGCCTCGCCCAAAAGCACCATAATGCTAGGAATATGGTAAAATCCATTTTAAGATCGATTGTTAATTTACGATTGTTTCTTTAACCCCATTGACACTAAAGTAGCAAGTTAAATCCTTTGTTATCTACATTCCAACTCAGATGCTAATTGCTAAGTGCTTCTTAAACAGGGTTTCTCTTGCACTGACCACATCCACAGGCAGCCATCAGCACACAGAATACAGTATTTTAATTCACATTATAACAGCTCTTTGAACATTCAAAATACTAAGACTTATATTGAGATAATAATATTTTCATTATGAAATGCAACAAAGCATTTAAATTATGATATTTTATAGTGTGTCCGCTAGGGTGCATAGCAGAGCCCCAAACATCAGACACAACTGCAAACACACAGTGCCAGGTTCAAATCAAGTGCTTTTATATTACAGTGTAACTTTATCAGGCTTCTTTTACTCAGTACAGCACAGTGCAATCCTTCTTTTTCTGCTCCTCCTAGGTGAGTTTTGTCCTTCTCCTGTCCTGAGTGTGACTTCCTGGGTAAAGGGAAGTGCTCCCTTTAAAACCTGGGAGTATTTCCAGTGCCCAAATCTTTGTCTCCAGAAAGCATTTCTATTGCAGGTGGGACCACCTGGAACAGGATTTAACTCCTCACAGCTTCCTTTGCGCTCCCCATGAAACCCAACACGGCAGTCCTAAGAGACAATAATTCCTAATTTGCCCTGCAGGTGCTTGCCACAAGGGATGCTTCCACCCAGTGTATGGGGAGCTAACCTGCTCCCACGTTTCTAGCCTCCCCACTGGGAAAGAAACTGATAATCATCACAGTCAGCATGGTACTCTAAACTAATCCAAATCATATTATGTAATATCATCTACTGTTAAATTCTGCTCCGTACTTCTAAAATTTTTATTTTTATACTGTATTGAGGATTTGTTCTGTTCTGTGTATTGTATTGTATTGTATTGACCCCCTTCCTTTTGACACCCATTGCATGCCCAGCCTACCTGGAAAGGGGTCTCTCTTTGAACTGCTTTTCCCAAGGTTTCTTCCATTTTTTCTCTACAAGGTTTTTTTTTTGGAGTTTTTCCTTGTCTTCTTAGAGACTCAAGGCTGGGGGCTGTCAAGAGGCAGGGTCTGTTAAAGCCTATTGATTCACTTCTTGTGTGATTTTGGGCTATACAAAAATAAATTGTATTGTATTGTATTGTACTCCATCCAGTTGTCTCCACTATGCTGGCCTCCCAGCTGGGTATGAGATGCCCATCTCATGCCAGTCTCAGTGCACCAGCTTTCACAGTGCATCTCCGATGCCTGTGTTCTGGCCAAGAGGAGGAATGTCATACCTCCCTACCTGACCATCCATTATACTCACCTCTTGTGTAGGTAAAGGAATCCCGGCTGGGAATACAGAACGCCCTGAGTGTGCTTCGGGAATAACAGTTTTTGCATAGAATTATGAGCCCTGGTCATGGTTGGCTTAACACCAAGGAAGTTAAATTATTTATATTGTGATATTCATCCATCCATCCATTTCCTAACCCGCTGAATCCGAATAGGGTCACGGGGGTCTGCTGGAGCCAATCCCAGCCAACACAGGGCACAAGGCAGGAAACAAACCCCAGGCAGGGCGCCAGCCCACCGCAGTATTGTGATATTATATAGATAAATTGTTAACTTCATTTTATTTCTATGTTCTTAAAAAGTTTTGAAGAATCTGTGTTCTAAGGCTGCTGCTATCTTTAATGAAAAAGTTTTCTGTGCTGCAATTGATTACGTGGAGAAGTGGGAAGGACGAAAAAGGAAGGAAACAGGGGGTTGATACGTTTTGACTGAGATAGTATAGCTACAATAAAGAAAACCCATTCAGAATAACATTAATTGAATTCTGTGTCTGTGTCTCCAACAACTTGCTCACAAACCTAATACTAACACATTATTTAAATTAAACCAGTGGGCGCTGGCTAATACCCATAAAGGTTGCCATAGAGGTTCTCTGTATTGAACAAACAGGTGATTTTGCAACCTTAATAAATCAATTTTTCAAAACTTCTCAATAACATGGAAAATTAACTTAAATTTGTAATTTAGTTTTTTTTAATAACTGTTTGCATAAAACTAAAATCACAATGGCAAACAAGAAGCCACTAAGCCAGTTTTTTGGTCATATTGAAAATAACCCAAATTGCTCAAACTGAGCGATAGTGATGACGATGCAAATTAGTTAACAAACATTGACACAGATGGGGATTTTGACCTGCAAAATTTCAGTGACGTTGGTGTTTGGTTCTGACAATATTGCACACCCTTGTTGCCCATTTATGAGTAGCCCTGATCTAAAGATTATCTGGATTACTTATGATTTGTCAATGAAAGTTTTGAGTTCGAGGTTGGTTCCTGCCTTGTTCCCAATGCTAGCAGGGTTAGACTCCAGCCCCTGCACAGCCCTGGGGCCTCATGTATAAACGCTGCCTACACACAAAAATGTTGCGTACGCCCGTTTCCGTACTCACATCTCGATGTATTAAAACTAAACTTGGTGTAAAGCCACACACATTTTCACGCCAGTTCAATCTCTGCCGTACGCAAGTTCTCCGCTCGGTTTTGCAAACTGGCGGCACTCAGTGTCAAAGCGGTGCTACTGTTCCTGTGTGGGTTCCCTTTATTTTTTAGATTCACAACCCTGACGCGGCTTTATCGAATACACTGAAATTAACCGCCTATCATTTATTAGTTTAAGGCATCTGATTGTAATCAACCCGTAACCATATAATGGTGCACAGAATGGCCAAATTCCAAATACTATAGCTGCTTTAGCATTATCACTCTTAGTGCACCGCTGAGTATTTAACCCACTGTATCTGAGTGTGGAGTCACAATTGTACAGCAGCTGATCGGATTATCGGGATACAACATCTAGCACATGGTGTCTCAGCCATGCACACAGTCTTTTTGAACTTCTACTATACAGTGCAGCAAATGCTTCAGAGCCTTTCCTGTAGGGACTGAGCAATTCAGAAAAGGTTTCATCCTAATTGCTCTAAAGGCACTCAATCAGTCCATCAATTGTTCCTGGTAGAACTGTTTGTACTTATAAGTACAATCACCTCACTGTAAACTTGCACTACAGTTATAATATTGCACAATCTGAGTCACTTTATAAAGCAATTATTTACTTATTAAGACGACTTTCTTCTAAGTCGATTTAGATTTCCAAGCGCTATCTTCTTAGAGCTCTTGATATCATTTTTAAGATGAAATGCAGTAAAGCATGTTTATTACATTATACAGATAAGTTTTAAACTTCATTAAAATAATATATATTGTTAATAAATAAACATATGAGGACACTGTGGACAGCGGCAGCGAAGAGCTGGCACTAATTCAGGGATTGTTCCTGTCTGTATGTTTGCTGGGATTGGTGCGAACCTGGATGGATAGATGGATGGAATAATTAAATATATTCTACGAAAATATTTCAATGTGCCTTAAAGGTTTTGAAGAATAGACGTTTTAAGCTTACAGATGGCTTGCCATCTATTACAGAGGTGATCATGTGGCGATTGGTTACTTGGAGAAAGAAAAGGAAGGGCAGGGATTTGAGGCTACTACATTTGAGAGAGACAGTACTGCTGCAGTAAATAATTTCATCGAAGGTCGCACACAGCGCAGCAAGCATCTTACAGGAGGCAGGAACAATCTCAGGACAGGGTGCCAGCTCATCGCTAATACTGCGCCACTGTGTCCCCAAGTTTAATACATGCTTTAATTCCTATCATTATGAAAATGATATCAAGTATACATCTTAATATTTAAATTGTTCAGAGGGCTGTAATATCATGAATGCAATGTATTCTGTGTCCTGTCAGTGGAAGAGACAGCCCATTTAAGAAGCACATAGTGATTCACACACATAGAACACATAGAAAGAAGGATTTAATGTGTTACTTTAGTTATGATGGGATCTGAGAAACTAGTAAATTAAACGATTTTAAGATGAAGTTTATGATGCTCTACTTTAATGACAAAATAAACTACGAGATTAAAGTGGAAATTTCGAGATTAAAGTTGACATTTGGACATTTTTTTCCACTGTGTCCCTATTATGTTTTTCTTTTCTCTGTATCCTAATACGCTTCCATAAGACGTTCAGACAGTGGGCTACGACTTGCCTTTTCACGGTGATTTTGATATCTGACCACTTCTTATTTATTTCGGACACTTTACGACATTCTGAACTTGAACTTTTGAGTTTCTTCTTCTTCTTTTTTTACTCGATCAACTTCCTTTTGTTGTTTATATTATTGCTTAAACCAACAAATAGTACATTTTTCCTTGCCTCCACTTGGTATTCACTGAAATTCTTATTTTTCCCCTGTGCTTTTGCCATTGTCTTTTCAAAGAACTCAAAACATAAGGGGCAAGGTCCGCCACCAGAAAGTCTTCCCCCAGGCTCTCTACATCATCATTAGTTGGACAGTGTGGGAGCTGCAGGGACGGCGCCTTGTTCATCCATAATTAGACCTAACTTGGCAATAGGAGTGGTACTTTCTCTACCGCATTTATTTTCTGACCAGTCTTGTCCTAGAATAACTGGATAGGGTGGTTCAGGCAACACGGCCACCAGCAGTCGTCTCGGTTCATCCTTCCAGGTTATGTAACACTTGGCGGACCTATATGACTTGGTCTCTCCATGCACACAGGTTACGTTCACATGCGGGGTTACCCACTGTCGCGGTAGGACAAAACGGCAAGCAACACTGGTAATGTTACTCCTGTAATCAAATAAAGTCATAACCGAATGCCCGTTAACTAGGACCACTCCCGTATTGGGACAGCCAGGGGATTAGACAAAGCACCGTACCTCTCTCCTTTGGCCCAGCTGCAGTCCATCAATTCCATGTTCTAGGGGCAGGTGGTTAGGATGTGTCCAACTTCGCCGCACTTGAAATAGCGCGGTGGAGCCAGTATTCTTTCTTTTGGCTTAACCAGAGCTTCTGCAGTGTGACAGGAGGGCTCGGGGGTAGCAACACGTCCCTGTTGGGCCCCGCAAGTGGACCTCTCCGACCCCCCGACAAGGTTCACCATGAGTTGGAGCTCTAGTACCTCCAGAAGGCTTTTCATGTCCTTAAAGGGATGTTGTCGGACCTGATGGGCGAGATACTCTGGCATCGCATTAACTAACCCCTCACAGGCCACCTGTTCCACTACCTGGCGAGCCTGGTTGATATCTGGCCTCAGCCAGCGGCCCATTTTACTCCAAAACTCAAAGGCCTGGGCCCTGGCAGGGTGATCGGGGTTGAATTTCCAGAGCCTCCACTCGCTCACTTGCTGGCCTGAAGTGACACCATAGCGGCTTAAGATTTCGGCCCTCAGGAGGTCATAATCGCCGGCTTCCTCGATTGGGATGTCATAATAGGCCCTGTAACATTCCAGCCGGACTTTATTCAGACGATGCACTCAATGATCGTGACGAATGGACCATGGTGGGGTATTCCAACCCATTTATTCACAAATTACCATAGACACATCGTAAGAGCTGTAATCATAATATAAAACAAAATAAACATTCACTTGATATAACTACGTTTCCCCTATGCTAAATAATTCACAGAAAAGGCCTAGGCTGTACTAGCATCAGCCTGCTAGATCACTCAGAAACTTGTTAACAATCAAGTAATAAATTTACAAATTGTCAGAAATGTAAACAACAAGTACGATACACAAACATAAATGTTCGCCTTCCAGCTAGATGCTAATTTAAAGATGGATGGAAAATGATAAATTTCTCATTAACCTTTTCTGGTGAGCAAACAGTAGCAGTTCGAACTTCCTTCCCGAAAGTTGCTCGTTTCCAATTTCAAAAGAAGAGTCTAATGAACATTATATGGTATAATTCATTCAGGGATTTAAGTATCTAAAAAATATCAAATAGAACAAATAATCTGGGTCATTTACAGGCCCTCTGCGCGATACCCTTCAAGTACGGCTCCAGTATGGACGCCCATTACGCCCGTGGCCACTGATTCCTTGTGGCTGTTCTCTCGAAAATCGATAGATATGATTCTATGTTGTCCACTTCTGAAAGCGGAACAATCAGTTTTACTGTTTCAGCTGCCGTGACCCGTGTCTTGGTCTCCGCCAGCTCTCGCTTTGTGGCTTCCTGTTCTAGCTGCAGAACCTGGATTTGGCCTGCCAGACTTGTCAAGACTGCCCTGCGGTGGGCTGGAGCCCTGCCTGGGGTTTGTTTCCTGCCTTGCGCCCTGTGTTGGCTGGGATTGGCTCCAGCAGACCTCCGTGACCCTGTAGTAAGGATATAGTGGGTTGGATAATGGATGGATGGATGGACTTGTCAAGACAGTATTAAGGTCTTGTCCTTTGGTCATCTTCTGGAAAATGTATCCTGCCGGCTAGGCCACTGTAATAAAAAGAGACAAAAGCATAAAGGCTTGGGATTTTCTGGCCCAGTATACTGTACAGTTTTGCAAAAACAGTCACAGTCAGTGACATGGCTTTTCAGCGTTACAACAGACAAAGTGTGGATTAATAAGGTAGGGTTCAGAGGGTGTAGGTCTTAAAGTCTTTTTTATTATTTGGATTTTCTTCTTTTTAAGCCTGCATATGCTGGGTTCATGCCCAAGTGTCTGTTGAAGGCATTTTCATTTGATAGCCATGTTTCAGCCAGCTCTCTGGAACCCTTAATATTTGCCCCGAATCTTACTTGCAGCATGTCCCAGTTAAACATGTCTCCAGTTGAAATGGTATGTGCATATGTCTCCTCCACCAAAGATGGTGTTTCTTCTGGTTATGATAGATTCTGGGAGGAAGAGACGGGTCCAGATGGTTGAACCCAGAATTGATGCAATGAATAGAAAGGTTTCAGTCTTTCATTTTCCAGAGCGAGGAGAAGAGAGATTGTTATTAGACTTTGCTACCTCATGTTTCAGTGGAATATTACAATCACTCAAGCCCTTAAGCTGTTCCTCAAGCGCATGCATGTATATACAGTATATATATATATATATATATATATATGCATTTAAGCTAAATTGAACTGCAGCAAAAAGTTGCTTTTTTCTATAAATTAAGTCACATACTATTAACAGCTTTAAAAATTTGATAGAATTTGAAACTTCAGTTACCTTGGCTTCCAAACAGTGGCATTCTTTTTTTATTCTTTTCTGTTTCATTTTTTTATAACTTCCACAGAAGGAGACAGCAGAATAACATATTCTCAGAGCAGACCCAGCAACGATACTAAATTCATAATAATATAAATATTTGCTTGCAACAATGAAATAAAATAAAGCTGAAAAATATTTAGTTCTTGAAGATAACCTAATTTTTCTTTTTGATCAATTTGAAAAAACAGTTTAAGAGTTCAGCAGATGCCATACATCATTTATTTCTTTTTGTTTTAAAGAATCAGCAACTGGAACTCTGCATTCTCATCAGTTTCTAAAGTATTGTAACAATTTGCCTTTGAAAAACACATTTGAGATTTCTATAATTTCTTCCTTTAATGAAATTATTTTAAAATATAGCCTTTTTACATTGACAAAACCAAGCTTTTTCATACAAAAATAAATCAAATGAACTGCTATACTGCTAATGATTCAATAAATTATTGTATGTCCTTAATCTGATGGTGCATGGAATACGGCCAAATGGTTAAGCAGTTGGGCTTGAAACCACAAGGCAGCAATTTCATAGCCTATCCTTAATCACAGAATGACCCTAAGAAAATCATTTAACCTTACTGTGAGCAAGAAGTATGAGTTTGTGTCTATCAAGCGTATGCTGTAAACTTTCAGCAAAGTGCTCTTTTTGTCAGACTGGCTCCCATAACGTTCTACGTAATGTTTAGCATCTGAGAACAGACAAAGTTTGCACTTTTATGTTATATGATAATATTTTATCATCCAGAACTACAGAGCCAGGTGCTTTTAAAATCCACTAGAGCTACAGCATTGTGTTGAATTCCAACACATTCTCATATAAAACTTCAATGTAAATGGAAAATACTGCATATAGGACATTTTAAAACCCAATATGATGGAAACCAGGGTGTCAACGACCCAAACCCCAACATGAACACACAAGTACAGTCTTGGATTCAAATAAAATTTGGTTTATTAACCAGAATACCTCAAATATGTTACAACAGGCACAACACACAGGTTTTCTCTCCTAACAATAACTCTATCACCACTGCACTGCTCTCCTCCAGTGAAGTGTTGCCTTTCTACCTCCCATCTCTGACTCTCCTGGATATTATTACAGACTTGGGAGTACTTCTGGTGCCAGGGCAATTACCCAACAGAAGCACTTCCAGGTCACATGAAAGTCCATTATAACAGGGAGCTTGTCTCCATGCAGCACCCTTTCGTGGCCCCCAGTGACTCCAGCAGGTCTGCTCTGCCGGACTACTTCTTCTTGCAGGTTTTCTATGGGGTACCAACATCTGGGGCTGCTGCCATCTAGCGTGCTGGGGGAATAAAAAGCCCCCAGCAATGTCTTTCTCTCTTGGTAGACTGTCCGTAAATCCCTTTTGGTCCTTCCTTCAAGATCTGATCCCTTCTTCCTCCCTGACCGGGATGCTTATCTGTCTATTATGAGTCTCCTGTCCAGCTAAGGAACCATCCCCTCTCCTGGCCGGGATGCCTGTCCAGCCCATGTGGCATCTCCACCAAATAACCCACTTAATGTCATTCTAACAGAAATGCTTGTTTATATGCCTATGTTCTGTTGTCTGTAGTATAATTAGATTCACACTGCCTTGTAACATTAAATACTTTGCAAATCTGTGTGGTAGCCATGTCATGTCACTGCATTGATGTCCCTTTGAGACGGTTTGCTGCACAGATGGATCAGTACCATCCAGCGCCGTTTTCATCTATGGTTAGTTTGGTTTTGGTTATTGATTGATATCTAACTAAGGTTTAAAGTTCAGTTCTCTAATTCATTACAATTAGCAAACACAAGTGCATTTGATGCTAATCCCCAGGGGGAAAAATGATCAAGCTGGTTGTGTTTTGTGGGGAAGCTCCTAAAGCATAGATGTGCTCATTTCAACAAACTTTACCGATTCTCTGATTTTTCAAATTTTAGGGAAAAATAACCTGTCAATTACATTTCAGCTCAGAATCTGTGTTGATTTCCACTAAATCTACAAGTATGGAAGCATTATCGGTTCTTCTAGTTATACACATTGCTAAAATGTTACTTTTTGACTTTTAAAAGTAAGCCAAATGAAATGCTTTTACTTCTGGATTGCATATCTTCACTGGCTTTCAGGTAAATACACACTTACTGAGCAAATTGTTAGAAACAGATGTACAGCTGCTTATCCATGCAGTGATCTAATCAGATAATCATGCGAGAGAACAGTGCTCAAAATTACTCAGATACAGGTCAGGAGCTTCTGTTAATGTTCATGTCAAACACCAGAACAGTGATTTCGGGTATTTCAACCACAGCATGACTGTTTGTGCTAGATGGGCTGGTTTGAGTATTTCTATAACTGATGAAACCCTTGGATTTTCATACACAGTGACCGCTAGAGTTTAGAATAGTTTGGAAAGCTAAAAACCATCCTGTGGACAGCAGTTCTGTGGACAGAAAAGCCATGTTGATGAGAGAAGTCAGAATGGAACAGCCAGACTGAATCAGGCTGACAGAAATGCTACAGTAACTCAGATAACTGCTCTTTAAAACAGTGGTGAGCACAAAAGTATCTCAGAAAGCACACCACATCACACATTGAGGTGGATGGGCTACAACAGCAGGAGACAACATCGGGTTCCACTTATTCCAGCCAAAAACAGAACCCTGAGGCAGAATTGGGCATGGGTTCATCAAAACTGGATAGTTAAAAACTGGAAAAATGTCGCCTGGTCGGATGAATCTTCATTTCTGCTGAGGCACACAGGTGGTAGGGCCAGAATTAGGCATCATCTGCACGAATCCAAGCACCTAACCAGTCTTGTGTCAACAGTCCAGGATTTTAATGGTACTGTAATGGTGAGGGGATTGTTTGCTGGTGTGGAAGATGAATGTTCTCTTCGTTCCCTTGTACTAATTCATGTCTGAGAAGTAAGCTTTACTAAACCATGTAAAAGCATGCTTTGTTTTAGCAAACAGAAAAATATTTGTGCAAAGGACTCAAGGTCTGAGTATTCCACACATGAGTCTGCCTTATCACATTTTCCCTTAGCTTACATCTGAACGCCATAACAAAAGAGGCCAAGAAATCAAGTTGCACAAGGGGCGTTGAAGGGGCTCAAGGATTGTGTATAATAAAGTGTTGACTGTTATATTTCATAATGATATTAAATCACTCATTCTAGGGGTATAAAAACTTGCCCCACCCAACAGACGGGGTCCATGTCATGTATATTTGATTGTCTGCTTTTCTGAAACTTTTCTCACTGTGACTCTGCAAAATAAAGCTGCTTTATAACCACACCTGCTGTCTAGTCTGAAGTCTTCGTCCACACTTGACACACTTTGGGCCTGTTAATATCAATTAATCAGTGCTTGAATCTAAAAGTCTATTTGAGTATTACTGTTGACCATGTGCATCCCTTCTTGGTCACAATTTACCCGTCTTCTAATAGTTACTTCCAACATGATAATATAATGTCACAAAGCAAAAGTCATCTCAAACTGGTTTCAGGATCATGGCAATGAGTTCAGTGTTCTTCAGTGCTTTTCTCAGTCACCAGATTTGAACCCAATAGAACACATTAGGGATGTGGGAGAATGAAAGATTTTCAGCATGAATGTTTGTCTGACAAAATGGCAGAATTTGCATTATATGATCATGTCAACACGGAACAGAATCTCAAGGTAATATTTTAAACCTCTTGTGGAATCCTACTACAAAGAACTGAAATATTTTGAAGACAAAAGGAGGCCCTACCCAGGATTATTATAGTGTTCCTAATGATTTGTACAGTAGTGATAGATAAAATCAAATTTCAAATTCAGCTATTAACTTGTACAATCTAGAATGTAATGTACTGTATTTAGATTTTGCTGATATAATAGAAACATTTTATATGTTTTAGCTGTCTTCTCATGAGCAAGTGGAACAGTTCTTACTGTTAAACAAGACAAAAATTGTCACTATGACAGTATACCGATACTAACACAGTTTGATAGCTCTGAAAGCTCTTCTTATTATCAACTTACAGTATCCTGTTGTGGTGCTTTTTCTGTCACTGTTGTGACATGCAGTGCCATTCTTTACAGTTTTGTATTTTAGATGTTTTTGCTTTCTTTGTATTTGCAGTTTATAATCTGTCAGTCATACTTGTAAGTTGGTAAGCTGGTATTTGTCAGTGCTGCGTTTCTTTTTTTTTCAGTCTTATTTTACTGTACTCTTACATTCTTTAGCCATTTTTACTACTGTAAATGCTGTAAATGACCGCTAAATTATTCTGTATGTAGATAACTTAATGACATGGGATGCAGGAACTTTGGAGGAACTAGTAGCCACCTTTAACTTTGTTTTTTCTTTTTCCTTGAATGCTCTTGTTACGTTTATGGTTGATTAAGTTATTGAACTATTTAGTGTGATTTTTTGTTTCAACTGTTTACTCGCTATTTTTAGTCTAATGTACAAGTTAGCTTACTTGTCATTTTGGCTTTTTTGCTGTAGCAACTGAAAGAAGATCACAAAAGGCAAATGCTGATCTGTGAAACAGACAAATCTTTAAAATTGTTGCATCTGTCAGAGGTGGCTGGGGTGGCAACCTGGCCGGGATGCCCAGGAGGACCGGCGGAGGGCTTGCGCCTTTCCCAGACCATCTGGGGGCGACTGCCCTGGTTCCTGTAGGGGCCCGTGGTCACCGTCAGGGGGCGCCCCCATGCCTTTGGAGCTCAGGACCTCAGCACTTCCGCCACACCAGGAAGTGCTGGGGGGAAGAAGAGCAGGGATACCCGGAGTGCTTCCGGGGATGCAACCGGCACTTCCGCCACACAGGGGCGTGTCGGCGGGTGATTGCTGGAACCCACCTGGAGCACATCCGGGTGATAATAAAAGGTCCCGCCTCCCTTCATTCGAGGCAAGAGTCGGGAGCGGAGTGGACTGAGCTGAAGGAGGCAAGGAGGCGGTCTGAAGAGAAAGGCATTGTGTGGCCAGGACTTTGGGGGTTTGTGGTGCACTTGGACTTTGTAAATAGTGTAAATAAACGTGTTTGTGGGTGGCATGAACGTGTCTGCCTGTCAGTGTCTGGGCCAGCTTCCACAATGGCGCCCAACGTGGGGCGATCCGTCTGTTACAAGACGGGGTCCCCTAAATAAATATTTTGTGGATGGCCCGGCGCAGCAGGTGTGCCTACACACGTGCCGCGGGTGCGGCATGCCCACAACCCTTGGACGAGGAGTCGCCCAGCAGACCGCTGCTGGACCGCGGAGGACTGGTGCTCACCTGGTGCGGGAGAAAGACTATGGCCAGAGCAAGAGTACAGCGGGCTCCGACGAGCATGCCGGCACTGGAGGTTCCCGCGACAGCGTGTCGCCCAATGAAGCCATGCTGGGGATGTTTCCTCGTGCAGACGGGATCTGGGAGGTAAGTTCCCTGCTTGTTGGCAACAGGCCCTGTAGGGCCGAATGTGTTTTTTGTTTTCAGAGAAGGGGCTGCCCAGATCCGCGTCAGTGGCGGGGGCATGTCAGTTTGCGGGGCTCCAGCGGCGCGGCAGCACATACGAGAGCTGCGGAAAGGGAGCCGCACCAGGAAGAGGAGAGCAAAGATGGCCGCGGACCGGAAGTCCCACCCGCTGACAGGCACGGGGTTGGCTGGTGTGTCTTGTGTACCCGCCAATGACTGTATAGAGGCGGGACCAAGGAATGTTCGTCTCATGCCCAGATGAGACCCGATTGGGCTGGAGGAAGAGGCCTACAGGAAGTCGCCGGCATGTGTTGCTGACAGACAGGTGAGCTCACCGTCGGCTAACTTCCTGTCTTTGCCGGCTGCTCTGCGGGAGCTGGAGGCCTGCCTTCAGCCTGCAGAGCAGGGGTTGTTACAGGTGCTACGTGCCCTCCGGGCAGAATTGCAAGTAATGGAGAGGAAGGCGGTCGCGTCAATAGAAGTGCTACGGATGGTGACGAGAAGGCGCAACGCTGGATTCTTCAGCCGGAAAGGTACGGCCACACACCCTTGTTAAGCAGAGCGGGGTATGCAAATTTGATTACATGCTGTTTCATTTATTAACTTTTTTTGTAAAATGTGTGTGTATAAAATGTATTAGTATTATTAAAAGTTTAAAAATGTATATTCATATTTTCTTTTGTTTATAGTTTTCACAGTGGCCGTGACAGTGTGTGTTGTGGTGGTAAATTTTGTATGTAAGTTAATACATATTTTGTATGTTTTTATTTGTAAGTCAGACAAAGCAGAGGGCATTCTGTACCATGACACCCTATTGGTGTAAGGGTTTGAACGGAGAATCTATAAATTTTCCTGCTTTAACCCGACACACACACACACTATGGAATGAAAAGAGGAATACAACCAGAAAACACAGCTCAGCAGCCATATTGAGACAAACATGTGGGCTGTCTTGAGAAAAGCTAACTAAAAATGGTGACTTAACTAGAGACATTCGAGTAACTACAAGTCTGTGTGCCACCTGAAACTACACCTCAGCATTTATCAGGTTGTATGGTTGCCACTATTCATATGTACTTTGCTTATTATTATTTTATGAATATTATCAATATTGTGGTGGGCTGGCGACCTGCCTGGGGTTTGTTTCCTGCCTTTGCACCTTGTGTTGGCGTGGATTGGCTCCAGCAGACCCCCGTGACTCTGTAGTTAGGATATAGTGGGTTGGATAATGGATGGATGGATGGAATATTATCAATAATACATTATTTAAAGTTATAACTTAACTTCTGCTTGTCTTTTACTACACCTAATTGCCTGACGTAATAGATGTAGAAGGGAGGTGGGGACAATATATTATAAATAGTGGTAAGCCTATGAGATTTCAAGCATTCTGACAGAGTCTACACAATAAAGAATACAAAAGGAAAAAGTAGAATAATATAGAACTCTACCAAGACAAAACACTGTAACTTTAATAAATGGATATAAAGTTTTTGGAAGTAAATGAAGATAAAGCACCAGTCTGGGACTCTGTGCATCTTGATTTACGAAAACCAGGGAGCTGCTACAAATGCTAGATTTCCCAGTGTTCATGCTAGTTTTCCTAGCGCAGGACCTGAGGTAAATGGTGATTGTGTTTTTTAGGTGGTTGAGGGGTGAGAGTGTAATAATAATAATGAAATAACGTGTGTGATTTTTATTATTATTATTTAAATATTTTTTAAAGTTTTTTTCTCTTTTTTCTACATCAAAACACAATAGGTGAGAACTTCAGGCCCACTGTCATTTATTTAACAAAACCTCAAAACTCCCACTTAAAAAAGCAAGAGACCCTTTTGACACATTAAACCATTTGAAGATTTTCTCCATTCTTCCTTAAAAAACTGATAAACTTTGAAAAGCATATCTTTTTTGAACAGTCCACTTTAGATCTTTTCTTTTTTTTTGGTAGTATTCTGAAATGTTTATGATCATTGCTAGGCTGGAGGACACATTTTTAACTCAACTTCAAACATAAAAATCAATAGAGGAAATGTTGTACATTAGAATAAATTTGACAAAATCCAGATCCAAAATTGAAAACTAATATTACGACAACATCGGAGGTTGACTGCACAAGGTGAATATCAGGATATATAATCACATTTTCACACATTTTGTATGTTTCATTTTTTTTTTATGGGCTGCTTCCCTTTTAATTATTTACTTCATGCCTTGGGCACAATGCCACCAGAATAGTTGCTGTGTATTGAATTGAGAGGGTTTGAGAATAATAAATAATATACAGTGTATATATAATTTAAACAAATATGTTTCACAGGCTATGATTAACAGAATACAGGGATATCATTTACAGAAAATCTATGTTTCAAACCTTGTGTAGGGACTGGTGAAGCTCAATACAAGGGTGGTTACCATGTGAAGTTCCCTGAGGAACTGTCAGTCCAGGCAACAAAAGAGGCAAAATGTCAACAGTCCAAGACAAGCACAGAGGTAAATATACTGTATTAAACAGTAGATTTTCTACAAAGCGTAAATGCCAAATATATCCCTCAGTGCAATAGAGAAAACAATACGCAAAAGGGTAAAGTGTCTTCAAGTAAATAGTGTTTAAAAGTCAAGTATAAATGCATGATGACTATAATTGTTCTAAAGATCACCATTAAAAATCAAATATGGGTTATTTATTCTCGAGTCAAACTGCATAATAATAATGTCTTTTGTACTGCCAGCTTGTTTCCAACAGTTAGATAAAGAGATTACATCTTTACCATAAAAAAAACTTTATTCTAGTTCAATAATTATAATTGCTCTGAAAATTAGCTTTTTATAATTTAAACAAAATGTACATTTCCTGATTATATCCAAATATGAGTTTCAGATGTAATTATTACTTGCCATACCAGATCAGAGCAAGCATGTTTTAGTGTGATATATTTCCAATAAAATGGGATGCATGTAAAGAATTGATAGTTAAAATAAAATTCTAATGGAAAAATATATCCCACTTAAACCTACCTTGTAAAATTCAATAATAAATGAATAAGTAATTCTGAATCCAATTACTTTTCTTTATTTCTTTTATTGTTTCTTTATTTTTGAAAAGCAATGAAAATAAACCTTCAGTTTTTTACAAACCTGTTGGAAGGAAACTGTAAGAAAAGCAGGAGTTTTAAAGTATTTCATTACAAAAAAGATTTGTAGGAATGCTCAACACAAATTCCACTGTATAGTTGTAGCATGGCTGTGGTGTATTCTGGTAGCTCTGAACACAAGGCAGGAAACAGCTGTGGGCAGGACCCACTGGCATACAAATGGCCAGTCTGGAACTGCCTATTAATCAAACCTAAACATCTTTGAGAAAGTAAGAGGAAAACTAACTGGGACATACGGAGAACAGGCAGACTCCACATGTGTGATTCTAACCCAGGATAGCTAGGTCTGTCTGGTGGCAGCACTACCCACTGTCCCCTCACCCCTGAAAGTGGGTAAACTAGCATCATCTTTCACAAACATAAGAGCGCATCAAAGACATTACCTGAATAAACACTAAGACTTTTTTAGCAACTCCTGCTACAAATGGTGGGTTTGACTTAAGTGTCGTATATACTCGTGGATAAGGTCTCCCGCGGATAAGTTGGGACTTGATTTTACTGTATAATTTCTGGTATTTTATAATGTCGGTCGTATAAGTTGAATGCGTAAAACTCACACTATGATATGCTTACGCCCACCTGAGAGTTTAACCACGGAGCACACTGCCTTTTTTTAAAATGTAGGTGCCTCTCTCTCTCTTTCTATTGTGCCTATGTGACAACACAGTAATACCCAAACTATTACTGAAGCGACATTTGCACTGATTTGTATTTTTTGTATCTCACACCCTCATACACCTTTATCATAAGAGCATCCCTTGTCTACGATGAAGCGTTTAATCTGAAAATATCAAGCTGGTTTTAAATTAAACATCGTTGAAGTCGTGAAAGAAATCGGTAAGTGCGCTGCTGCAACAAAATTCGATGCGTCTGAGAAACTGATGAGAGATTGGTGGAGGCAAGAAGATGTAAAAAACATGTAAGTGTCGCATTTTTGAACGGCCGTATAAGTTGGAGTTTTATGATTGATTTTTCAACTTATGCATGGGTATATACGGTAAGCCAATTTAAATTTATGTCCATTATTTACATTAATGTGAATACTGTACATTCATTCTTTAATTAAGGTTTTAGAAATCAAAGTACATTTTATTTACGATCACATATTTCATGATTGGTGCATCTAAGCAAGTACAAAAAAATGACCAACTACTGTGCATAATATAAAAACAGCAATGTTAGAAAAAAGAATGAAAAGTACAAAATAAGCAAAAACAACAGGCACAAGGAAAATAAAAAAACAAAATAACATTGATAGAGTATTGGAGTATTGATAAAAGAATTGAAAATCTTTACTCATGTCTTCATGACCTATTATAGAAGAAAATGGCTGCCACATTGTCAAATTCTGATATATATATATATATATATATATATATATATATATATATATATATATATATATATATATATATATATATATATAGCCATGCCCAATGTGTGATGTCATAGGTTTATATCAGCAAAACAGAACTGTATATGAAAACAGAGCTAAATGATAAATTTACAAATGAATAGTGAACCATAGTGTGTAGAAATTGATGATCAAATGTCAATGTTGTGAAAGAATATGGAATACATTTTTAATAACAGACACACTCACCTCTGCAGAGGTAATTTACAGTTGCCAGTTTACCTAACATGCATGCTTTTGGCTTGTGTGAGCAAAGCTAAAGTACCTAAAATAAATCAAAGTCCATTTTGATAATTTCTTTTAATATTTTTTTCTTGCATTTCCTTGAATGTTTGAGTCAATTAATACATTGTTTATGGAGTTTTAATACCAAAGGAATTCATTTCTGACATCTATTCCTGAGAAAGGTATTTTTACCACTATCCCGCAACACCTCGTTGTCTGTTGTCATATTTTGATGGCTGCCATGGTGGTGGGTCTCAGAATTCTCTAGGACTGCAGTACATGTGACATCATCAACATGACCATATAAACATGCATGTAACACATTGTGTCCAAGACTGGATAAACCTGGTTAAAACACTTTTTTTAGTATATTTCTGGCTTAAAACGTATTCTTCGGAACTCTCATCTATGATTTATGTTTCACCCTTATTCTGATGAAAGCTAAGTTTGATTCCTAGTTTTCGATCCTTGAACGTCTCTAGTTTACAGCTTTCTCCTGATCCTTTACAAAAAAAGTTCCATAACAGTCTCTTAGATAAAACACACTCAAAAATGGTGAGAACATTTAAACTCTACACAAAAAACACATGATCTGGAACTGAACCAGAGACTCCAGTGACAGCAGTACTGCAGTAACAGCACACACACAAAAATTGTGCTCATATACAATCCAGACACCAGGCACTAAAGAGCTTTCTTCGCTCACTGCCTCTGAGTAGTCAGTATGGACACCTACCTATTTACAGTGCCCTGAAGACAAGTGTTGTACTTTCTATATCAGGCATGTCAAACACGCGGCACCCGGGCCGCATGCAGCCCGCAACAGAAATCTGTGAGGCCCGCATGACAGATCCTAGTTACCACTGAACTTGTACAAAATGATTACTATCATTTGTGATTGAATAATTCTGCATCTTCGGCGTTACTTATTGACTTTTCTTTCTTGTGCCTTCTGAGAAAAGCGTGTTTTCCCTTGCCATTACGGTACCGGAAACATCATCTGCTAGTAGACTATGGCCACGAGCCTTAACAAAACTTAACGAGCCGCAATGTCACAACTGAAGTGCTAGGCTGCAGCAGCGGCGGCTTTAGGCATGTGTAAACTGTGCACCTGCACAGGGCCGCCACACCAATATATATTGAATATAAAACAGAAGGAGAAAATAATGGTATAGCTGATGGCAAACATTGTGTTTCTTGTTAATTAGTGCGCTGTATTTACTAATGTCGCTCAAGTTGGAGCAGTAAGCTATATGTAGTATTATAAGTTCTGCCGTAATGAGAATATCATGGGCTGCCACTTGGTTTTTTTAAGTTACAGACACATGCATACAGAAGCGTGTCATGAGCATGAGACGGCTATGCAGTGTCCGCAACGGAAGTGGCCATCTGTCGTGCATAAGATACCATATTGACATTGGCGGGCGAGGGGCCACCGATTCTTTCTCTGCCCAGGGCCGCCACGAGCCTAGAGCCTCCCCTGCTAGGCTACAGTACTGGCTAGGCTGCTGAGACTGGCCACTGGGCAGAACCGATCATCACGAGTAGTAATAGCCCGTATATTTTCACATTTTTTTGCTCTAGTTGTTTGTAATTTTGTGCTAGTATTGTAACAAACAGTGCAGACTACAGCTGAAGATCTGAAGTGGACGTGACAAGTTGGTGAGTTGTTCTTTAACATATTTTTGTGATTTTGAGTTTGTAAAATTAGTGTAGATCAGGTTGCTTTTTGCATATCGGCCTATTTTACAATATAAACTTTGAAGTAAACTTAGTAAAGTAAAATTTGATTTTTGGAGGATTTGTTTTCCAACTTGAATTACTGAGCAATGAATTCAGTGAGTGTTTTCGTGATTTCAGTTCACACGAACAAGACTTTGTGCTGTTTACATCACCATACTCTTACAACGTTGAGAATGCGCCTGAGAATATCCAAATGGAATTGATTGAACTGCAGTCAGATTCTGTTCTGAAGGCAAAATACAACGAAGTTGGTGTCCTAGGCTTGTATGCTTACCTGCCACCCTCATATGTGCAGATCCGTAAGTTGGCATTGAGAGTACTGTCTATGTTCGGAAGCAGTTACCTTTGTGAGAAATTGTTTTTGTTAATAAATGCTACCAAAACCCCACATCGCTCAAGACTTACTGTCGTGCATCTTTCATCCCTCATAAAAGTTGCAGCTGCACAAGATTTCAAGCCTGATATTGACAAACTGGTTACTAACAAGAGATGCCAAGCGTCGGGACAAAAGAAATAGATCTCGCACGGTAAGACTCCTATATAAACAATGGATAAAATATAATAATATAAGGACCTAGCTAAGAGACTAAGACTCTAATTGTATGCTGTTGTACGGAGAGTGTATGGAAATAAATTGCTTTTCTTTAAACTTTAAGTGTTACATTTTTTAAAGTTTTCAGTATTGGAAAGAAAGCTACAGTAACTTTGTATAATAGTATAATAGTAGTTGTTGCAGTGCGGCTCGCTGATGCACGTATGGCAGTCGAAGCGGCCCACCAACGGTAGTGAGTTTGACATGCCTGTTCTATGTGGTGTTACCAGAATATATGTAAATACTCCGAAATGATAGTCTGCAGTGTGCACTTTAATGATATCTGAATTATTTTATTTGTAATTTTAAACTGTGGAGAAGAGAGGTAAATGAAGGATAAACATGTCTTTGTCCCAAATATTATGGTGGGCCATGTATATAACTCTAATGGTTAAGAACACAAGTGATAAAGGAAAAAAACTATATTTTTTAACATAATCCCATCAGCACAAATACATTTGATGCCTTCATTATTGGCATAGCATATTTAACTGAAGTAGCTCTTCAGATTGGAGAATGGGCAGACATGGTGGCCATGTCTGGATAAATAGCCTTTGAAAGAATCCATAGTTTCAAAGAGCAGCCTTTGCAACTCATGCTATGTGAGAGTTTATGAATCAGGAGAAGGAATGGTTGACATCCTTTCTCATTATTTTTCCTTGATTAACTGCTGCATATAAGCAATCGAAATTAGATTAAAGTTGACTAGTAAAGTAGTTCTTTGGAGGCAATAATTAATGTGTACTACAGTATACTCTCAATGCCTTTTTTGTGATGAAAATTTTAAAATGGAGTGCATTAAAAATAATTTTACAATTAATGCTCTTAATCTCTCTCTCTATATATAAAATCTGTCTTTCTGTCTGTCTGTCCGCTTTTCACGAGAGAACTACTTAACAGATTTAGATTGTGTTTTTTTCTATAATTTGCTTGAACTTTCTGGTTCATATTATTCATATCATAGTTTGATTGTGGTATCGATTTATTTGCGTGAATCCTTAGAGAGAGACGTGGCAGGCTGATCGGTTGGGGGGTCAGTTCCTTCCTCACTCACGCGCCAGCCTTGTGGCGTATCTTACATCTGCTAAGCTGGGCAACAAGAGAACTACGTAACAGATTTAGATCGGCATTTTTTGTAGAATTTTCTTGAACATTCTGGATGATTTTGCGACTTCTGTCATTGCGCTGAGTCATAATTTGTTTGCAGGAGTAATATATTCATGCTAATCCAAGACAAAGGCTAAGGGGAGCAGGAAGTGTGAAGTCAGGAGTGGGGAGTCAGTTTTCCTCTGCGTTTTGTAGTGTACCTTGCTCCGCTTAGTTAGCAATACCTTTTTTTTTATTAAATTTTAAAGTTTGTCCTTTTTCAGTACTACGCAGGTGGAGCCGCGGGGGACGGCTAGTCTATACTAATAAAAGGCAAAGTCCTCATTGACTCAGTCACTCACTCACTGACTCACTCACTGACTCATCACTAATTCTCCAACTTCCCATGTAGGTAGAAGGCTGAAATTTGGCAGGCTTATTCTTTACAGCTTACTTACAAAAGTTAAGCAGGTTTCATTTAGAAATTCTACATGTAACGGTCATAACTGTCGATAACGGTTGACAACATCCGCCATGTTGAACTTTCTTATTTACGGCCCCATCTTCACGAAATTTGGTAGGCGGCTTCCCGCGCTAACGAAACCGATGTACGTACTTATTTCGATGGTATGACGCCACTGTCGGCCGCCATATTAAACTTTCCAACGTCACTAATTCTCCACATTCCCGTGTAGGTAGAAGGCTGGCCTCATCTTCACGAAATTTGGTAGGTGGCTTCCCTGCGCTAACCGAAACCTATGTACGTACTTATTTCAGTAGTATGATGCCACTGTCGGCTGCCATATTGAACTTTCCAATGTCACT
This sequence comes from Polypterus senegalus, assembly GCF_016835505.1. Taxonomy (NCBI): domain Eukaryota; kingdom Metazoa; phylum Chordata; class Cladistia; order Polypteriformes; family Polypteridae; genus Polypterus; species Polypterus senegalus. Next base: position 44,253,232 of record NC_053161.1, read on the forward strand.
AATTCTCCAACTTCCGGTATAGGTAGAAGGCTGAAATTTGGCATGCTCATTCCTTACAGCTTACTTACAAAAGTTAAGTAGGTTTCATTTCAAAATTCTACGTGTAATGGTCATAACGGTTGACAATGTTCGCCATGTTGAACTTTCTTATTTATGGCCCCATCTTCACGAAATTTGGTAGGTGGTTTCCCTGTGCTAACCAAAACCGATGTACGTACTTATTTCAGTTGTATGATCCCACTGTCGGCTGCCATATTGAACTTTCCAATGTCACTAATTCTCCAACTTCCCGTATAGGTAAAAGGCTGAAATTTGGCAGGCTCATTCCTTACAGCTTACTATATTTTACATCTTTCGACAACCGCCAATGCCTCTTAAACATCTTAGACTCACAGGTGACGATTTCAGTAGTGGACACTTTGATGTTTATAAATGTTTAAACTCTCAAAAGCTGGTTGTGAAGTTATCGATGAAACCGGTTGTATGCTTACAACACTTGACAGATGCCGAATGTCACTTCAACACAAGTCCTACAAATACTGTCGTAATTGAAACAAACCATGAAACTCAAACTGATTATGACAGCAGATTTGAGATTTGAAACAAGATTACTGTTCACATGGCCAACTGTACATTGCATACTCAAGAGTAAGCTCAGTGCACAGCTTGGTCATATTACAACCAGAGGGCCGAACTCACAATGTGGTATACAAAGAGATCCTTAACAAATAATTATTGGTATATTTTCCCTCAGTTTAAAAAGGTTTAATTTTCTTCTTAATAAAAATTTTAATGCAGTACTTCGCCGCTGCGAAGCGCGGGTATTTTGCTAGTAATATATAAAAACAAAAACACCTTTCCAGTGGTGCCCACCCAAGAAAAACTGAACCACAAAGGAAGGTAGTTAAGAAAACTGGTACAACCACCACATACAATAAAGTGCAAAGTAAAGAGAGTGGCAAAAAAGGCAAAAGAGGATCTGTGTCATACAACAGCCCCCAAATTGCACTTGATAAACTGACTAGCATGAAGCCAGATTTGGATAGTGGAGCCAGAAATGTTGTTGATCCAAGACATGGAGAATGTCAACTACAAGATTATAAAATGAAGAGTTCCAAATTGTTAGAGATTTCCCTGCTACAGGTTACTACAGTGTCAATATCATAAAAATTGAGCACATGACCTTTGCTGGCACAGGCTTGTACCTTGAATTTCTTTGGTGTCAGAGATTCACAATGCTTCCATGGTTTAAATTGTTATTTCAGCTATGGGTCATAGTGAACAGTGCAAATTTTGAAAATGTCAGTTATATGTCACCCAGTCTGAAATCATTATATTAAGAGTCTCTTCTTCAATTTAGTAGCCACAATTCTGAGCACCCATCATGCTTATGATGAATACTGTTGATTCAACTTACCCAAAACTAATCTCTAGAGTGTCTGCTATCTTATGCTCTGTCAATCTTCAGTCCTCCATAATAATTTGGTCCAGGAAGGCCAAATTTTCTTCTGTCATCACTGTCAAAGCTCAGTCACATATAGGACACTTCAATGATGCTGTTGGGCATTGACTGAATTCTGCAGTCCATTTTTTAGTCATTCATTTTTAATCAAGGTTTCTGCGGATACTCAATTAAAGATCTACTGCTCATGGTTGAATATTGTTATTATAATCTACTTCTCCTATGTTCAAGGACTCCATCACTTTACCATTTTCTACAAGTTGATAAAAAAATAATTAACTTAATGGCAGTGTTATCTGTTAATGTAAGACCATTATGTCTTCTGGTTTTTTCCATCATTACTATAGCCTGAAATTAGACTAACGTTACTGATTTACAATGTGTCTTCTCTGTCATGCAGTTAGTATCTGCAGAAGCAGCATACATATGATCTCATTAAATGCTTTCATAACAGAAGAAACAATGTCATTGTTTTAAAATAAAATATAGAATTTTGAATGCATTTAAATTAGTACGTATTATCTTTTAAAAAATAGCTGTTTTGATCCTTGATTCAAATGGTGCAAGAGTACTTCATTTTATTAATCAAGCTAAAATTAATAAGTACCTGGTAACTAACAAGAAAAAAATGCATTTGATTTTTTTTTTTTTTTGTTCTAAAACCAACTAAAATGCAGTGCACTTAAGAAATATTTACATTTTAGCAAAAATACATAAAGAAAATGAAATCAGTTGTGCTACATGTGTTTATTTCTATAGGCACCTAATCATCTGCTATTCACAAATGGATTGTGGAGGGTGTATGTTATTCTGGCATGGAATTTGACTCAAAAGAATTTATACAAAGAGTTTTGTTGTTAGAAAAGACTTTCTTTAGGGACTAGTATTGTAAAATTAAAAAAAGAAAAAAATCTTTTCCCTGAACATCGGTTTTAAGTTAAATGTAATTTAACATTTTTCTACTGACAGCTATCTAAGTAGGTTTTAATTTAACACATAAACATATCCAGCAGACCCCCGTGACCCAGTGGTCTGATTCAGCGGGTTGGAAAATGGATGGATGGATGGATATATGCTAGCAGTATGTTTAAACATCATTCAGCAATGAATTCATTTTGGCAACACTGTACAACAGGTACAAGTAGAGTGACAGGAAATTATGTAACCATACTGCCAAGACTGTTAGGCAGTATAAGAAAAGGAAATTTGTCAGCAGGTGAGAAAGCTAAAAGAATAATTAGTAATGGACAGAGGTCAAAAATAAAAACGGTACAAAATATTGAAGCACCAAACACCAAAAGGTTAATTAAAATGAATTTGTGAAAAAGTAATTCCAAGGCCCTAATCTCACTAAAGAATTTGAAAATCATTAGCTAGCTTAGTCAAGGTTTTATTTGAAATCGAAAATCTTGGATGCTGGTAAGTAGGATATCGACATTTTAAATACCCTTCAGGGTGATGATGTCACAATGTCACATGGTAGCAACAACAGCATATCACTGACAGCAGAATAGCTGTTGAACCACAAAATGGATGCACCAATGAACAAATAACATGGTATGCAATAAAGATGAAAGATTATAATTTGAGCAATCAAAACAGCTTTGAAAAGGAACTGAATTATAGTGACCAAAACCCTAAAACTTACAGCAACAAGCTCTTAGCTCACTTTTTTGAAACTTTATTAATGTGCCTGTTAACAACTCCTATACAATATGGAATAAAAATCATAGTGTTATTAATTTGCCCTAACACAGCCCCATACTTGACCTCCAAGGCTGCATATTTAACCAAATATATTTGAGGGAAAGTATAAATCTATGGGACAGGCTTGAATTTTATTTTATGATTACATAAGCACTGATATTTGTAACAAGTCATTCCTTTATTTCTGTTCTCTTAATGAATTAATTATAAACTCTACAGACTCTACACAAATTCTTTGAAGATGTGAAGTAACTCATTTTAAATACTATGTAAAAGGACTGACTAAAATTTCAGACACATATGTCTTTTAATGCCTATCTTTGTAACTGATTAAAGGTGTAACACAGCATTTGTAGTATTATTGTTATGGCCATAAAAGTATGAAAGGATTGTTTTGTAACATAACACTCAACTCAAAATGATATTTTTTGATTATTAGTGACCCCAAGTAGCTTGTAGTGATGGCCAAGAAAAATGTATTTGTACATTTTATTGCAGAACAGAGATAAAAAAAAGTTTATGATATAGTATAAACCAATGGTGTCCAGTGACAAATGATGTGAAAGTGTCCATGAAAATAAAAAATCTCAAATTATTTGTGTTACATAATCCACATGTCAGCTATCAAGTCATATGCACAAAGCGTACAACTGGTCCTGTAAATGATATAGCAGTCAGGTGTGTTTCTCTTTACAGAGACACCAATGAAATGTTTCAATCATTGCTTTTAGGTCAAAGACTAAGAAATGAGCAGTAGACACTGAGCATTGAAGATTAGCTTGTTTATGATGGAGCACAAAATGGGTTTGTCTTTGGCCTTGCTGTTGTATTTGCTTCAGATTATAAACTCAGCCTCCAAAATCAGGAAGAGACTGTGTGTACCCTCGAGTTTATTCAAAGGCAAGATTTTGCCGTTCATATGTATTGTCATGCACATACACTTGTGAGGCAGCTTAAGGGCTCTAGTGATAGTAATTATTTGCCAAACCAGGGGTTCGTGCTGTGTTCTGATGCCCTTTCTCTTCCTCCCTCTGCAGAACGTTCCACCACTGACGTCACTTCCATTGTCTCCCCTCATGGACCTCCCCTTCCTGCGTGGAATCCATATGACTGGAAGTTTGTAATTTTTTCACCTTTGTAAAAATTATCCTTTTGCTTTCATGTATTTGCATTATACGGGGTAACAGACGTGCCCCAAGTGTTTTCATGTATTTGTTTCTTTTCTTATAATGTTTACGCAAATTGAAGCAAACACTAACATAACCATCACACATTGTCACATCTAAATTTCACGGCAGTTTTCAACCAGTTTCCACCTTCTTTTACAGTTCATAACTTATCTCCACACCTCACCTAACAAACAGGTGCAAGCTACAGTTCGCACAGAGTGTGTAAATGAGATTATGTGCATGAACTGAGGTTATGTATATGAGATTATGAAATGAGGTTCTGTGCATGAGAGAGATCATGTTGTGTGTGATAGAGTTAAGTAGTGTGCACCCAAACGTTTGCAGTTGAGGGTAGGGCTGCACCTTACAATTATTCTGAGAATAGATTAATTATTTTGTTGATTAATTAATTAGTTGGATTATAAAAAAAATAAAGATGTATAAAGTTTGAAATTAAATGCAAAAAGTGCCTGAAACTATGTGATCGTGCCACAAAATCTCTTTTACTGGTGAAACTAGGCTTGTTGCGGCACATTATTGCTTGTTCCTCTAGATTGTATAAAACCAGTTGAAGTCTGATAGCCAAGTAGTCAAGGAACTTTCTGCTCCTACTTTTTCACTGGAATGGAAAGCCTTTCAGTTGTAGTCTACAAGCTACTGGAGTCACTCTGCACTCACACGCTGCTTTGTTCTGTCTGTTGGGTGCTGGAGTTTTTTAAAATTTATTTTATTTGAAGGCTATACTAAGAAAACAGTTTTGTCGGGATTTACGTTTCGTTCATTTTTTTTGTAAACACACATGTGCAAATGTGCAATGTAATACCGTAATCTAGAGGAATGACTGAGTCAAAAAAAAAAAAAGGAAACAACAACCAAATTTGGCAAAGGAAAATTTTTAACTTTACTAGCTAGTGGCTAATGACCTAATGACATATTTTTTTTATATCATGAAATTCTGTAGCATATGCTGGTGTTTTATTCGTACCATAGAGAGGTGTATTTTTGACGCATATTATTTTTCACTTCAAACCATATCATTATGAAAGATCTAATTCAAAAATATGAACAAAATTTAATAGTAAAATAAATTGCACTGATGGAAAATTTTGGAATGCATGTGGTAAATGTTGCATAAAGAAGAAATAGTAAAGATGGAGCTTAGAATTCATGCATATAATGCACTACATATCCTTACAGTGCTAATAATTCGCATATGCGTAACAAAAGTACAAACCAATGCAGCCTCAATAAAAGTCAAAAAGTCACCAAAAACATCCTCTAGCCTATTTTATAGACAGAAATGGTGGATGGAAACCTATTTTTGCAACAGTTTAACTAGAATAATATCAGGGTGACTATAAATATTTATATTAATGAAACAATTAGTTTAACCTACCAAAAATAGTCATTTATTTTTACCCTAGGCAGATCAGGGTGTTTAATTAACAATAGAACACAATTAAAAAATCCATCAAAAGATGGTTTAGCATTTGCAAATAAGTTGCACTAGTAAAGACTATTAAATATATAATGTTTTCCTTTGAATTAAAGATTTGTGATGAGTTCTCAGAAGCAGGCACTATAGCATGCTTCTTTTCTATTCGTGTTTGTTCTTCCCTGAGTGTGCCCCTTCACTCTGCCAGGTCTGTTAAGTCAGGATGTACTGAGGGACCCATCAATGGTTGCACTGATAGATGTAGTCAGGTCAGCAATGTCTGAGGTGAAGAAGAGGAGACAAAGACTCCCCTCGTTGTTAAATGATCCAGTACATCAGGAAGTGGAACCATCTTCACTTTGGTTGATACCATAAAATGAATTACGCTATGAAAGGGCTTTATTTTTATAAGGTCCCCTACTAAAAATACATGTAAAGAGTGGTTTAAATGTGAGATCCATTCCAAATACTATCTTTGTTTTTTCTTAAAAAACCAGCTACTAGAAAAATGTCACTATGTTTTTTACTTCAGTTTCTCTTGTGAGCCATTTTATGTCCTTTGTTTATACAGAATGTTACAAAGTTAACATTCCCTAAATGTTCTGCAGCATTCACTTTAAGTCTTTCAAATGTCATTTAAGTAAAACTTTGTGAAATCTCATATTCAGTTAAAACACTGAAAATTTCACCAAGAACAAGAAATCTTTATTTTATATAGAAATTTTAGTAAAGTAACGAAATATAGCAGACTTATTACTATGTAGTTTTTATACATAGGAGGTCACGCACATTTAGTGATTTGCTCTGGATGACATAGTGAATCATAGGTGGGATCTTGCCTGGCACAGAAATCTTATAGTGGGTCATGTTCTGAGCTTTCAAATGGAAAATTTTCTTTCTGTTCCCTGACTAGTTACCATGTAAATACTGTCAAGATCATCCTGGAAAAATAATACATTTTTAAAAAGTTTGACAATTTTAATCAAAACTAATTTTAATTCTTAAACATACAAAAAACTATAACTTTTTAAAGAGGTACACAAATGTTATCTTGTATCTTTTAGTAGAGGATTAACATTGTTACTTTTTCTTGAGCTATAATGGCTGACAAGAAAAGAGCCGTGGTGACATCTGCTGACAGTAAAGCACATTGCACAGACAGTCATACACACCATTAGGTCATGAAAAAAGGTGGCAGCACCCTCAGCAAAGTGATCTGGGGTGCTGTGTTATGCAAAACCACCTTGGACTGAGTGTTTCCACTGTGGTCCAAGTGTTTTCTATTCCTTCTGTAATTGCAGCAAAAACAGTGAAATTAACTATGACATTTTGATTGAGCCCTCTCCTTAAAGGAAGATTTCGGTATAAATGTTGACACCTCAGTATTTCTGAGTGAACAACAATATAATAACTTTACAGTGAAGATATGCACACTTAAATTTCATATTCAGATATATTGGGAAAAAAACAATTTATATGACTACTAGCAAAATACCCGCGCTTCGCAGCGGAGAAGTAGTGTGTTAAAGAAGTAATGAAAAAGAAAAGGAAACATCTTGAAAATAACGTAACATGATCGTCAATGTAATTGTTTTGTCACTGTTATGAGTGTTGCTGTCATATATATATACAGGTATATATATATATAGGTATACACATACACACATACACACACACATTATATATACAGTATATATATCTATATCTAGATATATATATCTAATATCTATATATATATCTATATCTCTCTCTCTCTCTCTATATATATATATATATATACACATACATACTGTACATACATACACACACACACATTATATATATATTGTGAAGGACCGAGGAGACAGCAATAAGGGTTGGGGTTTCCGGCCCCGTATATTGTACACAGCACAAAAAAACCGGTCAAAATTATAAACAAAACAGTTCATAATGCGCGACGCGACTCCTGGCGTCGCGCCATTTTATTGGGGAGGAGCCGGAAGTGGAGGAATGCTGGGAAGGACCGCAAGGGAGGATGGGAAGGATGACGTCAGGGCAAGATGGCGGAGGAAGGGCGGAAGTACCGCACTGCGGTCAATCCAAGCCTATGGTGCAGGAAGGTCTTTCTTTCTACGAGGAAGCAGAGGGAGAAAGTTAATACCCCACCATTCCCTGGCGGCGAATGGTTTCCCAGGTGTTATCGAATCAATCCGCGGCCTCCTACTGCAAGCGCGACGTGACCATCCCCCTTAGCCCAGGACCGTCAGGTCGGGCGGACCTAACCGAGAGGTCGTGAATACGAGAGAGGGCATCGGCATTGGCCTGAAGGGTGCCCCCGATAAGTGACAGTGAACTTATACGGCTGTAAGTCCAGGAACCACCTGGTGACCCGCGGATTCGACTCTTTGTGTAGGGACATCCACTGAAGTGCAGCGTGATCAGTCACCAGAGCGAATTCGCGACCCAGCAGGTAGTAACGGAGGTGGGTCACTGCCCACTTAATGGCCAAGGCCTCCCTCTCCACTGCCGCGTACCGGGTCTCCCGGTCCATCAGTTTCCGGCTAAGGTACATCACAGGGTGCTCAGCACCATCGACACTTTGGCTCAGCACGCACCCAGGCCTGTGTCCGCGCCGGTCTGGAGAATAAACGGAGCCCAAAATCGGGCGTCCGTAACACAGGTGCCGGCGTTAGGGCCTTCTTTAGGTCACTGAACGCTGTTCTGCTTTGTCGGTCCACACCACGTATAGGGAGCGCCCTTTTGTCAGGTCAGTCAAGGGTGCTGCTCTTCGAGAAACGGGAACAAACCGGCGGTAGTAACCCGCAAGCCCCAAGAAAGCCTGCACCTGTTTCTTGGTATTGGACGGGCCATTCTAAGATGTCTTTAACTTTGGAGCTCTGTGGCGCACCTGTCCTTGTCCCACGAGGTAGCCTAAATATTTGGCCTCCTTTAATCCAAAAACACTTCCGGGGTTTATGCGGAGGCCGGCTTTAGCCAGTGTTCGGAGGACAGCTGCACCTGCAGTAGATGCTCCTCCCAGGTGCCGGAATAGATGACAACGCCATCCAGGTAGGCGGCACTATAGGACTGGTGGGGCTTCAGCACTCTATCTACCAGACGCTGGAAGGTCGCCGGGCCCCGTGCAGCCCAAATGGGAGGACCTTGTACTGCCAGTGCCCGCTAGGGGTGCTAAAGGCCGTTTTCTCCTTTGCGGATGCCGTTAAAGGAATTTGCCAATACCCTTTGTCATGTCAAGGGTAGTCAGATACCGAGCCGCACTCCAGCCGCCAAGGAGGTCGTCAATGCGGGCATGGGGTAGGCATCGAACTTGGAGATCTGATTCAGACGCCTAAACGAGTCCTTTTCCTTCCTCAGAAGGGCCCCGCCGGTGGCAGCATGATGGGAGGCGGACCCATACCCCGGGGGGAACAGGCCGGGTTGGGTTGCTAGCCTGCGCTGAGGCGCAATCGGGCTTTTAGGGGCCACTTTGAGCGGTGGGATTTTCCCAGTTAAATGTTGAGGAGGGAAAACCACCTCCCCGGCCTTTTAAATGGATTCCGGGGTGTGCCATAAGTTCAAATGGGGAGAAGCCCGGGGGAAATGTCCCCCGTAGCAAAAAGCGGGGGAGGAGGGGCCCCTTCTCCGGCCGCGGAAACCTTTTGGGGCCGCGGTTGGTTTTTAAACGGGTTTTCCCCAAAACCCGGGTTTACGGTAACCCCAGCTCAGTACTTTATCTAGTAATTTTCTAAATTTTAATACCGAAACACCTGGCGGAGGACTCCGGTTCGAGGAAAAAAATTAGCCGGGGGATCTTTTGTATTTTGGCCCGGGGAACCCTTGGGTACGGGTGGGATATCCCCAGCTAGGATATACTTGTGGCCCGGGTTGGGCTCAGGGTCCAACAAATGACCCCTATCCCTTTCAAGGGGTTCCCGGGAATGGGTGGCACGGTCCTCTGGAATCGGGTTTGCTGGACGGATTGACAGCCCCCGGACCTTCCTTTTCCCAGGCCCGTAAAGGACTTTAATCCCCCAGGTTTTTAGAGGGAATAGCATCCATGGTGAACCTCCGGCCAAGGTAAGGGGAAATTGGCCCTTCCCGACTCCTAATGGTAGCCCCCTTTGGACGGGGTCTTCCAAGGACAAGAAGGTTCGCGTTGGGGGCCGCAGGACCTGTTGGGGGAAAACCCTTGGGGGGCCCGGGGGGGGACCCCTTTCCCCTCTCCCCCTTAAAAGGGGGGGGGGACCCAATTATGGCCGGGCCAGATTTGGGGGGGGCCCGAAAATTTCCCCGTGTTTCCCAGGAAATTTGGGGGCCCCCTTTGGGCCCGGAAAACCCCGGAACCCGCCCTTTTAGGGGGCCTTGCCCCTGGAGGCCCCGGGGGTTTTTCCCCAACAAGTAATGAAAAAACCCCACAAAACAGCTACGGGGAAACCCCGAAAAAAGGGAAGGGGTCAGGTAACAGGCGACCCCCAGGGGTTGGCCCCCAGGTGAGATGCTAAAGGAAGCGACCAGTACTAAAATGAAAAAAAGCGTTTTTCCCAGGGGAAACAAAAGGGGGCCAAAAGGTGTTGCTGGGAATCAAAAAAGCCCCCCGGGGCCCCTTTACAAAACCCCCCGGAGGGGGCCCCCAAGGGTGGGGGTCAATCCCCCGCGGGGCCCCCCAATAGGTCCCGGGGTTGGGGGGGAAGGTACAAATAGGGCCCCAAAAAAGCCGGGGGGCCCCCCCCTTGTCGGTGGCCTTTGAGGTCGACCGCCCCCCTTTTTGGGGGGGAAAACTTTCCCACCCAAATGGAGGAGAAATGGGCCCCGGCGCGAGGGGGCCCCCTAAAGGGGGTCCCCACCTGTAGGGAACTGGGGGCCCTCCCAAATTTTAAAGGCCCCGGGAATTTTTCCCCCGCCCGGGGCCCCCTGGGCCGAGGGATTTGAGAACCGCTAAAGGGTTTTCCAAGGGAAAAACCCATTCCCCCTTCCCTCGGGTTGGGAAAAGGGGGGCTTGCCATCATAGAACAATTCAGGGAAATGGACAACACTCAGATATGCAGCATGTGCAGCTTTCACTCAGTGTCCTGTAGTATAATATTCCTGTACCATCATCAGTCCACACCTGAACCTGTCCCAGCACAATACATAAGACACAATGTTCCCAGATATCAAGGTGAGCCTGATGGCTTGCAATAGAAAGGAATGGAAAGATAGGTCCATCTCTGGGCATGGAACCCTGTAAGAGACAGTTCTTTGATCAATGGTGATCACCCGATAGACATGTTAATGGAGTATCGGTTGGAATGATAAAGGAAATGGGTACCTGAACAATGTAAAGTAAGTCTAAAATACCTACACAATAACTATAATCATAATAAATGAACAATAAAACAGCGGAGAAGCCGTGGATTAAATAAAAGGCTATAGTTATCAGCAGGAGATGTGAATCCTGGGCAAGCAAGGAAGGGAATGTAGAGACCAGAGCTGGGACGGCCTTATATAGGCAGGCAGCCAACAACGTGGGAGGCGTTGGAATGGGGACCACGCCGCTCACCGGTGACCGAGCTCAGGCTATGGCGATACATGTACGTAAGTAGGATTCAGTTAAGCTTGGGAACCCGTGTACCAAATTTCTTGAAGATGGGCCATAAGTAACAAAGACTGTTGAAAAGTTCAATATGGCGGCCGCAGTGGCATCATACCACCAAAATAAGTATGTACATTGGTTTTGGGTTAGCGCAGGGAAGCGCACCAAATTTCGAGAAGATAGGGCCATAAATAAGAAAGTTCAACATGGTGGACGTTGTTGATCGCTATGACCATTACGTGTAGAATTCTGAAATAAAACCTGCTTAACTTTGTAAGTAAGCTGTAAGGAATGAGCCTTCTACCTATACGGAAGTTGGAGAATTAGTGATGTTGGAAAATTCAATATGGCGGCTGACAGTGGTGTCATACCACCTAAAGCGCACGTACATTGGTTTCGTTAGCTCAGGGAAGCCACCTACCAAATTTTGTGAAGATGGGCCGTAAATAAGAAAATTCAACATGGCGGATCGTTGCTGACTGTTAGACCGTCTGCCGTAGAATTCAAATGAAACCTGCTTAATTGTTGTAAGTAAGCTGTAAGGAATGAGCCTGCCAAATTTCACCCTTCTACCTACACGGGAAGTTGGAGAAATAGTGACATTGGAAAGTTCAATATGGCAGCCGACAGTGGCATCATACCACCGAAATAGACGCTACATCGGTTTTGGTTAGCTCTGGGAAGCCACCTCCAAATTTCGTGAAGATGGGGTCAGCCTTCACCTCAGGGAAGTTTGAAAATTGGTGACGTTGGAAAGTTCAATATGGCGGCCGACAGTGGCGCATACCATCAAATAAGTAAGTATATCGGTTTTGGTTAGCGCGGGAAGCCGCACCAAATTTCAGTAAAGATCGGCCATAGATAAGAAAGTTCAACATGGCGGACGTTGTTGACTGTTATCGATCGTATGACCGTTACGTAGAATTTCAAAATGAAACCTGCTTAACTTTTGTAAGTAAGCTGTAAGGAATAAGTCTGCCAAATTTCAGCTTCTCCTACATGGAAGTTGGAGAATTAGTGATGAGTCAGTGAGTCAGTCAGTTAGTCAGTCAGTGAGGGCTTTGCCTTTTATTAGTATAGATTCATTAATTAAATGAACACACCAATTCAATATGAGGGTCTCTAGGAGCCAGGGCCTGTTTGAACAGCACTATGCACAAGGCATTAACTAAACACAGTTAGGGGTGCCTGTTTAAAACAAGAGTAAATAACAAAACTGTTGATTATGCTTGTGGAATTCTTTATTAATTTTAATAGGTCTTCTAAGCCTATTTTACTGTTCTGTATGAAGTTATAAGTGTTTTGGATTTTAAAATTTATTTCTGACATTTGTTTCTTAAATGCTGCTTTCTTTTATTTCAAGAAAATAACATTTCATACAATCAAGTTGAATTTACACAAAGATAAATTCATAGTCAAACTAGAGAAAATCTGCAAAGAAAACTGGAACAAAAAAAGACAAACCTAACAAAACAGAATTCAACCATGACCCAAGAAAGGAGAGCCACAAATAGGCAAAAACAGTTAGAAAAGGAAAAAAAGGAAAATGTCTTTTCCATGAATATGAATCTTATTCTGAAATTGTATTGATAAATCATGTCATATTTAAAAAAAATATTTGAAGATTTGAACAGATCCTCTAAGCAAGAATTGTTTTCCAGTTTCACCTAGTATAGTCTGTTAGGTGGGCTGGGATTCTACCAGTTAAGCAAGATAAGTTTATGTGCTAGTATTGTGGATGGGCAATTATCCTTCTCCTTTACCCATTCTGGGAGTGTACCATATGTAGCTGTTAATGGATTAGTCTGATTTGACACATGGTTGTCCATTAACATTTAAAGATTTTGCCCAAAATTCACCATCATTGATCTGAATACTTTGGCTAAACAAAATATGTTTTATTAATGTTATGTTTGGTGTTTTTCTGCAACTCAGTTTGGTTTTCCTGGGTGCCCACTATTTTGTGACTATTTGCCATGATGCAATGAGCCATAATTAATGGCAAGACTTCCAGAAGTCACACATCTGAATGCCACTCACACAGCACTTCACAGCATGGTGATGCATGCTAGGTAGCTCCAGTACTGTGAGTACTCAACAAATGACAAAACTTTGCTGGTGTTGAAACTTAACATTAAATTTTCACTATGGTTTTGTGATTAGGTTTATATACAGGGTGAGTCAAAATTATGTTAACATTTGAATGAGGAAACAATTTATTCAGAAAACATACTCATGAATTTCCCTGGATTAATAAGTATCTATCTATCTATCTATATGTGCACCGGTTTCATCGATAACTTCACAACCAGCTTTTGAGAGTTTAAACATTTATAAACATCAAAGTGTCCACTACTGAAATCGTCACCTGTGAGTCTAAGATGTTTAAGAGGCATTGGCGGTTGTCGAAAGGTGTAAAATATTTGGCCATTTCGGTACACTTGAGAGCGACAACCGAACAATTCAGCGGCAGCCATCAACTCACATGCAGAACCATAGGTGAAGGGCTTAAGCATTTCACTCTTTTAGTGCTCCTGTGTAGTATAATTATCTCCTGTACCATCATCAGTCCACACCTTGAACCTGTCCCAGTCATTCAATACATAAGACACAATGTTCCTCCAGATATCAAGAGTGAGCCTGATATGGCTGTGCAATATGTAACAAAGAGAATGGAAAAGATAGGTGCCATCTCTGGGCATGGAAACCACTCGGTAAGAGACAGTTCTTTGATCAATGGTGATCACCTCGATAGACATGTTAATGGAGGTACGGTTGGAATGATAAAGGAAATGGGTACCTGAACAATGTAAAGTAAGTCTAAAATACCTACACAATAACTATAATCATAATAAATGAACAATAAAACAGCGGAGAAGCCGTGGATTAAATAAAAAGGCTATAGTTATCAGCAGGGAGATGTGAATCCCGTGGCGAAGCAAGGAAGGGAATGTAGAGACCAGAGCGACGGACGGCCTTATATAGGCAGGCAGCCAACAACGTGGGAGGCGTTGGAATGGGGGACCCAACGCCGCCTCACACGGTGACCGAGCTGCAGGCTATGGACGTATACATGTACGTAAGTAGGATTCAGTTAGCGTTGGGAACCCGTGTACCAAATTTCTTGAAGATGGGCCCATAAGTAACAAAGACTGTTGAAAAGTTCAATATGGCGGCCGACAGTGGCATCATACCACCAAAATAAGTATGTACATTGGTTTTGGGTTAGCGCAGGGAAGCCGCCTACCAAATTTCGAGAAGATAGGGCCATAAATAAGAAAGTTCAACATGGTGGACGTTGTTGATCGTTATGACCATTACGTGTAGAATTTCGAAATAAAACCTGCTTAACTTTTGTAAGTAAGCTGTAAGGAATGAGCCTTCTACCTATACGGGAAGTTGGAGAATTAGTGATGTTGGAAAATTCAATATGGCGGCTGACAGTGGTGTCATACCACCTAAAGACGTACGTACATTGGTTTCGGTTAGCTCAGGGAAGCCACCTACCAAATTTTGTGAAGATGGGGCCGTAAATAAGAAAATTCAACATGGCGGACGTTGCTGACTGTTATGACCGTTACGCGTAGAATTCCGAAATGAAACCTGCTTAATTGTTGTAAGTAAGCTGTAAGGAATGAGCCTGCCAAATTTCAGCCTTCTACCTACACGGGAAGTTGGAGAAATAGTGACATTGGAAAGTTCAATATGGCAGCCGACAGTGGCATCATACCACCGAAATAAGTACGTACATCGGTTTTGGTTAGCTCTGGGAAGCCACCTACCAAATTTCGTGAAGATGGGGTCAGCCTTCTACCTACACGGGAAGTTTGAAAATTGGTGACGTTGGAAAGTTCAATATGGCGGCCGACAGTGGCGTCATACCATCGAAATAAGTAAGTATATCGGTTTTGGTTAGCGCAGGGAAGCCGCCTACCAAATTTCGTAAAGATCGGGCCATAGATAAGAAAGTTCAACATGGCGGACGTTGTTGACTGTTATCGACCGTTATGACCGTTACGTGTAGAATTTCAAAATGAAACCTGCTTAACTTTTGTAAGTAAGCTGTAAGGAATAAGTCTGCCAAATTTCAGCTTTCTACCTACATGGGAAGTTGGAGAATTAGTGATGAGTCAGTGAGTCAGTCAGTTAGTCAGTCAGTGAGGGCTTTGCCTTTTATTAGTATAGATTCATTAATTAAATGAACACACCAATTCAATATGAGGGTCTCTGGGAGCCAGGGCCTGTTTGAACAGCACTATGCACAAGGCATTAACTAAACACAGTTAGGGGTGCCTGTTTAAAACAAAGAAGTAAATAACAAAACTGTTGATTATGCTTTGTGGAATTCTTTATTAATTTTTAATAGGTCTTCTAAGCCTATTTTACTGTTCTGTATATGAAGTTATAAGTGTTTTGGATTTTAAAATTTATTTCTGACATTTGTTTCTTAAATGCTGCTTTCTTTTATTTCAAGAAAATAACATTTCATACAATCAAGTTGAATTTACACAAAAGATAAATTCATAGTCAAACTAGAGAAAATCTGCAAAGAAAACTGGAACAAAAAAAAAGACAAAACCTAACAAAACAGAATTCAACCATGACCCAAGAGAAAGGAGAGCCACAAATAGGCAAAAACAGTTAGAAAAGGAAAAAAAAGGAAAAATGTCTTTTTCCATGAATATGAATGCTTATTCTGAAATTGTATTGATAAATCATGTCATATTTAAAAAAAATATTTGAAGATTTGAACAGATCCTCTAAGCAAGAATTGTTTTCCAGTTTCACCTAGTATAGTCTGTTAGGTGGGCTGGGATTCTACCAGTTAAGCAAGATAAGTTTATGTGCTAGTATTGTGGATGGGCAATTATCCTTCTCCTCTTTACGCCATTCTGGGAGTGTACCATATGTAGCTGTTAATGGATTAGTCGTGATTGTGACACCATGGTTGTCCATTAAGCATTTAAAGATTTTTGCCCAAAATTCACCATCATTGATCTGGAATACTTTGGCTAAACAAAATATGTTTTATTAATGTTATGTTTGGTGTTTTTCTGCAACTCAGTTTGGTTTTTCCTGGGGTGCCCACTATTTTGTGACTATTTGCCATGATGCAATGAGCCATAATTAATGGCAAGACTTCCAGAAGTCACACATCTGAATGCCACTCACACAGCACTTCACAGCATGGTGATGCATGCTAGGTAGCGTCCAGTACTGTGAGTACTCTCAACAAATGACAAAAACTTTGCTGGTGTTGAAACTTAACATTAAATTTTCACTATGGTTTTGTGATTAGGTTTATATACAGGGTGAGTCAAAATTATGTTAACATTTGAATGGCGGAAACAATTTATTCGCAAAACATACTTCATGAATTTCCCCTTGGGATTAATAAAGTATCTATCTATCTATCTATATGTGCAAGATGATTTACAGGAATATCTCAACCTGTTCGCCATCATGTACCATATATGGCACATAAATTGTTCACAAAAAATGTATTTAAGTATATACATAGAAATACCATTAGTGTTAACATAATTTTGACTCACCCTGTATTTTGATCCAGTGGCTTTTTGGTTATTAATTTATGCTTTTTTTAGGTTCATGTTTATATCCTGAGTTTCCATCTTTTTCTTCATCTTATTGACATGTCAGTTCCTTCATGACAGAATAGTAAATCATCAACCTGTTTGGAATGCATCAGTCAAAAAAAGTCTAAAAGGTATCACCCACGAGAGGTAGATGTGTGGAACAAATTTGTGTGTGGAAGTGGATGGCCTTCACTGATAAAAGGTTAAAAAAATGATCAGAGTATCAAATATATTTAAGCAACAATAGCTATTTAATTTATACAGATCAGTAAGTACAGAAGTACTTTGGCAGATGATGTCAGTACATACTATTGTTCCTTTCTGACTTGGTTTCTGCCTTACCTCTGATTTTGCCAGGATAGTCTTCAACTCGCCGCTCCCTGAAATCAGATTAAACGGGGTGGACAGACATGCGTACAAACGAGACAAAATTGATAAAAAAATTCTTGCAGCTGGCCAGTGAAATGACATGCAACAAAATGTTTAAATTAAGTTTTGAAAAATAACTGCACAGCACAACATGATATCTTGAGATCGGTTTGATTTTTTTTAATTAATTGTTTAAGACCTTCTTTCATCTAACCGAATGCTGCAAGATGCAATAGATGGAAAGCATGATGATAGTTACGTTAAGTAAACCCATCCAAGCAATGCCCACATAGTTTTTATTTGCTCAGTTACTTTTTTCCAGTTATTCACATGTTCACTTCTTTACTTACAATGCCCATATAAAGTATTCACCTCAGAAAAATGTTGTTTAAAGTTAATGATTCAATGATTTGATGCTACATAACAATGAAATGTGAAACATGCAAGGGGGTGAATACTTTTAATAGACACTGGATAATGATCAAGAAAAGCTTTCTTTACTTTATAGGCCTGTATAAAAGATCTGTCTTTACTAGTGTTCAAGAGGTGATTGTTGAGCTCATTGCATTTGGAGCACATTGGTAAGAGAATCAAAAGACTATTAATTATGCCCTCTAGACTTTCTATCATGTATGTCAAATTAATGAGGCTGACTTTCTTTAATTAAAGTCTCTGTCATACTGAAACTCATTTTAGTTGGACCTGTTGTGCTTATCTCATTATTTCATTACTTAGCATTTAATTGTTATTTCTGGAACATAACTTGAACAGTTTCACCAAATTATCCAAAAGAGCTATTGATTTGTGAATCAATTGGATTACTTATTTTTCAAAAAATATATTCTCTTGTTATATATTTTTTACCTTTTGAAACAAGGACTGTGAAGAGGAACACTGAGTAGCACTGCCAGCTGGATTTTGTATAGTCTCTCTCTGATCCCAAAGTTTTCCTTCCACATCTGGGTTGTCCTGGTTTAGGTAAACTAGCTGCACTACAAGTCTAAGGCAGGTTATAATCTATGTAATGAAAGTAGACTTCATGTTTTTTATTTGATACATGGGTTGTCCATTTGGTCTGGTATAATAACATGCACCCAATGCTTTGTGTATGAAAAGAAATCTGATTCATAAAACCTGGCGTAAGCATATTTCTGTGCAATTTACCTCTACACCTGGTTCCTGCCCTGAAAAAACCATACATGGAGCAAGCCAACGTCATACATGTGCAATTACAATGCCGCAGAACTTCATTGGTAGCCTTCCTCGTGACTCATCGAGATCCCACCACTGGCATACAAGAGTATCTGGCCATACTCTGCAGCTGAGCACTCAAGATTATGAGCGCTCAAGATCAGGTTTTGTAAATCTAACCCCTGATTTCTTACCATTGCAGGGGCATTTTCCACTTCGAATGGAGCCGCCCATTTTCATGCTGTTGATGGTCAAACTGACCACTTTTATTGTCAAAGTGTTTCGCTGGGAAAATGTGGTGGTGCTTGCTACTGTGTTGGCCTGGTTTAGTGACTCTAGCATATACTGTATATATCATGGCTTTGGTGTTCCAACATTTACGTTGATTTATTGTTATTATCCATTGCCCACCATATGAAGTTCAAGTCATTAGCATTACAGCTATAAACCTTGTTGATCTGGTATTTCTAGCAATATTTGTGAATTTTTTGGCCCTTTTTTAAATTTTCTTCCTTACCCTTACAAATGGATAAACACAAAAATGCACAGACACACACTGACACTTGTCCTTTTATTAAGGTGGTTGCTGAGTGAGGGTGTGATTGTGCACTATAAATGGCTTCCTTTGTGCATATTCTACCAGGCAGGCTGTAGTTTCCCAAAACTCAATGAATTGATAGATGAATGGAAGTACAATGAAATTGTAATTCATTCTTGTTTTGTTAGGAGCAGATAAATTGAAATTAAAATAATTACAAACAGTATATAACCCTGAGGAAAATTGCATTCATTAAATAGAAAACCACAATGTGCCATTCAGCAAAAAAAAAATTACATTATTAAACGATATGCATTAATGAAATACAAAACGATAAGAGTAAACAGTCATGGTGATAGTAGATAGTGTAGCAACCTGGGGGTGCGAGAGATAGAGGAATGGATTAAGCCACCTTACATCTGTCCACACAGAGGACCTTTGGCTTTTTCAACCACACCGTCACTGCTCCATCAGGTCTTCTGTGATGCAATACAGTCCTAGCTGCTTTTTCCCCTCAGCCTGCATTTCTCACACACACAATTCACTCAACTTCAGGCAAATGTAATACCTTCTGTCACACTATCCCCTGGTTTATGAGCCAACCCAAGACCAGGGTCTGTCTGATGCTCACCAACGGTCATACTCACAGGCTTAAAGGCCTCAAGAGTAGGGAGACCCATAATAAAGCGCTACTCACAGTGCTGGATCTGCATCCCTCACACTCAATCGCTATTATAACAGCAGGCTTTTCAGAGCATCCCTGACTCCTCTGCAGTCTGTGGCTTCCTGGAGAAATGGTTTTCCTGTCTGGTCTGGACCCAAAGTTGCTACAACAGTAAACAGTAAATCTGTTTCCTTTCAGCTATTCATGACAAATACAGCAATATGGAAATATTAAGTTAAAAATTGTCTTTTGAACTTGTTGATATGATGTTTGATGTCAGAGTTTAGAGAAGTAATAATTTTAGCAGAAGTGTTTGGGAATTGTGTGTTTTGTTGCCGGCTGCATGTCAGTGCTTACATTATAACTATACTGTTGTCAATATGTCATATCCTATATGTTTTTAAGTATACGCTACAATCTTTTGAGTGGTCTTTCATTCCTTTATGTTTGTACTACTGTATCTTACTTTAAAAATGCAAGAGAATGAATGATTTATTCTGCATTTGTTCAGGTGTTTCAGAAGGACTAGGTGCCCTGACTTCCTTTTTAGTCTGACCTTGGTGTTGAGGGTCCAAGCTTGATTATTGCAACTGAAGACTCTGAAGCATCTGATGCTCCTCAGATGTCTCTTTGAAAAGTGACTTTACCTGTACTGTTGAATAAAATGTCATCTTCAGATTATACAGGCTAACATATACTGCATTAGTATTTATTATTTCCTTGTGAAGATGCTTACTGTAAAATTTAATATGCAAAATAAACCTTTATCATTAAATATCCACCCCATGATAAAATGAAATATTAGTATAAATATAAGCAATAATGCTAACATGAACAGGAAATTTCATTCCAGTGCTGTGTACTTAATGTTTACATGATGATGTTGGGTCAAATATGAAAGTCCCCAAATATCAACTTTCATCTGCATAGTTAAGATTTTAGTTTTATTTTTTGAAATTCTCCCGGTTTTCATTTGTGTACCCCCAGCCTTACCAGAGTAACTTATTTCATTAATAATTTTAATCTTGTTCTTCTCTTGTGAAAAGATTGACCTAGTTATAAATGTCCCCATAACCTATAAAAATCAAAATGCTAATGATAATATGCATCATCAAAAATTACAGATTTACTCATGGAAGCTGATCCCAAAGAAATGAAAAATAACTATGAAAATAACTGTATAATTGTTCTTGTAGTTATAAGGTCTGTTGGTCCTAACAGCCCTGTTATTTGAAGAATATTTTAACATTACAAAGAATTTTGTGCTTGAACATTGCCAGCAATTGCTATTACAAACTGACTGCACAGATCAGAAGTGAAGAGCACAACAACGCTGCCATCCTGTCTGAGGGACATTTACACTTTACAGTAGGTGGGCAGGTAAGAGGGGATAGGCTGGGGTCACTCATATTTCCGGTCACCCATTGAAGGGAACAGACAAACATAACATTCTACTGGCATCCACTGTGACCAAATCTCCCTCCGTCTCCTTCAGTTAACTGTAGGTCCTGAAAGCTTGGCAGACCTTATTTGATCCAGGATTTACAATTGCACTTGTAAATATATTACACTGTAAATAGCCAATAAGATAACTAGTGTGGACTATGGCCGGCCAGTCATCCCAGCCAGGTGGAGCTCTCCCTGCAGCATGGAGGTGCCCCGAATGCCAGCAGGGAATTTTGGACATTGGAGTTTTTATCCACAGACCTGCTGGATACCACAGGGGCCCATAGAGGATGTTACAGGGAGGCCCAGAGAATCATATGTGCCCTATAACTCGGACGTACGTCTTAGTCACAGCGACAGGGGAAATGACGTACTTCCGGGATGAAGAAGAGGACTTTTTATCTGACCCGAAAGTGATAGGAAGTCACATGTACTGAAGGATTGGAAACACTTCCGGGTCAGGCAATATAAAAGGACTATGGGAAATCCCAGACGTTGAGCTGAGCTGGGTGGAAGGGTGGCAACGTGTCTTGGAGTGGAGGATTGGTTATTGTAGTATTGTGGATTATTGTTTATTGTTTATGAGTATTGTGGAGAGGAGGGTGCTTTGTGCACTATTTATTAATAAAAAGTCAACTTATTGGACTTTTACCCGGTGTCTGACGTATTGTCTGAGGGTTCAATCTGTCACACTAGGAACAGCCATCCTTACTGGTACCCTAATAGGTCATGAATATGATAAACATTGAAGTGAATGAATTAATACATTATTGACATCAATACATAAATTAACAAACAAAAGTGAAAATTAGTTCAAAATAGTAACAATTTTTAATCTGTATGTTAAACACTAAATACTTTGAGACTTATTCTGCTAGAAAGGTTTTAAATATTGATGAGAGCTTTGCAGCTTGATTTACAAGTTGTTTGTTCGAAGATGTCTTTTATTTTTGTAAATGACTGAATCCGCCGTTTTATAATGGCTCACTGTACTTTGCTCTGTCTCTTTTTCTATCAGGTTTGACTAACTCAGCATTCATTCTGAAAAGAAGAAACTCCTTAGTATGATACTAGCAGCACAATGTTTTACTGCAGGAATTGAGAACATAGAGAGCATTCAGATTAAACCACTGGCAAAACTTAAGATAAAAATCAATTTGAGTGTATTGTACAAGTAAGATCAAGCAGACGAAATACATAAAGAGAATTCCAGACCAAAAAAGTAAAACTAACCTTCAGCATTTGAACATTTATTAGAAATGTGTCTGAATTGTGCAGTATTCAGGTAAGATATGCAACAGATATACGAGTTAAAGGATTAAAAGATGAGAGTGAGTAGAAAAAGCAGTTATCAGAGAAGACGAAAGATGAAGTTTTGAATATTACTTTGGGTATAAGAGAAAATAAGAAATGACTTTAAGAATATATAAGTACTTAAGTCAGAGAACCAGAGTGTTTGCAAAAAGTGATGGTAGCCATGGGTATCCACAGAAAATTTTGAATGTTCGTAAAGCCCAACAGAACTAAGAAGAAAGAGAGGCAAAAGATATTAATCAGTAATATTAGAAAATAATCTGAAATGACTAAAAGGCAATTTTTAACAATATGCATTTCAGTTAGTGATATTATCCATCTTAATACAGATTAGTGATTGTGTGTTTGCCTGCGTGTCCGTCTGGTTCCAATGTCTCTGTCATTCCAAAAGATACTGCATTACAAACATTTTTAATAATAAAGTGCATTTATATTATCATCACAAACACTAATGCTGCTTTTACGAATTCCATACCAAATGGCATATACAGTAACAGTGACATATGCATTACAGGATGCACTGCAAACCCTAATGCTGAGGTTTATGTTAATGACTTAGATTTCAACCCATCATAGATGGGTAGCACAGTTTGTAGGTAAAGTCTA
Source organism: Polypterus senegalus (assembly GCF_016835505.1). Taxonomy (NCBI): domain Eukaryota; kingdom Metazoa; phylum Chordata; class Cladistia; order Polypteriformes; family Polypteridae; genus Polypterus; species Polypterus senegalus. The sequence goes on from NC_053161.1 coordinate 44,276,281, forward strand.
AGACTCGTGATCAGAGTGACTTTACTGTGCTCCTTGTGGCCCCTGCTCGCAAAGGAGCTTCAGCATATGTGAGAGAAAAAATGACAATTAACAGGAAACGTTCACATTTTCACCAACAGTTCAGGCACCCATAGCAATCTATCTAATTAGGCATAAATAGAAATCATTTATAAAATAAAATTATACCGTAAGTCCTGGCTGGTTGACATGAGTTGGGCATGATCAGAGCAGGTGTCTCATAAGTCACTCTTATGAGTTTGTAAATTTAATGTGTTACCGAACCATAAAAGAGATGGTCATTGAAAACAAGGGCCCAGTGGTGTAGTACAAAGAAAATTAAAAATGAAATAGAAGCAAAAGACCCCGTTGTGCTGAAAAAGTTACCAGACACAGAGTACATAAAATAATACTTTGAATAAGCACTTTTAACTAATAGTGCAGTTAAGAATAATGAGAGTGAACTTACGGATAGACCAAAGAAGACTGATGTCACCATTTCTAGAAGCTTTAGCATCAATGTGCAGTCCACTTCTGTGGAGTTGCCAACATAGTCATGAACAACCAACAACATGGTTGACAAGGAGGCAAATGCAGGAGACAAAGCCAAACCCAAATGAAGGACCCCTTTTACCTTATTTGTCCCCAAAACACTCAGTTACTGTACATATCATGTTTTTACCACAAAGTAGCATAGTCCTTTCCAAAAGACTGACGTTCATCAATTGCAATATCAAAAAACAAGTTGAATTGCAGCAGATGTCTTGTTGCACTACTTTCCTAGCAATACACATACAAACAAAAAATCAATTTAACCCATGATAAAGTTTGGACCTTTTTCTAGTTTAGATCCTGTACCTGATTTATTATTTGCATATGTGATGTACTCAATTTGCACTCCAAAATGTTCTGCAATGTTACTACATCACTCTCTCTGTTCTGTCAAAAAGCAGAAAAAAAGATGACTTCTGCAGGCAGAAAGTGCCTTTTTTACCAGGGAGCGTTGCTTTCATCCAACCCTCACTTCCTCCAATCGCAGCTGACGCAGACAAGTTCTGATTGCATGCTATGCCACAACTGCTGTAAGGCCTCTATTAAATTATATGGTGGCATCATGTGTACATGTGAGCGCGCACACACAATGTGCCATTGTTTCTACAAACTTCCTACTCCTTACTCTTTTGTTTTAACCCAAAATCCCCTTAACTGAAATAATGTATGCCTTAATCTAATGCTCCATGCTTCTTGTTTTGCAATGGCGGGTGGCTATGAAGACACTTGCGTTTTGACTGGACACACATGAACTTCAGTAGAAGTTCTTAAACATGTGCATGCCTAGTTGCTAGTGTCACTTAGTGCAGTCTCGCCTGAGCAAAATTAAATTGTTTGTGGATGCACATGCTTGCACTTCAAATGTTTAAAAAGATAAGTACCTTTACTTTAAGTATAAGTCATTTCACACTAGTCTTAAAACTTTTTTGTCTGAACTGGTAATGCCTGGTGTAGCGTGGCAAGAGCATTGTCTCCCCCGGAACGCTAGATGGCAACCCCCCTGGGTTGCAGCGGTGCCTCAGACTCCCACAGGGCTTCATGGGAGTTGGAGTATGGTACAGCCCTGTTGGGATCTGCAGGGGGTGCTGCAGCAGGAGCTGCTGAGCCCTTATGGGCAGTTCTTCTGCCACAACCGGAAGTGCTGCCGGAAATAAGTAATCAAGCTCCTGGAGCACTTCTGGGTGCGTTATAAAAGGAGCCAGCAGCCACTACTCGGGGAGCCAGAGTTGGGAGGAAGAGCAACGAAGCTTGACCCAAGGAGTGAAGGAGAAGTAGAAGAAGGGTATTAATTGTTTGTGCTGTGCTTGTGCCAGGATTGTGTTATACTTGTGGGGAACGGGGAAGGCGTTTCCCACAAGGGAAAAAGAAAATAAAATCAAGAATGTGCATTGAATATGTGTCCCACGCGTATCTGTGTTGGGTTCAGCTGGCGCTGCCAGCCTGGTGGGCCACACTGGAATGTGAATTACCATATGTGTTTCTGTCCAGTTGCCATGCCTGTTATAATCCATTTAGTATGGGATTTGTAAAAGCAGTGATAAATTTTGTGATGTGCCATATGTTGGAATGACAAATTCAATGCATTTTATTACTATACAGGTATGTATTACAAAATACATTCCAATTGATAGTGCCCTGCAAATGTTAATGCTTAATACGCTAAGGTTAATTTTGTTTGCTTAGATTTCAATTTGTCTTAGATGGGTAGCACAACTAATGTGAAATATAAAAAAAAAATCAGAAGAACACTGAAGCAGTAGTTAAACATGTGGGAGAAGTAAAACTACAGAGAGACAGCACTCAGAGGTGATTTGGAGCCAACCACCTGACTCACAGCAAAGTCATGAGAAGCATCCCATCTGTTCCACAGCTTTTCTAGGGAACATTGCCCAGGGGTTAAGCATCCCACAGCGTCACTTCAAGAAGGTGATGATGTGGAGCAGTTCATGTGAGGAGAACCTCCAGCCCTCCAGGTAGACAACAGGACTGAGAGAGTAAGAGACAGACTGAGAAACAGACAAGGACAGAGAGTGAAGCAGAACAAGACATCATGAAGTGGTGCAAATGAAGAACAGCCCAATGAAGTGTGTGTGCAGAAGGGACAATGCAATGTGAGGCATGAGTTGTAGCAGAATCGTATTCTGTGTCCTGATGTCATTTTAAACAGTAAATATGCCTGGCTGTCTGAGGGCTCAATTTAGGCATGTCCTGCATAGTGTTTTTGTGTTTTTGCTTGTTACATTATAGTAGGGTTAATGGAAGTCTGACAGTTGTATTGTCAGAATGTTCACAGTGTCTGTGTGTTAAAAAAATGTCGCCCTTCAAATTTTACTGCCCTAGGTGTCTGTCTAATTTGCCTAAAACGTAGCCCTGCCCAGCAATTTGATTAGTTGGGCATGATTGAAGAAAGGCGGCATGCAAAAGAAGAAACCAATGGCAAGAGCACAATAATTCATGAATGAAGTAACTGTTTCATTTTTGCACCAACAGTGTTTAGCCTTTCTGCTTTACAGGTCCAACATTCTGGGGCTCAAAACCCAAACTCAGTCATTGTTTCTGTGGAACTTGCACATTTTTACAATATGGGTATTTTTAGAATTTGTAACTGTCATTTTTCAATTCCAAACCCTTGTATTTGCACATGACAATAAACTATTTCAGATCCTTTCCTAGACTAATCTGTCAAGCATTTTTATAGTAAACTGTGTCAATGAAATTGAAATCATCGTGTTCTTTAATTTATTTCACAAATTCCCAAGGAGTCAGAGCACTGTTCCTTTGATGATAATTGAGTATTTTAATTGCTGCTTTCATCAGGTCCTTCGAAGTATACTTCCCAGCCATCTGTGCGCAAACACATTCCTCGCGCAGTATGTCGTAGATAAAAGACAGAACCGAAATGATGTCACATTCTCCTCCTTTAGAAGGAAAGAAAGCCACATTGCCGCAGAAATCAATTTTGTGAACCCCAGATTTAAGTTTTTTGTTATCTTTCACAAAGAAGACATACATTTCATAAGTTTGATCTCTCATGCTACTGTAAGCAGTTTTTCTTGATTTTTCAAGTCAGTCGACATGAACTGAACCTCAAAAAAATGAGAAAAACTGCTAATTTCAGTCAAATTGTCTCAATTCAAAAATAATATCTTTTTCAATGAGTATGAAGCTAGCTTAGCATATACATTTTGCATTATTTTGCTTAACAAAATGCTTTTATTTAAAGAGACTAACAAAAGAGGTCAACATAATCAAGTACAAATCAGTCTAAGGGATTGTTTGGGAACAAGTGTTACAAAGACAAGGCTACAAAATTGATTAACACAAGTGAGGATCTCAAACAAAATACAAGGGAGTTACAATTCATAGGTTACGAAGCCAAATAACTAGTATCATAAATTCACAAAACAAGAGAGCCTAAAAATATTTCTTAAACACATCTAGGCAATCAGAATTTCAAATGGGGGTGGTCAGTTCATTCCACCATCTAGAAGTCACACATGAAAAGAGTCTGGTTTGAGATTTGATGCCACACATTGGTGGCATCACAAAATGCCATTCATCACCAGACCTGAACGGTCAAGAAGCACAGGACGTCACAAGTGTTGAAGCATTGACTTCTTTGTAGGCAAGTGTCATGGATTTGAACTTAATACATGCCAGTACAACGTACCAATGTAGTGATCTGAAAAGAGGAGTGACATGCAGCCACCTTGGCTGACATGCCGCAGCATTTTTAATCATCTGCAGTGGCTTGGTGATACTGCTGCCAGCAGAGTTTTCAAGATTTTCAGACACATTCAGTATTGCTATTTGACTTTGGGCTCTGCAATTAGAGCTTTTCCTCTTTTAATTCATAGTTTTACAATAAAGTTTCCATAGTCACACTTTATTAGAGAGTGAATGAAATTGATAGATGAACTAGAAAATATAAGAGACTGATAGCCAAGGTAAAGAGGAGAGAAGAGAGGTTAGGAACATTTCAAATAATTCCACTTTCTCCGACTTAACCTTGCATCAGATATTTTGCATACCCTTGTCTGTTGGCATTTGAAAGGTAAGTTGTAGTTATGTTTTCAAGAAAGATAATTCAATATTTTCAAGGAGATTAGGTTGTCACTGTCCATACAATAAACAGTTGTCTTGTATACAGTATACATATTTTAGTGTCTCTTCTAAATCCTATTCTTAATGTTTTTGATTCCTTGATATCAGAAATTAGTGTGCCCCTTACCCTTTTCTTTTGCACACTAGTTTACCCTGGTCCATCTTACTTGTGTTTTTTGTTGTACAATGCTAATCACTCAGCATTCACATGATGGAAGGTGCAGGGAAATTAAAGGAGAAGCTAGGATAATGACATTGTCATAACACTGTGTGCTTTGTTCCATTACTTACTTTTACTTCAGCTTAGTTCCTTCTGTGGCAGGCTGTGCATTTGACACCAAGCGATTGTCATTGAGTCCAATCTGTAGCAGCGGCCTCGGTTGCCAAGTTTTCTGCACCAAGGTCTTTCAAAAAGGTACGTCACCAGATCAGCCTTGGCCACCCTTGCTTTCATTTTCAATACACTGGTGTTTATAGCATGGCCAGTTTTGTCAGGTGTTTTGGGGGCATGCGAAGGATGTGTCCTACAAACTGAAACCAGTGTTCAGTGACAATATCGACTAGAGGCTGAGCTGTGTTTCAATGATAAACTTTTTTCTTTCTGATATGAAATATGAAGGATCTGTCGGAGGCTGGAATACGTTCAGACATTTTAGAATGGTTAAAGTCACCTTCCACGTTTCACTGGCATAGATAGTGCTAGGAATTACAATAATCCCTTTCTATATTGTACTTCGACTTTCACGGCTTTACTCTATCGCAGATTTTATATGTAAGCATATCTGAATATATAGTGCGGATTTTTCGCTGGTTCGCGGATTTCTGCGGACAATGGGTCTTTTTATTTCTGGTACATGCTTCCTCAGTTGGTTTGCCCTGTTGATTTCATACAAGGGATGCTATTTGCGGATAGCTGAGAAGCTACCCAATCAGAGCACGTGGTTACGTTCCTGGGTGCTGATTGGCTCAGCGACGGACAGCAGCATTCAATTACACTTTGTGTTAGCCAGCATCTCGTCACGCTCATTCAGCATCAACGTGTTTCGCTGTGTAAAGAGTTAACTTTTGTGCTCTTTTGTGTTTATCTTTGTGAGTAGTCAAGCCCTTCATTATGCCTCCAAAACAATCTACTCCTGCTACTGCTTCTGCTTAATATATCTAACTGGGTGAATAAGTAAAATGAGTGCATTATTGTATATACAGTAAATATAAAATTATTTTTGTTAAATATATATTATTACAATGTGTTTAAAACTGTATTACGTATTAAATAAAATGATATACGATACTTATGTTTGTGAGTATTATATAAACAGTGTGTTTACATACATAATTTCAACGAATCTTGCCTAATATCTAAGAGAATATATAGCTGTGCAGGAAATTGTTCCTTGATGGATACTATCAAAAGCCTTTATAAAAATGATGAAATTGATCGACAGCTTTTGTTGCAGATTGATAGTCTGTGTAATGATTGTCTACAGGACAAAAATCAGTTCCACACATGATTGTACACTGTGGAATCCGACTTGTTCTTTATGGAGCTGGCCATCAACTGCTTGTCGTGGTTGATGGAAAAGAACTGCTCTGTAGACATTCCCAGGGACAGGGAGGAGTGTTAACCTGTGCCAGTTGTTGTAATCGGCCAGGTTTCCTCTTTTTGATAACTTGACGATGACCCCTTGCCTCCAGTCCCGAGGGACAACTGAGTTCTCCCAGCATGTGTTCAATAGGGCGGTCAGTGCATCAATGATGGCTTGATCATCATATTTCAGCATCTCCGGTGATATCTCATCAAATTTCGAGGCTTTGCCGTTCTTGAGTGCCTAGTCTCAGCCGGGGTAGTTGGGAAAGCATCCACCTGGAGGGCCTCTTCCAGATCTTCTGAAAATATTTTTCTTGTTCCTCAGTGGTCAGGAGAAGGTGTCCATCCTGCTCTTAGTGTCATTGTGGACAGCCGCTTTTTTCATTTCTTGGCCCTTCTTTTCAATCCATGCTTGCTTGTCACATCTACAGCTTTGCTTAACTAAATGGTCGACCATCTGATGTCACTCTTCCACTGTCTCGCGTATTAGTCCTGCTGGGGATTAATCTCATATCTGCTTTTGATTCCTGCTCTTGTCAATTAGATCTCAAATGACAGCACTTATCCATTGTTCCTTAAAGGTAGTCTGTTTCATTCAACGGGCCACCATGGAATCGCCATGTCATATTGTAGTTGCACCTATAATTGAAAAAGGTATTCCTGATGCATAGGCTGTTTGCTGCAGAGAAAGAATGCAGTCGGCCCCCATTGTTGCTCGTCTGGGTGTTTGAACCATGCAGAATAACAACAGTTTCAAAGCTCACTTCGATATTGTCCAGCAGTGCATTGTAGTTGCCCAGTATGACTAGTAGGTCATGGTGTAGCACCTTCCTGCAGGTGATAGTGAAACTTGTCCTTAACTGCATCCTCATCTTCCTATGTAGGTACGTAGACTAAATTGATGGCAATTCTTTCTCGGCAGGTCTCGAACTCATCCAGTCAGCGTCACCACTGCTTTCTTCAATAGAACTAAGCCCACAATTGCTCATGGTCCGCTGCGTGCCCAGAGTACAAAAAGATCTTCTTCTGTAGCAAGGGGTGTTTTATAACTCTCCTCCTTTATCTGGGCTTGGGACCAGAGTTTCCTCCTCCAGAGGCGGAGTTATCATTAGTGTTTTTTTTAAATTATTTTCTAATGAGATTTTGTGAAGTATTTTGTGGTTTTATTACCTGAAGGGAAATTTTTAATCTAGAATGGCTCCTCAAAAAATTTAATTATATTACAATTTTGCCATGATGCATATTTTGTTTAGTTATGACGCCACCATTTTGAAAGTTTATCTTTTGCTATGAGAATCTTCCCAGAATTCTTCAGGATTGTACAATGTGTGACATCATCGTAGGAACAGTATAAAGGTCAGCATGGTCATTTGTGGTTGATCCGAGATAAAAATAATAACAGTATTATTAACAGTATTAGCGTATGAGTCCTGCAACAAAACTTTTCCTGGTTATCCATCTTGCTTTTGACATTTAGATTTTTGATTTATTTTTTGAACTTAATGAAGACTTTTGAGTTTTGGTAAAAATACTGACTTGAATTGTTAACTATGTTTTATCTACTGATGTGTTTAATTAAAAATTACATTTGATTAGCAGTTTCTTATTACAGTTTAGTTTTTACATTTTTTGGACTTTTTATTGCCTTGTTTTTTGTGGATACCTTTTTGCCTGATTATTTTTCTTAACATTGTAGGTGCCGTGGAGGAAGGACAGACATCCTGGTTGGGATGGAGGAAATTTTCTTTCTTGGTCAGAAGGCCATAATAGATGGACTGGGTGAACATGCAAGCCATTCTACCACATGACAGGTGGCAGTGTTCCTCAGAGCTGAACCCAATCAGGACATCCACAAGCTGGCATGGGAATTGGAGTCTGGAAACGCAGCTGTGTTGAGGTCTTTGGGAGCCGCTAGAGGGCAGTGCCTGGGAACGACTGTCCTGGTTTTCACATGAAGTGCTCTGGATGAACTGGGCATAACACCAGAAGCAGTTCCTGGGTCTAGCTTAAAAGGAAGTCTCACTTTGGAGAGTCAGGGTCGGGAGGCAGTGAGCAATACTCCATTAGAGGAAGAAGAAGAGCATTTGTTATGTTGGTGACAAATAAAAAACTTCATTTGAATCTGGAATTATGTTGGGTTACATTGTGTTTGTAGTTTGGGGCTCACTGGCACCCCCTTGTGATTACACCATGTCTATCCTTCTCCCTATTTTCCTGACTGTGATTTTGGATTGATAACTTTCCATACACAATCATTAACCAATCAAGCTCAACAGAAAAAAGAAGCAGTTTTTTTAATATATTGTCACACACGTGCGAGTAGGAGGCAGCTAAAGGGCTCAAGTACTTGTAATAAAACATCCGACCAGTGCGCTGACTGTCTTTCTCAGTTCCCTCCAGACCTTTCCTGGGAAATCCTGCAAGGTTTCGGCGCCTCTGAAGACGTCACTTCCGAAGCCAGCCTCTTTGATGACGTCACTTCTGGTTCCGGCCCCTTTGATGACATCAGTTCCTCTCAAGACCTTTAAAGTCTTTATTTTAGGCTACTATAATCAGTTTTGTTTTGGACTCTGTGATATGCACATCGTGCATTTGATTCAAGAAAACCCTTTTGCAGCTGGGAAAAAACAATTTACGGGTGGCTGCCCCAAAACTTTATAATGTCTTGGACTCATTTTTATGACAATATATATAGGATCATTAGAAAACAAGTGGTTTTCACTTTTGAGACACTAGCATGCAAAAAATAGGGAAAAACACTAAATAATACTGCAACAAAATTTCTATGAAACAATTTATCACACTATTTATAAGGAAGCCCTTTGTTGTAGTATTTTTTAAGAGTAGTATATTAATTTTTTCAAAAAATGTGTAAATGCAAAAAATACAAATATCAATGTGACTTTATTAATTATTGTTTCTATTGTTAGCTGATAGTAACCGTGGTCAAAACATTTATTTCTTTCACCAGAAAAATGTCTTCAGCTAGTAAATCACAAAAAAAGTAACAGATCTGATATAAGGAAAAATCATATGTCTCATATTAATTGGTTATTCTTCAAGCAGTTTCAGGATACTGTTGAAATCGTTTGGACACTTCTTTGATTAACAGCCATGTCCTTTACCTGTTTGAGCTTCCTGCTTGAATCCACAGTCCCTAAATATGATGCTAGATTGATAGGTACATTTAAACTAAAGGGTCTGGCAGACAACTGGCAACATTGCCTGGCCATGTTCCCTTTAAGTATTCATTGATGCCAGAAAAAAGTTCTTGTTCCCTGTGATCCAGGTGAGATGTAAATAATTTAATTTTACATTTATGAGAAAAGAAAAAAACATGGTAACATGACTTAAATATTTGATACTGCAGTAATGCCCTGCAATTGACTAGTACCCCAATCCAAGGTTAATTCCAATGCAAATGACCATCAACTAGATTCCTATTTTAGAAAATGGATATTACACTGATTGCTATGCTGACAGTTAACACAATGTTTAAATCATATAATTATGATTTTTTGTGCTAGGGTTTCTTAGAGGCTGAAATCAAAAAGATATAAATGTAATGAAACGCTTTATTCACCTCAGTGGGTGGCATATTGTAAGTACAGAGAAAAGGGATGAGCATGCAGATCGAACATACTCAAAATACATAAACACGTTTGTTTCCAATTAAGCTGAAATATAGAGATTTTCTTTTCTAACTATGTAATAAGGCAGATAATCTACTTGTTGACTAAAATGTAATACAAACAAATGCTTTAACAAACCTACCTTGTTTTAGCTCACACTTACTGTGTCTAGTGGGTAACGTCTGTCCACTGGTTCATGGCATGAATATCATGATTTAAACAACCTTAGGCCACAATGGAATACTAATGGGTTTCAGTCAAAGGACACATAAGGCACCAAATGTATTCTTTGCCTATCCTTGAGCAAATAGGAACATATGCACTAAAGTAAGCCTTCTTAATAGGTCAACAGCTAATAAGGTACGGTGGATTGTATGACAACACACACCACATACAACAGGTTTTCCAGGATTGATTTTCTTCTAATATGATATGGTATTTAATATAACCCCACATTTACTATAATTTCACCCTTCTTTTATTGCTCTGAATACCCCCATCCTGTAATCTCTTTTTTAGTCTTGCATTTTACTTCGAAATATACAGTAGTCTACAGAAAAAGTACAAACTCCATTATTTTTAGTTGTTCTCAAGTGTAATTTTTTATTACAACACATTGAATTTTGGCACATATTGTAAATATTCCTGTCCCAAGCAATTGTTATCAGAGTTTCTACTAACGTAATGGTCTTGTGATGCCAAGGGTGCCCACAATTAGCATTATCTTCTTAAACTCTGGTCCTTTATAGTCATGAAACCACCTGGGGCGAATGGGGACACATAACGGCAAGAGTTGGTTAGTTACATTCATATTGATAAATAATCCATTCCTTAAGATCCATGCTGTGAAACCAAAGCTAGTGTTTTAGGGTGTTTAAAATAATCCAATCCAAATAACTAAGTATAAATTCTCAATGTGAACAAATAAAAACTTCACGTCCATTCACATTCTCTTCCTGTGCTTGTCAGGACTATGGGAGACCTCAAGGTCTCAGGTCTCAGCCCATCACATTCCTGATCCGACAAGTGGCTCCAAACTGCACTGCTAGTAGCAGCCTTGGTTTCCAGGGTATCTTGTCTATCTAACGATGCTGTTACATCTGGCTCCATCTATGACATAGCTCACTACATCCCAAATTTATTCTGCAGATCCAAATCACTGCAGCTAATGGTTTTCTCGCTAGTGCCTCTTGCCCATCTAACAATGCCTTCCCACCATAAGCCTTCTTCCTCCATTCAGCTTCACAGCTCAGTTGATGTGTGTCCTGCCACTTCTCTGAGCTTTTGCTGCACTTGACCCAATGCTGAAAAAGATGGGTAGCCAGACTGATGCTACCCTTTCCAGCATTCTCCAACCTCTCCCATCAGTGATCACTCACATTCAGATTCTTTTAGACCACTTTTCCTCCTCAGTGCTAACCCAGTCCTCTAATATTTTAACTGCACCACAGCCGTTGCCTGCTGATTAGCACATTGTGCTTCAATTAGATCATTAAGCTGGCGCCTGCTTCCATGTGCCTGTCACACACAAACATGGACTAAAACAGGTTGTGCTAAAATCATGAAATAATTAAACCATTAAACACAACCTCTCGTCTTACCACAGGTCTCCATAGCAATTATTTCTTCAATTATTAAATACAGAACACTAACACCTATGTAAAGAATTTATTTATAGCAATATAAGAACATTTATCATTTTACATTATTAGTAGGACTAGGTTTTTGTTCAGTGAAATATACAAAGTTAGTTTCATGTAATTTTATTTTTTTCATAAATTAGAGTTATCTAATCAAAAGAAATGTCAAATGCAGTTTCATTAGTTTTGAAAGAAAAATATTCTTAGTGTTAACTTATTTTGAAAAGCTCAGTGTTTCATATTGAATACAAATATTGTAATCTATATATTTTAAATGTAATAATTTGTATAATAAATATATCTTAAAAGCAATATTTTGTACTTTGATACATTTTGCATCAGTAACAGTTTTAAGTCTGAGTCTTAAGTGAATCTCCAGATGAACCATAAACAATAGTTGAATTTTTTTAAAACCTTAACTGTACTGCGACATCTCCTGTCAAAAATGGTAAAATGTTCATAATATAAAATTACAATATGAAGTAAGTCTCACCTACATTAGCAAATTTGCAATTCACAATTACAAAGAATTGCACAAATACTTAACGGAAGTTAAATGAAAGAAAATATTACTTTTTTAAGTTTGTTTTTCTTCGTTTTGTAATTGTGACAAAGTGGGCACTTTCTTATTTTTAACAAGTGAGAAAATGTACTCATAGCATCTGGGTGTGTCTTATTTAGCTGAATTGAATGTTGGAGCATTTTCTGTTATTTATTTGCTTCATGAAAGAAACAGATGTCATATTTTTGTTTTTTAAATATTTTGTCATATGGGTGACATGTGATAGAGACAGGGCCGGTCTAGATGTTCAGTGTCTTGGAGGGCAACAAAGCCCATCCAAGCACCCCCTCCACTCCCACGGATGTTACTGCAGCACTCTCTGATCTGCAAGGGGACACTCCCATGGTCTTTGATTTCACTTACAGCAGCAGCTTATAATATATAAGGGATATACATTCCAACCTGAAACCAGGCAGCTCTTCAATGTCATCTGTAAATCTGGGCAGGTTCCATCCACCACTGCCTAAGGGCCATGTACCCTTGGCGCCAGCCCTTGACAGAGATTTGCTTAGATTGCCGCTCCGCTATTTCTACAGGCAGACATAAGTGCCAGCCATGCACACACTGTCATGATTCACTGTTGTAAGACAGTACCCACTAGTAGTTCATAGCCAAATGATGCTTAAGATGCCCCAAAACACAAATAAAGCACAAAGGTCATAGATGTTTATTGTAGGAAGAGTCATAATCATGGTCAGAAAAAGAACAAAGAAAATCAACTAGAAAATATGTCGTACATAAGTAACCATCCATAAAAACAATATCTAGCAATCAAGCAAAATTGAAATAGTCATATCCAAGACAAAAGCAAAATATAATAAAAAAACAAAAATTTCATCACTGCATTTCTTTTTAGTTAGCCAATAAAAGGTGTCATTTTGCTTGGCTTTTTTCTACATCACTGCATTTTATAGGCAAGAGCTTTGAAAATGCAGATAGTCCAAAGCTGCCAAAAAAATGGATAATAATCAAAGAGGAAAACAAAATCTGATAATTGAGCAAATGGCTCTGTTGCAGTCAAAACCTATCTCTCACACCAGTGCTAAAGCTCTCCTAAAATCTAACAAACACAGTGGCTTCACAAGGTTGAAACATACCTTTAAAATATCCAACCGCATAGGGGAAAATAAAAAAAAAATAATGGCATAAGGGCTTTTTAACAATTTCTGCTAGCCTAAAGATGATGGACTCACCCCATTTTGAAAATGGGGGGATCCTTTTCTTTTTTAAAAAAATTCATCCTAATCATAAACTAACTTACATACATTTCACACATCCCCAGTGATTACTTCTAAAGCCCTAACAACAAAAAAGACACAAAATCCTCAAACAAGTGAAATAAAACTTCTACTACCCCCCGCACTGAGACTGCTCTCCCCCTTTTCCATTTCTGTGCTCTTCACTGTTACGAAATCAGCTGCTTGATGGCTTTTAGCAGCATAAAAAGAGTAATTAGTAATTAGAAACCTGTCAACAGAACCACAACAGCAGGAAGTCCGCTAAAGAAGTGGACTCTGCTGAGCCGGTAAGTGAAGGCATATTATGAAATCTAAAAATTAGATTCTTGCTAGAATTATACTTTAAAATGAATCGTCTCGTGATTTTTCAAGTATTTTTCAATACTACACCAGTCAACTCCACGCTATGTTATATTTGATTGAATACTGGCCGTTACTGGTTCTTTCGGCTCACCGGAGCTGGCAAAGGACCCAGTGATGGTTCTACTACCATCTCAATCACTACCATTTATATCATTCATGCTTACTGCTGAGGATCTATTTTTCCAACAGGAGTGGAAAATGTACAAGTTGAAGTGACTGTTCTTGAGCTAAATTTGAAATGGTAAACTAATCTGTAATTGAAATACAGATTAGTTCTTTATCTGTTTTAAGAACTGGTGAAGGTGTAAGACAGAGTTGCTTTGGGTAGTACAGATTATAGCATTAGTTGAACCATCCAATCTGTAAACTTGCTTATCCAGGGGTAGGGGAGCCTATCCCAGCTTACAGTGGGTACAGAAAGGAAGAACCCCCGGACAGGGTGGCAGGCCATTGCTGGGTGAAGACACACATGCACACATTAGGGATGGTTTAGCATTACCAATTCACCTAACCTGCATTTATTTGGAGTGTGGGGGGAAACAGGGAGCAAACCCACTTCATGCAGGGAGTACCATGGATCATTATTTTAGTTACATAGGGGATCTGCTTTAGGGGGCCATTTTTAAACTCCACCCATGCATTTCAAGCATGCACTAGTTTTCCACACATTTTGGAAGCAACTTCTTCCAGAGCAGATTTTCTGTAGGTTATTTAGTGTGATGGACGGCCGGCAGCTCAACCCAGCTGGGATGCCCAAAGATTGGAAGGATGGGTGAAGGCAGCAACTTTAGGACACTTTCTCCCCCAAAATGCTAGATGGCAGCTCCCCTGGAGTGTAGTGGTGCCCTGAATTCCCACAGGGCTTCATGGGATTTGGAGCTCGGTTTCTCAGCCCTGTTGGGTGCCACCAGGGGGTGCTGTGAGAGGTCCTGGGGACTCATGCTTCCCTTATAGCCTGGAAGAACTAGGAAGTCACAAGGATGGAAACCCTGAAGTACTTATGGGCTGATCAAAGACCTGGATTTCTCCATCTGGAGAAGTGAAGTAAAGTGAAGTGCTGGCAGGTAATATGGGAGGAAGAACAGAAGCACTTCTGGGTCAAGGACTATTTAAAGGACTGCTGTAAACCCAGCAAAAAGCCAGAGTTGGGAGGAGGTGGACAAAGCTTGCTGGAAGGTGTAGAGGAGAAAGAGAAAGGAAAAAAAGAATAGTATATGTGCTGTGTAATTGTTTATTACTTGTGGCTGTGGTGGTGGAGAGCACTGTGAAGAAATGAAAAAGGAATAACAAGTGTTCTTGGTGCTTTTACCTCATGTTGTCAGTGTCTAGTGTTAGGTTACAGTGCAGTTTACAAAAAGTGCCAAAGATTCTCAGTCAGATTGAGATCAGTGCAGAGTACACTCCTAACTAGCTCAAAAATCTTAGAGTGACGGATTTTGGTCCTGCTCTTAAGAGTAGGAATAAAAGTATTTTTATCGATTTTCCTAATTTAGGAAACTGCTCCTAACTTCATCAGGATTTAAGAGATCTTGTGAGCTGTCCTAACATACATGAAGCTGCCAGAAGATGGTGTTCAGATAGAGATGGTAATGTTGGACAACAATGAACTCTTAAAAAGATATTGATTTGACAAAGATGGAGTAATGTTTGTCACAAATCTTGTATGTGTGATGACTCCACCTATGCAGAGAATCCATGTGCTGTCAGCCAAAATGAAAGTGTTGGTAACATAACGTGTAAAATATAGCTTTGCAATAATAATGTTGTGAGACATTTATCTTCATGTACTATTGTGAGAATATAAAAGATTACCAGGAAACACAAACATGCGGCTAAACATAGTGTGAGACAGAAAAGGATTCAAAGCCAGAATGATCAGAACCAAGCAAACAAGAAACAATGGCAAACCGGAGAATTGAAAGTCAAGGGTACAAAGAGAGTTCGAAAACCAAAATGAAACCCAGCACTTGACCTCCTTGTTTTAGAAACTACAGTAACTACTCCAAAGTATTTGTTTGTTTATCTAATCAATAAATAAACACTAAAATGCCACCATCTTAAAACCGTTATTACGTGACGTAAGGAGTGGGACGATTGCAGTCACATGGCTCATCTACCATGTTGCATAAACAAATAATGGGACAAAAGCAGACAAAAATTAATCTTTGCAAAAATATTTTAAATGGATATAAATTTCCATAAATAGATTCTCCATTATGAAAATTCCCAAAATAATGCAACATGTCACAACTAACCATTGCATGAGTATTACATCAAACTTTGAACGCCCTTACAACCCTTGAGGTAATACGCAGACATTTCTCCAAAACTCCATGTGAGGTAATGTTAAAGCAAGCTACCTTAATGCAAATTGGCACACATATAAAAATCATTGCACACATATGTGAATCACAAGAGATATCACACACAGGTAATCATGGGTGCAAACAATACTGAAATAGCCAGCATATTACCCTGAAGATAGGCAGGGCTGGATAGGTGATTGACAGTGAAATGTCACACAGGTACACTGAGCAATGCATTCCATGAACTCCTGGAATATTCCCGTTACGCTTTACAAGCCCAAGAAGGTTCAAGAAGGCAGGAGATAATTTCCAGGGTATTGGATAAATAAAGCCTGGCCGGAGTTGGGTGGGGGGGTTAGGGGCGGGCGGTGATAGAGATAGACACTTCATGAGACTCTAGAAGACAATTAGGAACACTGGAAGAAAAGCTGTGGCTAGTTTCAGTAACAACTACTTTTCACTGAGTTTTCTGTGGCCATAACAGAGGAAAGGTGATTTTTCTAAAAGTATGGCTGTGGGTCATTCATTCTACACATGGAGGAGGAGGAGAAGAAGAAGAAGAAGGAGGAAAACATAAGGTAGATTATTGCACTAAGCTGCACATAATTGTTGCCACTTTGAAACAACCTCAAGAACAACACTGTAAAGAGCATCAAGATGGAATGACTGAAACACACACACCAAATGAGAGTAAAGGCCAGCAATGGGCAGGTGTATGTACTGTAAATGTCTTTATTACTGTTGGTACCGAATTTTTGTGGTGAAGCCATAGCTTTAATATCAGAAAAC
This sequence comes from Polypterus senegalus, assembly GCF_016835505.1. Lineage (NCBI taxonomy): Eukaryota > Metazoa > Chordata > Cladistia > Polypteriformes > Polypteridae > Polypterus > Polypterus senegalus. The sequence goes on from NC_053161.1 coordinate 44,293,049, forward strand.
TATGAAACATCATCATGATTTCCAAGTAGACTACAAAGCGACTTGGTGAGTGCCATTTTGTGGTGGTGATGTTAAATCATGATGTAATTCATTCTCAAATGTGAGCTCATACTTTTAACTTGGAGTAGATGTGTGTTGCTTTATAATGGTTCTCATGTTTTACTCTGAGGAAGGACAAATTCATATCCTAGTCAGACTTTTAGTGCAATTCCCAGGAGTAATTCTGTGACACTTGATAAATAAGACCACAGGTGTTTAACTGGCCATTGCAGGACATACACCTTTTTGTCTTTGAGCCATTGCCAGGTTACTTGGCTTTTTCTTTCTGATCTTTGTCCTGCTGAAAGATGAGCTTTCACCCAAACTTCAGTTATTCAGCAGATGGAAACAGGTTCTGTTGCAGTATTTGCTTGTATGTTCTACTGCTCACTTACTGCAGCTGAAAGCAGGAAAATGTGAGAATGCAAATACCACCAATGTAGTGAAGATGTTTTTGTGGGGTGGCAATCATGCTTTTGTTTTATATTTATGTCTTTGAATTTGGCCAAATACAGTATCTCTTTTTTGCCTCATCTAATCACATTTATCCACATTTTAACTCTAATGGTTTTGCTAAAACTTCACAATTTCACATGCTTCTTTTTGAGTAAGGACTACTTTTTGTGCCTCATCCCATTCAGTTCTTGATATGATGGATTGGCCAGTACCCTCTCCAGTCTCAGCTACTGACCACTGTAGTTCCTTCAAAGTTATTGTTGGCTTCTCTCACAAGTTGTCTTATTGTTTGCACAGAGTGTTAAGGGAAAATCATCTGGGTGGTTTGGTGTGGCTTCCACTTCTTGGTATTTAACCGAACAGTGCACACTGGGACATACAATCACTCTGATATTTTTTACTAAAATTTTCATTTGTATTATTTATGTCTAACTTCTTTGGAAGTTTTATGGCCTTCATTTTCACATTTTCTGTGGTGGGCTGGCGCCCTGCCCGAGGTTTGTTTCCTGTATTGCGCCCTGTGTTGACTGGGATTGGTTCCAGCAGACCCCCGTGACCCTGTTGATAGGATATAGTGGGTTGGATAATGGATGGATGGATTTTCACATTTGTCCTTCTCACTCACAACGTGAATACTGATCCCTTAACCACTGGGTATTTTAAGTCACTGGTGAAGACCTCTTGAAAGGTAAATGTGTATTCATTTGGCTATTGTTCTTCAATTGAACCTCCACAACACTGGAACTGAGTACTTCTTCAAACAACATGTTTTCTTTCATTTTCCTCTTCAGATTTTTTTTTCTACCATAAAACAATGTCATATTAAAAAAATAATTTTGTTTGTCAGTGCTCTAAAAAAAAAATATCATCAAGAACAAAATTTCAGTGAAAGATTTACTTTTTAGTAAAATTATATATAATTAAATAATTGGTCTGGGGATTTGGTTTCCTCCGGGCTCTCTGGTTTCCTCCCACAATCCAAAGACATGCAGGTTAGGTGGATTGGCGATTCTAAATTGGCCCTAGTGTGTGCTTGGTGTGTGGGTGTGTGGGTGTGTTTGTATATGTCCTGCCTGGGATTGGTTCCTGCCTTGTGCCCTGTGTTGGCTGGGATTGGCTCCAGCAGACCCCGGTGACCCTGTATTCGGATTCAGTGGGTTAGAAAATGGATGGATGGATGGTCTGGGGATTTTAATATGTTTTGCAAGGCACTGTATAGTGTTACATGTGTCATGTCTGGTATGAACTGTACTGGAATCCATGTAACATGGACACCAGTTGGATTTAGGTGTGACATAACAGCTAAATAGTTAATCTTCTATGCCTGTGTCCCATGTGAACTGTAAGGGGCATAGCAGAGCCCCAAAACCTTGCCACAACCACACATACTATTGCCTTGAGTTCAAACAAAGTTTATTTTAACTGATATACCTTAAACAGGTGTCTTCTGCAATCCACAATCACAATTACTTCTTCTTTTCTTCTCTACTCCCCCCCAAGGAATCAGATTTATAAAACTTGTGTATGCTCAAAAATCGGCTTGAAATGTGTGTATGCAAATTTCCATGCAGATGGGAATTATAAAACAAAACGTGACAGGAAAGCTTGCATATAATTATGGCAACTCTGGCTTATCTTTACACGTCTGTACACAACATTTCGAAAAAAGTGGAAAATGATGACACCTTTGATCAAGAAGGGGAATGTGTATAATAATTTATCATCAAGCCATTATTATAATGTGCATTGACGTGACAAACATTTTAAACCTCAAAAGTGATTAATGTGCTATGTAGACTATTTTAGTTTCCTTTTAGGAGAGCCAATACTGTGCAACTGCACTAAAGAACTTTTTTTGTTTTTGATCAGTTTAGATTGGCTATCTGTTTGTCACTTTTAAGGATTAGAAACTAAACCACAATAAAAAATACAGGCGTGATTCACTCCCTGCATACCAAAAGTATGCCCTATAGCTTCCACATTGCCTAGTGGTTTGCTACATCATGGCTTGTTTGGCACTGCTTGAAGACTATGCAAATGGTCATATAGGAAGGTAACAAGCCTTTAGGGACCAGCAGAAATTTTGTTTTGTCCGTGATGATAGTAGGCTTATAAGCCGATTTAGGTTCCCAAGAGCCATTCTCTAGGAACCATGTGCTGAGTTAGCCCTGGCATTAGAAAGACAAACTGCCTAAAATCGGGCTATACCTGTTCATATGCTGAATTTAACAATGGTTGGCTTTCAGGCAATAGTTATTTACCAGAGGGAACTGGTCGACAGGTCAGGAATATCTCAGCCAAGCTTCAACTCCATTATGCTCACTATGCTGGAAACCATAAATGACTGATCATGTGCTACATTCAGTTTTTGTATGGTTTCATTATACATGCCAACATAAAAAGGAAACTTGCCGCAGTGTTCGGTTTTTCTAACATAATTGTTGCAATTGACAGCTCTCATATTGCAATAAGGGAACCTAATTAAAACAATGCTGCTTTTATTAACCCTAAGCAGTTACATTCCATTAACAAGCAACTTAATGATGCCAAGATGAGACTGAGAAACATGCTTGCTCGATGGCCCATAGCTAACTTTCATTCTGAGGAAAAGGAGTGCTGATCAGATGACTTGCTGATGGTGTTGTGCATGATGGCTGGCTTGTTGGTAAGATAACTGGCCGAACACTCAGTTTCATATGGTCTGTTACATGATATAGGTGATAATTGACACATGTTGAGATACTGGTGTCTTACACCTTTCTGTGACTCAAAGAGCACAGAGGAGAGGTGCAATAGTGCTGTGAAAGGCACACCACAGAACTCCTCTAATGCAGTTGGCGGTGGCTGCTGTACCAGCCAATGATGGTCTGTCACATCATGAGGTTCATTAGCCCTTATATGATTGTACTATGGTTCAAGGTATGTTCATATATGTATATTTACATGATGATTGAAATTTATAAAGGTAAATTGTGTAGATGTATCTGTACACCAGGATTTATAAAGAAGATTTTTTTTTTGGCATTCTTATTTTCCTGTTTTTGCAGTACACATTTTTACACTTGAATCCTAGTGAGTGTTGTCCTTCTCCTCTCACAACTTCAACTCCTCTGGGTGAGATAGAGCAGCTTTTCTTATGCTGAAACTGGATGTAATTCTGGTGTCACTGCATTAAAACTAGGATGTACTTTTGAGTCAGACATAACCTCCTTAAAGTGAATAAGTTCTTTCACAGCAGCTCACCGTGTTACTACCCAAGTACCCCAACAGAGCTACCCATCAGGACTATAGCTCCCATGTAGCCCTGCAGGGATGATAATGGGAGCTCCACCTGGCAGATGCTGCCAGTTAGTAAACTGGGGGAATACATGGCCCTGGGAGGCAGTTACCCTCTCTGTCCTTCTGTTATTATAGCCTCCAGCCAACCTCTTTCATCTACAACTCTAAAAGGAACCAGACCTGTAAATGAATCTGTGAATCCACTGCCATACTACTTCTTTCTTTACCTTCTCCAAGCTCAACCGTGTTTAAACACCTGAAACTACCACAATGGAGTCAAAACTGACAATATAGTGAAGACAGTGCACCGCTGTTGCCTGACACACTGTTTACTGTCTTTTTAATTAAAATATCTCAAACTCAATATGGCAAACTTATGCCATATCTGGTCTCTGGTTTCCATGATAGCCCAATTTAAATGCAAGCAAGAGAAATAATTTTCAATAACATTTAGCAAATTTCTTCTTTTTTTGTTTAGATTAAAGCTATAAATACCTAAAAGGTAAACATAAGAATTTGGTGTACTTGAGGAAAACTACAAAGACATATGCGTAGAGATACAGCTGCAGACTTCTCAGTAGAAAGACAAAGTGATGTGCTAATCCATGAGCTAATAATGCATTTGACAAAGAGAAAAAGGACCTGTCAGACTTTATTAAGCAGAATGGCTAAAGTATTATAAATATTTGTCTTTGTCACATTTATATAATACAAGGAAAACTTTAATTCTTGATGCTTTTCCCACTTTTTTCTCATTAATGGCACTGGGGGCATTAGACATTACATGCAATTGCAGCCACTTTCTTGTGTTTTCCACTGCTTTTGTTTCTGATGTTTTCATATGTTTCTTCTTCTAGAATTCTAGATTACACTTTACTAGTACCACTGCATTATCTCATCTGCTACTTTATACCCTGATCTTTAACTCTGTCTTGCAGCGTGCAGAACACTCCTAATTTTCCATAAAATACATTGCTGAAAGGAAGACAAAGCTTAGCTGCTGCTTGCAGAGGTAGTCGCCTATGGTAAAGTTTTTGAGATCACAAATGCAATTTTTCTAAACTCAAGAAAACTTACTTTGTTTTACTGGTTTAATTGTAATCCCAGAGTGGCTAATTAACATGTTTAACAAATTTGTTACATTTATTAAATTCATTTGTGAAAAGATGAAAAAAGAATACCCTTCAAGATATATTACTCCATAACTAAAAAAAAAACAATCCTGCATAAAAACCACTTCTACTAACTGGCCTGGGTGTCATATTAATAAAACAAAGGCTGAATATACTTACACCAAATCACTAAAATGAATTAAAAGCACAGATGGAATCATAGACTTATTTGGATCATCACTTCACTAGATCAGTAATGTCATTCAAGCATATGGAAATGTTACAGTAGATTCAGCAAAATGAAAAGCATTATGTGCAAATTAAACCACAAAGTGGAGGCATGTCGACATCCCACTTGCAGAAATAGCAAGTTGCCTGTTTACTAAAAGGAATAATAAGATGAAAACAGATACTGATTATAGAAAATGATTACAGTGTTATTATGGTTGAAAACGTGGAGTGATAAATGAATATCATTCATATACTGTTGGTTTTGTTCAGTGTACTGCTGCAAACATTTAATCATAGGGTATTGAGAAATGCAACTAGGAGAACACTGGAGTTAATTAACATGACATTTTTAATCGATATAGCTATGCAACATTGATGTTCTTAAATCTGCTGATTTCAACTGACTACACTAATAGCAATGCGCCATCCCATGCAATCACAGCTAATCTGTGTGGGAGCATACTTAGTACTTAACAAAGAAATTAACTATATTGTACTTAATGAGGAAGTACACAATGAAAGAAATACAGCAGTAGGTTTGGACCTGCTTGTTTTGTTTTCCTGGGAGCTGGATAAACCGTCAACTTATTTGAGGACACGCTCATATTTGTGTGAATATACTCTTCCACCTCAGTGCAAAGTAGAATAGATTATTAGGAGAGAAACCCCATAAGCGATAAAGATATTGTGCAAGGCTGCAACATCCATGGAGTTATCAGATAGCACTAACCACTGCGACACCCTAAAGAATTAGGTGAGATTAGGTAAATTAGAACAATATGGGTTGCTCCAGATTAAGGATTCAAAATTTACATTTCTTTAGAAAATGAACAAGAGACTGGTGTTGACTTTAGAACTGAATAGACTGAAATAAAACAAAAAAGCAAAAAAGGCCATCTCATATAAAAGGAATCCCACACAACGGCAAGAAAGGGCATGGAAAGACTAATACATTTTTCAGAACTATTGGTTCCCTTGTAAAAATTCCTTTCTTTGTTCCTCACTTGCTGAACTAACAAAATTTCAAAATGATATATGAATGTAGCAGTTTAAAATCTACCCAAAATGGATCTTCACTTCCTGTTTAGCACTTACAGTTAATCACCCTTTGAGAACAGGCGCAGAAGATGCAGTGCGTGAGAAGGGGAGAATACCTAGGGACGAAGTATAAATCCAGAATAATAAGACTGACAGCTGAATGATGAGACATGGTTGGTAGGTGAAAAGGTCAGTGAATGGTAAAAAGAAACAAATATAAGGAACAGGCGAAGACCCAGTTGAAAACACAGGAACTGAGATCAAAATTCATAGGAGCTAAATGCAATCACGCATTGTGGTCAAGATCATGGAAAAGGTTAAAACACACACGTGAACTTTACCACTAGAAAAGACACTGAAACGAGAGACAATAAAGAGTCAATAAATGAGAGTCTGAGTAGGCAAAGTAGTGCAGAGTCTAAGGCACTGGACCTTGAACCTCAAGGCTGCAGGTTCAGTTCCTGTCGCTAAATCACTATGTGACCATGAACATGTCATTTAACCTGCTTGTGCTCCTACTGTAAAAAAATACATATGAAAAGGCATAATGAATCATACCAAAACAAAATGTAAGTTGCACTGGATAAAGACACTAGCAAAATATACAATAATAACAGAACAAGTCACAAATGATGGCAAACAGCTCAATTACCACAGCAGATTGCTAGCACAGTTTCAGAGGATTAACCCAATGGGTCTAGAATCCTGGATAGTGCCGCTTGTTTTGGGTGTTGGCCAAGACTCTGTACAATTCTGAATGGAATAATTAGAAAGTTGTACTCTATTGAGATGGACAGGTTCTATTTTCACATCAACAAACCACCTCTGAGTCAGACATTTGCTGTAAAGCACACCTTGAAGGAAATTTACTTAGCCTCTTTCAAGAGTAGGGATCAGATATATTTCCCTGTTAGACACAATTATTTAATACTAGAAAACTACATAACAAAAGGTAAAAGACTCAAACGAATTTATTTTACTTTGAAATTGTGAATTTCTTAGAGGTGAATGTACAGAGGATTTTAAGAAGATATGAAATGGGTATCAAAGTAACTGAAAATTCAAGCCTTTTCAGTCTTGAAAGAATAGTCTGTGGGAGTAGAATATACAAAAAAATCAGAATAGAGGGGAAGGAGCTATTCATTTAAATAGTAGTAACCCTGTGGAATAGTCAACAGCTAAGGGTGGCTGGAGAATTTTAATAAAGGATAAATACAGTATTGAGGACATTTCAAGTCTTTGACTCCCTCTTGCGAGGCTTGTCTTCCTTCTTTGTTTTTATAAAATTAAAAGTTTAGAAAATATATACAGTATTAAACTCAGTTTATGCTATTTATTTTGTTCAACTTGGGATACGCTGATTAAACCAATAAGGCGATATCTAAGCAAATTCCTGTGGACCTCTATGACAGTTTAAATGACAAAGAAGGTGTCTTGCCTAAAATTTAAATTTGATTGTCACTTTAAAACTGTATTGGTTGAAGCGGGTAGCACTACTTTATCACAGCTACAGCATCCTATGTGCACATACACCTTGAGTCTGTGTGGGGATTCTCTGGCTGCTACATTTTTTTTCCGACATCTCAAAGATATGCTGTTAGGTTGTGTCTGTGTGTATGACTGATTGTGCTCTGTGATGGACTGGCAAATGTCTTGCGTTTAATGACATCGACAGAGAGTCTGGTGAACCAGTAATCAAATATGTTGGAGAATGTAAGCATGGCACGGCATAACATTCAAGGGACTTAGTTAACTTATTTGAAAGTTGGCTCATTTTTAATTACTGTTTTCCTACTTTATCAAAAACAAAGGTATTACATTTTGTTTATTGAATATTAACTCTTTCAGGGCAGATGTCGACTTTTGTCAAAATTCAGGGGTAGAGAACCGTAATCCGCTGTAAACTGTGACATTTTAGTTTGATAATCTTTGCTAGAAGGAAAGTTAGCTTTGTTGATTTGACCTTGATTCCCCTTGCGTGCATAAGTAGTGAAGATGAAACAACCACTAAAATGACATCAACCTTTGGTGAGAGACCAAAGCGAATGTGCAAAGCAAAATACTTCATGAACAACATTTTGTGTATTTTTGCTGAATCGGACTCAGACTTGTCGGACTCTGATTTTGATGCAAGTCATCTGGAGATGGAGATCGAAAAAAAAAAGTGAGGTACCAGCATTAGCTGACGGGCCCCTAGCTGATCGTGGTACTGAACACATTTGTGCTGCTGATGTGCCTACAGCAATGTTCACCTGGTAGGAACGCCACTTATGATGACAAGGGACACAAAACAGATGGCGCAGCACTGCGACTGCCACGCGAAGACAACCAAGTAGCCGACCCACCATGTATTCCTGCTGGCCATTGAGCAACCCCATTTGTAGATGCCAGAGATGTCAAACAGTAGCAACAGCACACAACTACAGACATTTATCTGTGAAACCATTGCTTTGTGTGCTTTTCAGAAAATGGAGTTTTTTTGGAAAAAATATTCAGCCTTCAAGGAGTTAAGGAAACAATGAGTTATATTCAAGAATAACAATAATAGTATAATTTAATTACACATATTAGTAGTGTACATAAAATGCATCTTGATTAACCTTGTACAATATCATGTAGTTAAAAACCAAGGCTCATCAGGCTTGTGTCACTGATATAGCTTCCATAGACACCAGAATCCAACTCGAGTAAGATAAAAATGTTATTTTTGTAGTGTTGGTAAGTGGTTGATGTGGAGGATCACTAACTAATTGTAATTTATTCAGAATCTCTAAAACATAACATTTCTGGAAGAAGCACTCAATATAGAGCTAAATTCTCTGTTGAAGTCTGCCTGCACTCACAAGAAGCTGCCTTTGCTACAAGCTGCCAGCTTTGCAGTCTACTCTGTAGATCAACTTGTTTTGCTGTTAGAAGCAACAATTTGTTTTTTTTTGTTTTTTTTATTTTATTAATTTTATTACAATCAATACATAGCAATCACATTTTTACAAAAAAAAAAAAAAAAAGAATTATGCTAAGAACAGATCGATCCCCACCCTTGAGAGAGAGAGCAAGCCAAACGGTGTAAAATTTAAGGCTTTTAAAAATACCTAAATCAACAAATTCTCTGTGCTTTATAAACTTATTTCAAAATATTACTGATTAGATCCTGCCATGTTTTGAAAAAAGTCTGCACAGATCCTCTAACTGAGTATTTGATTTTTTCCAATTTTAAATAATATAACACATCAGTTTCCCACTGACTTAAAAGAGGAGAGTTTGGGTTCTTCCAGTTTATCAGAATAAGTCTGCGTGCCAACAGTGTAGTGAATGCAATCACAGTTTGTTTGTCTTTCTCCACTTTAAGACCCTCTGGAAGAACCCCAAACACAGCTGTTAATGGGTTAGGAGGGATTGTGAGTCCAAGACTGTCTGAGAGGTAATTAAAAATTTTTGTCCAGAATAATGTTAATTTGGTGCAGGCCCAGAACATGTGACCTAGTGAGGCTGGAGCTAATTTGCAGCGTTCACAGGTTGGATCATGTCCTGGAAACATTTTGAGAGTTTTAGTCGAGACAGATGTGCTCGATATATAATTTTGAGTTGTATAATTGTATGCTTTGCACATATGGAGCTCGAGTGAATTCTCTGCATTGCTACTTTCCACTCCTTTTCTGATATATTAATTGAGAGATCATTTTCCCAGTGTCCTCTTGGATCTTTGAAAGGAAGGGATTGTAAAAGGATTTTATATATTGTAGAGATGGAGTCTAACTCCTTGAAATTGAGCAATAAATTTTCCAGCGTGGATGAGGGTGCAAGATGAGGAAAATCTGGAAGGTTCTGTTTAACAAAGTTCCTGATTTGAAGATAGTAAAAGAAATTTGTAGCTGGAATGTTAAATTTGGAATGTAATTGTTCATAGGATGCAAAGACGTTGTCTATATAAAGATCCCTAAGCAAGTTAATTCCAAATTTTTTCCAGATATTAAAACTGCACATGTTTGTGAGGGTTGAAAGAGGTGGTTCTTTTGCAGGGGTGCCACAGAAAGAAGCTTCTCCGTCTTAAAATGCTTTCTACATTGGTTCCAGATTCTAAGTGAGTGGAGCACAATTGGGTTATTAGTGTATTGCCGATAACGTGTGTTTATTGGAGCACAAAGCAAGGAATACAAAGAAGTACTGCAGGATTTTACTTCTATTGCGGTCCATGCCTGTGTATGTTCTTCTATTTGTGTCCAGGTTCTTATCGACTGTATATTTGCCGCCCAGTAATAAAACTGGAAGTTAGGTAGAGCCATGCCGCCTTCTACCTTTTGTCTTTGTAGAGTCGCTCTTTTGATGCGTGGATGTTTAGAATTCCAAATAAATGAGGTTATTGTTGAATCTAATTGCTTAAAAACGATTTATTAATGTATATTGGTATGTTTTGAAATAAAAAAAGGAGCTTAGGAAGAATATTCATCTTAACAGTGTTAATTCTTCCAGCTAGTGTGAGATGAAGGGTTGACCATCTATGCAAGTCTTGTTTAATTTTTTCCATGCAGACGACGAAATTTTGTTGATAAAGAGCTTTATGTTTACTTGTGATGTTTACCCGAGGTATTTAAACTGTTCTGCAATGATAAAAGGAAGGGTGTCTAATCTAATATTATATGCTTGCGAATTCACCGGAAAGAGTACACTTTTATTCAGATTAATTCTGAGACCAGAGAGCTTTTGAAATTCTGTGAGTGCTGCTAAGACTGCAGGCACAGAATTTTCTGGGTCCGATATATACAGTACCATGTCATCTGCATATAATGAGATTTTCTGTTCCAGTCCTTCTCTGCTAATCCCCTTTATCTGATCGGTATTTCGACAATGTATTGCCAGTGGTTCAATGGCAATTGCAAACAGCAGTGGTGACAAAGGGCATCCTTGTCTTGTGCCACGTTCTAGTTTAAAGTAAAACTAGAAGCAACAATTTGAAGTGTACAAAAGGAAGCTACACTAGTTAAAATATTCTTTTAGCCTGTTTAAGGAATATAATTTCGAAAATTGTCATTGCTTTTAAGGTGAAGCTTCTGAAATTACAGAAATTTGTACATATAATTAATTATATTTATATAGTGCTTTGACAGAGGGGAACCACTTCAACCACCATCCATATGTCGCACACACTTGGATGATGCGACGGCAGATATTATTGCAGAAGTATGCTAACCACAAATTAACTGTTAGCTAGTGAAGTTGTGAGAGATAGATAGCCAGTTAGATACAGGGGATGATTAGGGGGCCAGAATGGCTAGGCCAGGGAGGGCAATGTAGCCAGGACATCGGGAAACACCCTACTCTTTTCAAAAAGATGCCCAGGGATCTTTAATGACCACAGAGTTTCAGGACCTCGGTTTTATGTCTCATCCAAAGGACAGCACCATTTTTACAGCCCAGTGTCCCCATCACTACACTGGGGCATTGGGATTCACATTCAGACCACAGAATAAATCAAGTACTCACTGGGTCCAAACATGCTTAGCTTCAGGTGGATGACCTGTTCTGAGGTGCACGTGGTACATATAGTATAATATACACTAGAAATAATTAAGGCTTATATTCTGCAAGTTATTTCATTTTTTTTTGCAATGGGTAACACAGCTCTCATGATAGTATAGATGGGATTAGTGAAATGTATAAAATATTAATGACATAATTAATGTATGAACTGGAGTGATCATTTTAAACTAACAGCTAAATAATTATCTGGATGGTTTATTGGGACATTATTAATACCATCAATTAAAATAATTCAAAAGAAAATACTGGAAAATTCAGTGGAAATGTTTCTTGCTTACTGTGGAACGTGGCCTGGATACAAGACACCCAACACACATATTTTATTTATAATATATACAATTTAGTCCAGTGCACAACCCAGTGCCTCCAGCACCAATCCCCCAAAGTCCAGGCCTCACTCTCCAGTGCCTTCCTTCCGGCTGCCTCCTCTCTCTCTCTCATCTCTCATCCTCTTCCACCCGACCCTTGACTCCGAATGAAGGTAGGTGGCCCCTTTTATAGCAGCCCGGAATGACTCCAGCTGCTCCCCGACACTTTTCCACGGACACTCCCCTGTGTGGCGGAAGTGCCGGCTGCACACCCGGAAGCCCTCCGGGTGTCCCCAGTGTTCTTCCCCTCAGCACTTCCTGGTGTGGTGGAAGTGCTGAGGTCTAGGGTTCTTCAGGCACCGGGGCGCCCCCTGGCGGTGACCACGGGCCCCTACAGGGCTGAGCTTCCAAGCTCTGCACCCTTGGCCCCCACTGCAACCAGGGCAGTCGCCCCCTCGTGGTCTGGAGGAGGCGTAAGCCCTCCTCCGGTCCTCCTGGGCGTCCCGGCTGGGTACCACCCCCAGCTGTCCGCCACATTACAGAATACAAAATAATATAAAATATATCTTAATACCTAAAAAATGGATATAAGAAAAAAATGAACTTTGTGAATTTCTTACAGTTTTAGAAAAATTATCTCATTAGTTTTTTTTATTATATAAGGTAATCTGATAGTAATAAACAGTTCAATTTTGATTTATAATATACTATAATTTACATAGTGTGGAAAATTATTCTGCATAGATTTTTATATACAAAACATAAATGAGATGAGAAATAAAGGTGAGAACCACTGTGCTGCTGACTTGCAGTCAGACATGCTAACTTCTGATCTGTTCTGCAGTCGCTTTAGACACTTTCTGATTATTAAACACAAAACATCACAGTGGTTTGTTCTTATTTCCTCTGTGAGTAAATTAACTTTTCAGTATGGCTGGATTTATTTTATGCTTCAAGGTTATTGCATTCATTCATTGAAACTGTTTTTCCTTAGGTTTTCTGCAAATACAGTAGCTAAGAATGTCGTGTCAGTCAATCAATGAGCCAATCAGGAACATATTTCGTAAATACAAATGTGAACCTCCATTTTAAAATTTTGGAATAAATGTAGCAATTACTGTTGTTTAATGGGATTGCGTACTGTATATCACAATGTTAGCATACAACAAACGTGTTCATGTCGAAGAGCAAAGAGGTCATCTGGGTATCTGGTAAAATCAAAGTTTCAATATAAATGGGGACAAAAGATCATAAATGGGAAGAAACTGTAGTTATAACATTAGTATACAGTGAAAGAATTGAATCTGCTTCATCAAAATTACCAGCACAGACATCCCATCCTTTACAGGGCATGAACTTCTGAGAGGGTGGCGTGATGGTACAGTGTAGCACTACTGCCTCGCAACAAGGAGACTGTAGTTCAAATCCTGGTTGCTCCCTGCTTGGAGTTTGCATGTTTTCCATGTGTCTGCGTGTGTGTTTACTCCCACAATTTAAAGACAGATTAGGTGAACTGGCAGGCTTAAGTGGCTTACTGGGATAGGTTCCTGCCTCCCTTGCTCTGGACAATCAAGTTCGGAAAACAGATGGATGGAATAGAAATTGTGGATTTGTGAAGTCCTTACTCAGTTGCATTTGTGCCGTGCTTGAATCCCTTTGAACTTTATAAATTGCTTTCTTGTACTTAGAGATTTGCTATGGTTGGTAAGGGTAATCAAATCTTATAGACAGACTATTATTAAGAAAGCTAGAGATCTAATTTAATCTGTTTTGGGGATGTTTTTAAAGATACATATTACAGAAAATATTTATATACATGTCTTGTTTTAATATTACACTTTAGCATTACTACTACTGCCAACTTGCACTGCTTGCATTCATATTAATAAAATAATTCTGTTGTTGCTACAGGTACATTATATTTAAAAAACTGTATATGTAATTGTCTTTCTATTCTAAAGTAACTTTTGGTTTTGGATTCCTTTTTTTTTTAAAATTTATTTCTTTAATTTAAGCCAAAGGTTTCAGCACTCAGCCTGTGATGGACTGGTTTTGTTCTTGCCCAGTGCTGCTCAAATAGGCTCTGGCTCCCTGCAAACCTATAGAGGGTTAAACAGCTTTGGAAAATGGAAAAATGAGTTCTTGATCAACCATGTAAGGTATTATACAATAATACTATAATTTCTGGTTTATGTTTTCAATTGAAAAAATTAGAAGAGTCAAATGTTTACAGAATATTTCTGATTTTAACTTTCCTGGAATGAAAAACCCCACAGAGAAAACACTTCAAAGCACCAATGGTCCACTAAGAGATTAGACAACCACAAGTGAATTTAGATTTTTGTCACAATGTCCTTTAACCAATTTGAGAAACGAAGCCCCAGATGGTTACAAATGATTAAAGTATTCTGTACTCTATATTGTTTATTGTGTGTTTTCTTTTTAGGACTGCCACGATGAATTGATCTCTGTCCCTTTAACAGACCTCATTTCTGCTGCATACTTGACAGACATGCAGCTGGCAAAAGGGTAGGTTTATGTCATTCAAAAGACAGATGTTTTTGATTGGTCAGTAGGACAGCTTCATCCAATAGCTTGCTGTGATGGGTGGACTTTGGAGAACGCAGCTGTTTCCTGGAAATGAAGAGACAGGAAGAGGTGGAGAAAAAAAAGAGTGTGCAAAAGAAAATAGTAACAGAGCAGCAGAGCTCCTAGACTTGTGAAAAACAATAAATGCAAGGGAATAGAAAATAAAAAAGGAGAGAAAAGTGATTTTTTAGCCAAGCTGGTAAACTTTGACAGTATAGCATTAACAGCAGCGTCTTCTTCCTCTTTTCCTGCTTCTATGTAGATTTGATCTGCTTGATCAACCTTTTCCAAACAACTCGATCCTGCACCTGCTCTTCAGCCAGACCCTTTTCCTTCACATCTTCTTTTACTTTATCCATCCACCTCCACTTCAGCCTCCCTCGCTTTCTCTTACCCTGTACTTGAATTCCATTCACTCTTTTGCCTACACATTCATCGTCTCCTAAATTACTGACTTGTTGACTGTTCGCATGAAGTACAGTTTATGTTCATTTACTACGATATCAACACAAACGTGTGTGTTTTAAATCACTGTGATTAAATTATTGGAAAGCCTGGTACGTGTTGAAGATGCCATAGTGTCCAGTTTGGGACAGACGGTTAACCTATTTCCGAAGAACTCCTGACATACTGTATCTCTTCACTGGTGAGATGTGCAGAATTCTTAACTCCATGAGGGAGATATGCTGTTTATGAAACGCTCGGCCTCCACTTTGTTCAAGATGGTCTCTTGTAGATGAGGTGATTATAGTGCTCCTTGACAGAGATAACCTTTTTTTTTTTCTTTTTATTTCAGCTCAGTTGAGTGAAACGGCCATTTATCTGTTTTCTGGCCACAACGCTCCCAACCTTCCTGTACAGGCCTGCAACCTGTGTGTGTGAATGCTTGTGGGTGTATGGGCACATATGCTGGTTAATTATTAAATTATTTCAGGACTGGGACATGCCACGGAAATTGTTAACTTTGCAAAACTTTCTAATCACTCTAATATCTAAATATATTTATTGGGTTCTTATATTTTGGTGCTGCATAATAGTGGTTTCCTGTGGTGGGCTGGCGCCCTGCGCGGGGTTTGTTTCCTGCCTTGCGCCCTGTGTTGGCTGGGATTGGCTCCAGCAGATCCCCGTGACCCTGTAGTTAGAATATAGCGGATTGGATAATGGATGGATGGATAGATGATAGTGGTTTCCTACAGTGTAAATAGGTAGATTTAGTATGAATATTTTTCTTTTTAAGAAGAGATAAAATCAAGACACACCCTTTTTATTATTATCATTATTGTTGTTGCTATTGTTTTAAAAGTCTTTTTTTTAGTAAATGTTCTTTCTAATGTAAGTTAATTTGTATTCTCTTTCTTGTTATTAGCAGCTCATGATTATGTTTGCTTTTGAAATTGAGGTCAATGTGAAAGTTACTACATAGTGTAGCAGATAGAGGCGTGGTCCACCTCTAACACCCTCAGGTACCACTCTGAACACCAGGTGAAAGTATAATAATTATTATTTTTATTAATATAAAGTGCACCAAACACCCTCCACTCCACACTCATAAATCACAAATAAACTACAAAATACTCTTTCCTTCTCGCCCAGACACTTCGCCCTCCTACCTCCCAGCTCAGCTCACTGTCTGGGTCTTCCCACAATCCTTTTATGCACCCTGACCTGGAGGTGTTCCTGTCCAATCAGTCCACAATTCCTTATTCCTTCCGGGTCAGGGCAAACAGTCCTTTTCTTCACCTCAGGAGCATGTCGTTTCTTCCCGTCACATGACTGTGACGTACTCCCGGGTTATAGGGCACATGAGAGCCTATGAGCCCCCCTACAGCGACGCCTAGTGGCCCCCAAGGTATCCAGCAGGGCTGTGTATAAACACTACAAAGTCCATGATGCCCTGCTGGAACTAGGGGCATGATCATGCTGTCAGGAAGGGTGAGGGCCGGAGTAACATGCCGGCAATCCACCACAATAGTTATTCATTTAGAAAATTATGTACAGGATAGGATGAATTTGGATTAGATATAAATCAGCTAAATGCAGGAGAAGAAAACCAGGACCCTTTCCCAGATTACCCTTAGACATCAGTAACAAGGTGCTTAGGAGGGAAGGGATGTTACAAAATAAAGGATGAATCAGTGACAGAGCACAGTGATACAGTCCACGGTTCAAATCCCAGTTTGGGCACTGTCTGAGTGGTTTAGATGCTTCTTCCATGGCTGAATGTTTGGGTTTTTTTTAAAGAGAGTCAGGTTTTCTCTCTAAAACATTCAGATTAAAGTTGTATTGATCGTGACTCCCCAAGGCCCAGGGTTGAAATCTTTGGGTTCTAAAAATCAGTAAACACGCTACATATTTTGAACAGATAGTTCCCCAAATGAGTAGCCCAGATACAGTGTTTCTAATAAATCATTCATTCTGCAGAAAACTCAAAGGTTGCATGCTAAATATTAGGCAGTGGTCTTTTACCTCTGTTGTGGGTAAAATTCTTTAATAACAAGTTAATTCCATTTTTATTACATCATACCTTTTACCCTTGCAAGTTTGTAGTGGTGCCAATCATAGCAAAACAACAAAATTTCGATAGAAGAAGACAAAAGTAAAGACAACTTTGTCAACTTCTTATGACTTTAGAAGAATACAACATATTTTCTATTATAAGATGTAATCTGATAATAATAAACATTTAATTTTTTTGGCTGCAGTGTGGCGGCTGCAGGTTTGACTTTTTATATCTCTGACGTCTCTTCTGGTCTTGCTTTTTTTATTTCTTGTCTCCACCTAGAATCGGCACTGTTAATTTATGGTTGCCAGAAATACTCAATAACTTTCTAGCTCAGCATGTGAGAATTATTTTGCTAGGTAGGCATACCTGTTCTTTTCAAATAAAATTTCTAAGGATGTGCTTTGACAAGATACATATACAGTGTAAACTTTGCATCCTTAACCATATTGGGAAGGTTTGTCGCACCATTTCCAAAACACAGCCTTGTGCCTTTATACAGTAAATCACATTGAATTTGGTTTTTCACTGAATGAATCCAAAAACGTTTTCATACATGTAACACTAGTTTTCTATTTCACCATTCTGTATTTTTTGTTTGCTTGAATACATATGGGGGTGTTCCCTTAGGATGTGCCAGTCTCAATGTTTCCACACAGAATGTAACAGTCCAAATGCATATTTAAAGTAATTTTTAGTGGAACACTGCAGATTAGTACAGGGTATAGATTGAGGGGGAAGTTAACCATTCTGTCTTAAAAGTTTTGTCTTTGTTGAAAGATTAGTAATAACCAGATTCATATAAAACAAGGGGTATAGACAAAGAAATATTGTTTTAACTTGAGCCTTGTTTTAGAAAACATGGATACTCTTTTTAAAAACAGGACTTCCAGTCTGAGAAAGTGACTGGTTTGGGATTCTTCCACTGGTAAACTATTAGACTTTTAGCTGCTACTGTGGCCAATGAGATAATGGTTTGGTAGTGAAAAGAAAGAGAGAGAGTAGAGAAATCTAGCAGAAGTAGAATGGTAGGACATCAAGGAATAGAGATGGATAAGACAGAGGAGAGGGCCGGCGCAATTGAAGCCCAAAGTGCAGCAACAGTGGGGAATTGCCAGAACTTGTGGAGAATGGTGTACAGTACATTAAAGGAGCACTGGTGGCATAGTGAATCAGGGGCTAAACCCATCAGGAAATGCCTCCTAATGTAATAATAAACTCTGGATAATTTGATACTGGATGTGTTGGTGGTAATGGTTCCTAGATGATTTTTTAATGTTTTTAAAAATCGTGCTCCAGCACGATGGCATTGATAGAGTAAGATTGTTGATCCATTTTTGAGTGACTGGGATAGATGTAGTTATTGAATCACAAAGGTAGCCACATAAACATGAAATGTGTTTAGTGGAAATCAAGGGTGAGAAAAAGTACTCAATGTAATGGGGGCAGAAAAACTTATTACATATGTCCTTAGAATTTTACCTGTAAATAGAAAAAAGAGAAGGGAAGAATATTTGTCTTTTAGAAACTGAAAAGAGGCAAGCCTATCAAACAAATTGCCAAGTGGGCTGATAAAAGTGGGTAAAAGATGGGTTGCCTACCAATGTTGATAGTGCTATTGTAAAACAATGGTATGGGGGAGTGCTAGCATGTTGTGGAGCCAAGGTACTTTTCTTCTTTCTGCCAAATGCATAATTTATAAGAGGGTTACATTCGTCTACTCTTTTTTTTGTTTTGAATCTGATGAATGGTAAGTGTTGCAGTGAGTAGGGGGAAAAAAGGTTTGTTTCCATAAGTACCCAGGACAGGAGGGTTCAGCCATAAGGATAGTGGGTGAAGAACAGATGTGCAATGGTACATTTCAAAATAAAGAAAGGAGATATATTCGCCCGTCCTGGCTTGAATTTTAAAAAAGTGTTTGGTAGCAGGTCTTCTATCCCTCCATAAAAAAGGAGCTGATAGCTGATCTGACCAGTAAAAGGGATTCTGAGTTCTTTACAGATCAAGATGACATGTAGAATAGCAGCCAGAGTAGTTTGGTCCTCCGTTCTTGTCTGGATCTTTGTGTTAAATTCATTGTCAACCTTGCAAAGACATTTAACACATGCACAGAGAAAGCGTCTGAATATCGCAACTATATCCATGGATCTTATACCTTTGTTGATCACAGGTGCTCATGCAACTAAACAGGTAGCTGATGTTGGAGGACCAGAGGCAGAATGTCCTGCTTCAGTTCAGAAAGCAAGGACTACGGCAACCATTGCCGGGAATATGTCTATCTAACGTGCGCTTGCTGGCAAAGTTGGTGAACTGCAGCTGTTAATATGTACTAAAAGAGACTTTTATTTTTTATCTGATCTGAGTTTTACTGAAACGTGGCTGAATGACTCTATTCTCAACTCTACAACAAATCAAGGGCAGAGAAGTGTGTTTCTACATTAATCAAGGTTGGTGTAACGCTGTGACATTTCTTTTTAAGTCATGTTGTCCCAACCTAGAGTTGCTCATTATAAACTGTAAGCTATTTTATTTACCACTCAAGTTTTCCCTCAGTAATTCTAGTCAGTGTGTACATTTACCTTCACACTAATGCTCACAAAGTCCAGTAGCGACTCACTGATGTAATCACTGAGATTGAAAAAGACAACCCTGACTTGCAAATCATTATTTAGGGTGATTTTAACCAGTTCAATTTTAAACAGGTCATTCAAAAATATCTACAGCAAATAAAATGCCCTATATGCAACTATTAGGGATGCTTATCATGCCTTCTCCCACACCACCCTTGGTAATTCTGACCATTCTATGATTCACTTTATTCCTGCTTATAATCAAAAGCTGAAAACTATAAAGTCAGTAAAAAGAACAGTTAGAAAGTGGACCAGCAAGGCAATAGAGGAGCTTCAGGACTGTTTTACTTGTATAGACTGGAGTGTCTTCAAAACTGTCACCTCCAACATACACAAATGCACTCATGGTGTAACTTCATATATTCATTTTAGTGGAGATATTCGCATTCCAACAAAGCCAATTATGACATTTAGCAATGTTAAGCATTGGTTCTCATCAGAGCTCAGACGACTGCACCAGGACAAAGAGTGTGCCTTCAGATCTGGCAGTCATGAGGAATACAGGAAAGCCAAGTATATCTTGGAGAAAGGGATCAAAGGTGTGAAAAGGAAATACTCAGATAAGCTGCAAGGACAACTGTCTGAAAATGACAGTGCATCAGTCGGTGGAGACCTTAAACATGTCCTTAACTTCAAAAAACAAACATCAAACAGTTCTGATAATCGCAGTCTGCTAATCAGTTATATCAGTTTTATGGTATCTTGAAAAAACAATGGGACCTAAATTTACCTTATGGTCCCACTGTTACTACTCTACACTCCTCTTCTTCTCAGTTTCTCCCTCCTGTCATCACTGTAAAAGACATCTGCAGCTTATTTAAAAAGCAAAATGTTAAAAAAGCTGCAGGCCTGAACCTTATTTCCCCTTCCACACTCAGGCACTGTGCAGACCAGTTGTCTACAGAATTTGAAGACATTTTCAACCTATCTCTGGATCTCAGCACTTTTCCTGCCTGCTTCAATACCTTCACCATCATTCTAGTAGCAAAACAAAAAAAACAAAGCTCTCAGGTGTAAATGACTATGGATCTTGAAACTCTTTGATAATGAAGACTTTGAATGCCTAAAGACTAAATAACGCTACAAAAGACTTCCTGTTCCCATTTCAGTTTGCATATAGAGCTAACCAGTTTGTGGATGATACAGTGAATTTAGGTCTGAGCTTCATTTACCAACACCTTGATAAGCCAGGGGCATATGTAAGGATCCTGCCTGTGGACTGTACGTCTGCTTTCAATACAATCATTCCAGAGCTCTTAGATAAGAAACTCACCCAGTTCAACCTGCCTAGTTCAATCTGCCATTGGATCACAGACTTTCTTACACATAGGAAACAGTGTGTGCGGTTGGGCACACACACATCTGACTCATTAGCCCTTAGTACTGGGGCACCGTGTTCTGTCCCCACTACTCTTCTCATTTTAATTGTACCTCTCACGATTCCTCTGTCAAATGTCTTAAATTTGCAGATGATAACACCAATAGACCTCCTTTCAAACAATGATGAGTCCATATACAGAAAGAAGGTGTAAAATCTGACAGTGTAGCAGACATAATAATTTGTACTTTAACATTCAAAAAACAGTCACCTGCTCACCTATCACTTGCTCTAAATGGCTCAGCTGCTGGGATGATAGAATCATTCAAGTTTCTGAACACTGTGCTGTCACAAAACCTTAAATGGGACAACAATATCACGTGCATTATTAAGAAAGCCCATCAGAGAATGCTCTTTTTGCATCAGCTGAGGAAATTCAATCTCCCTCAAACAATATTGGTCCAATTCTACACAGCCATCATCGGGTCCATTCTGACCTCATCTATAACTGTCTGGTTTGGTGCTGCCCCTGTTCAGGCTAAGACAGTGGTTTTCAACCTGGCGGGCCCCCCTATCGGGGCGCAAAGTAACAAAAAGGGGGATGCGAAGATGTGAAAAAAAGAAAACAAAAATATGAAAAAAAATCTGTTGAAACCAAAACAAATTAACTTAAACTACATTCTGATACTAGAACAATAAATATAGAGTTAGATAAATGTCGATAAAAGTTAAGTAGGTATAATAAAATATACATCTACATTTCAAAAAAATGTTAGGGGGGCGCGATTAAAATGGTTATGAAAACTCGGGTCGCAAACACTTAAAGGTTGAGAAACGCTGGGCTAAGAACCATCTCCAAAAACATCATCAAAGCCTGTGAAAGGATCTTTACCATACACTGAAGTCCTATATGAGTCCAGGGTAAGGAAGAGGGCTGCAAAGTTCATTGCTGATCCGACTCACTCAGGACATCACCTGTTTCAAAGACTTCCCTCTGGCAAATATCTTCATGCTATGAAAGCTAAAACAACATGTCACCTAAGCAGTTTTCTTCGATGTATTGTTATTCTTATTAATCACGTCTGAGCTTTTACACAGCATCTATGTATATTTGGAGACTAAACTGCCTGGACATTGTAATCCTACAGTCTCTTTTTTTGTGTATTGCCCTTGTATGCTGGATCATATTTTACCATTTTATATTATATATTCTTTTATTTTGTCATTTGATTTCTTCATTGTCCTTGTATGTTGCACTAATACTATCAAGACAAATTCCCATTGCACATTTGTGTACCTGGCCAATAAAGTAAATTCTGATTCTGATTAATTAAAAAAATCCAAACTCAAATCAGTAGTTTCTTGAAAAGTTTGCCTAAGTATTAAAGAAAGAATCTTAAAAAAAATCTAGGAAAAGCTTGGAGTGCTGCTGGAAGAGGTGTTGGCGAGACCACCAGGGGGTATTTATCCTGAGGTCTGAATGTGGATCCCAATGCTCCAGTGCACTGATGGGGACACTGTGCAGTAAAAATGGCACTGTCCTTCAGATAGGATGTAAAACCCAGGTCCAGACTATCTGTGGTCATTATAGATCCCTAGGCATCCTTCCTAAAGAGTAGGGTGCACCACGATGTCCAGGCTAAATCGCCCTCCATGCCCTAGTCATTCTATCTGTAATTGGCTATCTCTCTCTCACCACTTCACCACCTAACAGCTAATGTCTGGTGAGCGCACTGATGCAAAAATGGATGCTACACATTGGTTATGGTTGAAGTGGCACCCCACTCACTATGAGAAGCACTTTGAGTTGTAAGAAAATTGCTATCTAAATGTAAAGAATCATTATTATTATTATGAATAATTCTGCTGCTAGTGGGTGAGAAGTGGACCAGGAGATGAAACGTAGTCAAAACCAGACACAACTTGAAATCTTAATGATGAAATGTTTTTACATCAAACCCTAACTGGTAACCACAAATCAAAGTCCATCGGAAAACAGTAAGATCGGAAGCCAGAAACTCCAGAAGAAAACACACACTAAGTTTGTTCGTATTTCTACCCAAATCATGGATATAGAAGTAGTCTTGGCGCCAGATTTGCTGAACATGTGCAGCATGGTGATATCCGAAAAAATGTTCCATGTCCTGGTAATGGGAATCATAACATGATGGCACCTAATTGAAAATTAAAATATTGTCTCGACTTCATGAATTATTTAATCATTATAGTCAGGAAACATTGTAATGCAAGTAAAATAAACTGAAAAAACAACCCACATTCACACATTGTTTTGTTCTAAAAATAATTTTAAGAAAAACAAAATGCAAAATGAACATATCATAACAAGAGTAAATTGCTTTTACCTTACTTTTCTATTTTCAAAATAATCATTACCATTTAAAAAGTGTGAATGTGTCATGAAATCTTCTCCTAGTGTAACCAGCAAAGCATTAAAATATCAAGGCCATTCTCCTTGATACACAGATAAAAACACTTACCTCATGCAATACTTACAATTAATGTATAAAATTGAGAATGGCTTTTCTATGAAAATAGAAAATGTAAGATGTAATGTGTGTAATATGTAAAGATAAAACTGGATTCAAAAAATTTTCTCAGTATACTAATTAAAAGTCTAGCAGTGTGACAGGTCTTTAATTTGAAATATTCAGTACAAAAGAGCACAACTTTTCTATTAAAATATACAGTACATCTGGGCATATCTATGTAACAAGAAATAGAAGCGTCTGTGTTTTTTTTTAAAATTATATTATTATCATGCATGAATTAATTCAACATGAAAGTAATGAGATCTGCAGCGGCAGTCATTTGCACTGCTGGCCCATATCTCCAAGGGACTGAGTTTGACTCCCAGCCTGAGTGACTGTCTGTGGACCTTTTACGCTTTCTAAGTATCTGTGTAGGTTTTTCTTTAGGTACTCTGGTTTTGCTGAGTACACATTGGTCACTCTATGTTTACTTTAGATGAGTATATGATTATTGCTCCCATTTATTCGTGACTGTTTGGCCTTGGCATCTAGCAAGTCTAAAACTAATAAGGATGGTTTCAATGGTTAATTATACTAAAACAGGTGTCTTAACAGTGTTTTCAAAATTCTTTATAAAGCTCCTTGCTACTTTTTGCATGCTGCAAACAATACACACTTATACATTTTTTGCATGTTTTCAAGTATATCAATCTATTTAAAAAATCTAATTTTGAAAGAAGAGATGTGAAACAGCATAGTTTCGTAGTACATGCAATTTCGCAATTGAAAAATAGAAAACTTTTTGTTTTTTTGTCATTTTGAAAATTTTTGGGGGAGGAAAATAAGACATATTGTATTCTAAAGCTCTGTCCACACTTCTTTTACCTGTTTTTTTGTAGCAACTGTGTAATGCAGGTAATCCACAGCACACCAGTAAAATCAATTACGGTGTTTTCTCCACAGGATAATGCTCTACATGTGGAACTCACCCCTTGATGTTCACAGCAAACAAACCTTCCTGTTTTTTGATTCTTGCAGATGACGATATATATGCTACAAGCGCTGTAAAGGGATATATAAAGTATTGTTTCTATCTCCAACATACTTTTAAGATTGTGATCACCAAGATTGTCATGATAATTGGCAAAGCAGATTTTGTACTACCAGAACAAACACAACACATCTGCCATGGATAAACAAAAGTCTGGTAATTTCATTTTTTAACTATTTTAAAACACTGAATGATATTCTTATATACAGTATGTAGAATTAGTGCAAGTAAATACTTTCAGAAAATGACTGACATTCATTTGGGTGTTGACTGTGATGGTGGTATTACTTTTTTGCTTCCACCTCGCTAAGTTTTTCAACCCTTTCATTTTCTCAAAATACACTGACAACTTCTTATTTAAATAACTGTGAGATGTCATTTACCTGTCTAAGTTGGAAAATGTCCCATTTGGCACAAAGAATGGATTCTGAAGCCTTTGACTCAGCAAAGACTTTCTTGAAGCCTTCAGTGCAGGGTTCACCAACTCCAGTCCTGGAATGCTCCAATGGCTACAGGTATTTACTCCAACCGTTTTCTTACTTAGTGCAGCGCTTTTGCTGCTAATTAACTCATTTTCCTTTCATTTTAATTGACTTGTTTTTTTAAGATTTGCTCCCCTGAATTTCTTCATCGTTCTTATGAATTGCTTCATTTCTTTCCTTAAATGGCACCCAACAGAAATGAAGTGTGAAGTGAGTGAGCCAAGAGAAGACCAAGTAAGTCAGGGCCTCAAACCTCAGCCAGTTTCACTCCAACCAGTTGCTTAATTAGGCATAGTGTTGGTTAATTCTTTAACTCCATGGCTTGTTGCTGGTCTCATTGTGCAATCACAGACATTTCTGAAATTGTTGATTTTCTCTTTTCGAATAGTAATTCTAAGAGTACCGTTAAAATGTTTTGTGGACCTGAGCAGAACAACATTCCTGAGACCTTCACCTTTCTCTGTTTTCAGATATTGTATCATCGACATTGTTGGTCATGTTTTGGTTCATTTTGTGTCTCATTATTGTTTGGCTGCTAATTAAGGAAAAAGAAACAATTCAGGGGTCTTAGTCTTCGAGAGCAAGTCAAATTAGATTAATTCAAAATAAGTTAATTAGGAACAAAAACAGGTCACTAATTAAGAAAAGGGGTAGAATGAAAACCTGCTGCAACTGGGGCCCTCCGGGACTGGAGCTGGGGACCCCTGCTCCAGTGAATGCAACTGAGTCAAGCTCCACATACATTTAGGTTATGAAAGATCTTCTTATTGAGAAAATGAACACTCTTAACACTGACATTTTAAATCACTTTGCTGACCTGCAAGAAGACATTCCCAGCATTAAGCCAGAAAGATCTCTGCACTTCACTGTGTCATGTCATAGCAATGAAATCAGAGCATTGTGTAGAGAGATTGCAGTTCGTAATACTGAAAGACCAGGAAGTGCATTGGTACTGCAAAAACCTGTGAATTATAGGACTGCGTAAACATCTAGAGAAGAAGAATTATATTTTTGCTTTCAAAGCATGAAGTGGGTAGTGACTTGTTCATGAATCAAATGATTCGAAACTCATGAGTCAGGTGCTGCTTACACATGCTTTTTGCACATCCACTGGCAGGAAGTAGCAGCGAAATGGAAAACAGTGGCGATTTACTACAGGACATGCCATCACTTTAACACTACTCCTGTTGAGCATCATCAATCGATTAATATGATTCACTGAAATCTCACACAAATCACTGAGCATTTTCATTGAAATCTAATCAGTTTATGTTCCCTTTCGTGTCACAAGCCAGAGTTTTTCCATGGTTCACCCTCTTGTGGGGGCATTTTGGAACACTTCATTTTATTTTTTTTAACTTTTAATCATTTATTCATTTTTGGGCAAACGCCTACAAATAACATGTGGAGTAAGTTGGACTGGATGAGCTTCTCCTGGTCTGGCTTGGAAACATCCTGCTTTAGTAGCATATTTTAGAGGTCTCACATCCATTTCACCATATTTATCTTTCCTTTTTATGACAACTATCACTGACTATTCAATTATCCAGAAGAACTGCTTCATACGGTCAAAACATCCACCATCACTGGGTTTTATTTAGGTCAGAAGAAAGAAAAACATTTTGAAGAAAAAAAAAAACATTATTTTTGAGAGTTTTATTATTTTTATACATACATCACTGGGGTCTCTGAGATCCCAATCAATAAAAAAATAAAGGTAATCTCATGAAAACATGATGGCTAATTCCAGAAAATAACATTAGTGATCCAAAAAGAATTCAGTAAAAAAAAAGTGTTAAAGAAACTTGTGTCCTTTAGATTAACTTTTTAATTTTATACTTTACCGGTATATCATAACATTTTAGTTACATTTTAGTTCAAACATAATTAAGGACAAGCAATATTCCACATTTACTAATGTAATTTAATACAAAATGAATACATGAAAAATGAAATTATCTACTGTTTTAGTAAAATGCAATTTAAAAACAAAAAAAAAACTGCCTAGCGAAATTAACTGTACAGTACCCAGTAAAACCTAAGCCTTTACAAAATACGAAGAAATTCAGTATGAACTGCCAACAACTTCACACTCCCAACTTTATTTCCCTGTTCACCATGAGTTGTCATCATAATTGCATTAAAATCATTGTGTTACTTCTTGTACATACAGTAATTCATACATTACATTTGTCCCAAAAAATAATGCTGAATTCTGGTGACATTAGAAGAAGAACCAAAAGCTGGCTGACAAACACTAAATACAGAAAGAAAAGGTGAAATTCTTGCTTGATAACAGTCTCGTACTTTTTTTTGAATGAATAAGTTTTAACAACTAAGCTGCCTAATTCCTCTTCACTTCAAAATAAACAAGTAGAATCAACCTGCCAAACGGTTTCTTCCAGTGAGAAAAATGATGAAAAACTTTTTCAGATTACATATTCACTGATATATTCCTGCCATCTACTGGACTTACATGATTAAACACATTTTTCTTATAGTCTGAAACCCCAAGAAATGTTTTAATATATGTTTGTTGCTGGTGAAAATAAAGTAATTAACAGTTTCTTTCATTTTTGACAGAGTTACTGCTGATAATAAAATGGTTGCTTTCTTTTTTATGCATTTTATTTAATTTATTTAAGCAAATAAAATTCTATACAAGCAAGTCACATTTTCAAAACTAAGTTCACATCAAATCCCCCACCCATGAGAAAGAGAGATAAGCCAACAGAGTTAAACTTTAATAGTAGAAATAATAAGTAAATAAATACATAAATAATTAAAAAAAATAAATAAATAAATCAGGGACGAGAATCCACTTCCTCAATTTAAATGCTTATTATAAAATGTTATTGATTAGATCCTGCCAGGTTTTGAAAATTATTTGCACGGATCCTCTAAGTGAGAATTTGATTTTTTTCAGTTTCAGTTAATATGCAGTATAACATCAGTTATCCACTTACTTAAAAGAGGAGAGTTAGGATTTGTCCAGTTGAGCAAGATAAGTCTACGTTCTAGTAGTGTAGTAAAGTCACTTTAAGCCCATCTGGGAGTACACCAAACACAGCTGTTAATGGGTTAGGAGGGATTGTGAGACCAAGGATGTCTAAAAGGCATTTAAAGATTTTGATCCAGAATGATGTTAGTTTGGTGCAGGCCCAAAACATGTGACCAAGTGAGGCTGGAACTTGATTGCAACGTTCGCAGGTTGGATCTTGCCCTGGAAACATTTTGGACAATTTTAAATGAGACAGCTGTGCTCGATATATAATTTTAAGTTGAATAATTGTATGCTTTGCCCATATGGAGCTCAAGTGAATTCTGTGCCTCGCTACTTTCCACTCCTTTTCTGAAATGTTGAGCGAGAGATCCTTTTCTCACTGTACTCTGGGGTCTTTGAAAGGGAGGGACTTTAAAATGTTTTTGTATATTACAGAAATGCTGTCTGAGTCCTCAAGACATATATATATTTTTTTCCGGAACTGAAATAGGTCGGAGGTGATAAAAATTGGGCAGGTTTTGTTTAGCAAAGTTTCTAATTTGGAGGTAGAGAAAGAAATGTGTTGCTGGAAAGATAAACTTGGATTGTAATTGTTCATAAGATGCAAAGATGTTGTCTATGTACAAATCTCTAAGTGATTTAATTCTGAATGTTTTTCAAACATTAAAAACTGTGTACATTTGAGATGGTGGAAAAAGGTGGTTCTCTTGCAGAGGTGCCACAGATAAAAGCTTCTCTATCTTGAAGTGCTTCCTACATTGGTTCCATATTCTGAGTGAGTGAAGCACAATTGGGTTGTTAGCATATTGATGATAACTTGTATTTATTGGGGTACAAAGTAAGGAATATAAAGAAGTACTACAGGATTTTATTTTTATTGTGGACCAAGCCTGTGTATGTTCATCTATTAGTGTCAATGTCCAGGTTTTTATAGTTTGTATATTTGCTGCCCAGTAATAAAACTGAAAGTTGTGTAGAGCCATGCCACCTTCTGCCTTAGGTCTTTGTAGGGTCAACCTTTGGTTATGTGGATGTTTTGAATTCCAAATAAATGAGGTTATGATTGAATCTAACTTCTCAAAAAATATCTGTGGATGTATATTGGAATACTTTGAAATAAAAAGAGAAGCTTAGGAAGGATATTCATCTGGACAGTATTAATTCTTTCAGATAAAGTGAGATGAAGGGTTGACCATCTATGCAAGTCTTGCTTAAAACAGTTGCTTTCTAATATATTTATTTATATCTTTTACAAGTTTTGATAGAGTTCATTATTTATCATCTATTTATAGACCTACAGTGCAGTGTCCTGGTAATAAATGGCCCAGCAGTTAATGTGTTACTGCACTTAGATTTACCATCTACTGAAATAACTACTACTACAGCATTAAGAAGTATACACACATATAGTGACAAGTGGCCACAGCCATTACCCGGCTGGGACGGCAGTTGGATGGAAGGACCAGGGGACAGAGTATCTACAAGGCACTACCTTCCCCAGGACTGTAGAGGGCAGACCCCCTGGTTGCTGTGGCACCACAGATTCCTGCAGTGCACACTGGGAGTTAGAGTTTGGCACAGCCCTGTTGGATTCCGTGGGGGCCGCCATGGAGAGCCCTACATTGGGCTTTCACCACAACTGGCAGTGATTCCAGGTCTGATTAACGAGCCACATGGAACATTCCCAGGACCAACTTAAAAGGAGCCGCCTCACTCCATTCAGGGACCCAGAGCTTGGAGGAAGAGGGAAGAAGCTTACCAGGAGGAATGAGGGTGGAAGAAGACAGAGGGAGAAGGAACATGAAGTACTGTGTACTAGTACTGTATTTTACTGGGCTGTGTACTGTGCACTTACAGTTTTATGAATAATGGGATGTATATTGCTGCATGGTCCTCCCTGCGTGGAGTTTGCATGTTCTCCCCGTGTCTGCGTGGGTTTACTCCGGGTACTCCGGTTTCCTCCCACAGTCCAAAGACATGCAGGTTAGGTGGATTGGCGATTCTAAATTGTCCGTAGTGTGTGCTTGGTATGTGAGTGTGGGTGTGTGTGTCCTGCGGTGGGTTGGCGCCCTGCCCGGGATTGGTTCCTGCCTTGCGCCCTGTGATGGCTGGGATTGGCTCCAGCAGACCCCCGTGACCCTGTGTTCGGATTCAACGGGTTGGAAAATGGATGGATGGATGGATATTGCTGTATAGTGTTTGCTATTTATTTTAATATTATTTTATGTTAACTATATTTTGTAATTACCTTTTACTTTGTTGTGCGGTTCCTTACTGAATTATTGCTTGACAAGGTTAATTCTGATGGGGGTTCTTTGCATATGAAGTTAGTTCTTTGAGCTTTTTACTAATATGCATTCAACTGGGCGTGTGCTATTATATTCAGTTCAGTCATTTTAAAATCAGAAACCCACAAATGACTAATTTTTCACAATTACCATCTGTTGACATTTCTTCATTTTATTTTTTTGTTCCTTATTTAGCCTTATACAATTTCTTGTATTAGAAATGTGTTAGCTTTCACATACCCCTTGGGGGCAGGACGCAGGGTCAGCCATTGCACAGCACCCCTGGAGTAATTGCAGGATAAGGGCCTTGCTCAAGGGCCTAGCAAAGTGGGATCTGTTTTAACAGTAACAGGGAATCGAACCAGCAACCTTCCAGATACCTTCCGTCCTGGCACCTTTATTTTAAGAGTGTGGCACAACAGTAAATTAATTATATTTAAAATATGGTAGGAAAATATGAAATCATTCAATTTGATTAATAAAATGTTTTTTTATTAATACATCAAGATATCAGAGACATTTTAAATTTAGCCTATATCTGTCAAAATGTATTACCAATCTATATATATAAAATTATTTTCACGTTTGAAACGGAAATTACGTATGACCACAGAACATATTATAATGCACTCGCGCACTCGCGTTTGAAATGGAAATTACGTATGACCACAACAGTCAGGTTACACAGAGAAAGTGAGACAGAAGCAGATCGAGAGAGAAGGCTTGCAGGCTCGCTGATCAAAGTATATGACAATCACAATTGAGGGTCTCACAAACACCCGAACAATGTGCTGAAAAGAATTGAATTCGACAGATGCAGTATTCACAGGCTACCACATCACACAGGCGTCAAGGTCTGTATATGGAGGGATTCAATTATAACATTGAAAAAGCTTATTGCCTACATCCAAAAGTTACAATAGGAGAAATGGACATCATGTGTGAGTACTGCCAAGCACAGAGGGTTAAATTTGAATCACGTGGGATGTGTTGTTCAGACGGCATTAATGCCGTTGCCTCATGAGAGCCACAAATTTTTCCCTTCCACTCAGTGAGCGAAGCCACTGGGTAATCTGCTAGTAACTTCATAAAAAAATGTTTTGTTGGTACAGTCCAATTTGAGAATAAAACATTTTCTGCACTCAGGTATGTAGACAGTTACGGAACCAAAGATACATGTTTGTTTATTGGATTGGCTGTTGGGGCCATCTAAAGTTGAATTATTTCCTTTTAATTTTCCAAAATATAAATAAACAAGTTTGGAATGTTATCGTTTGTTTGTGTGACTTAATCAAAGAATCTCAACAAGTTCTTTGAACAAAATATATGTCACTTAAGTAATTAAAGGGTAAATAATATTAGTAAATGCTGTGCTTTAACTCGATTCTTCCTCTTTCTTTCATTTTCATCTCACTCTAGAGTATTTTTTAATAAATGCTTTAAAATGTATAATCTAAATCAAATGGTGTGCTGGATTTCACGTTTATCATTCATGTCACATTCTACCTTTGGTTTTTCATATGTATATAGAAATTCCTATAAGCTTATCTTTCTTTTCTTCATTTTTTGCAGCCTGATACCAGTACCAATAAACACAGCATTCTGAAGTTATATCCATCCCTTCATATTCAGACCCACTTTTGTTATTGCAGTGTTGTATACTAGGCACTCAATAAATCTGCACACTTACAATAAAATTTGTTTCTCATCCATTTTCCTAGCTTACAAGAATTCCTGCAGAGCACAAACAACTAAAGCTCACCAATGGTTAGCATCAGCAAACTGAGCTTTAAATTAACAGGTAAATGTCCTTTCATGTTGTGATTGACAAGCTTTCCATCTGAAAGCAAAGGGTTCACTTTGTTATGTCAGGTTAGTTTGATGATTGCACAATCAAGTTACCTTGCTTACACCAGTGAATTTTATCAGCACATGTAATTGTAAAAAATGTTTTGTGTCTTGCGTCTTAATAATAATAAAATAATAATAATAAATAATTTCAATTAGTCATTAAGGCTTACTTTGAAAAAATAAAAAGCTAATAGATATTCATCAAACTGAAACATATACAGTATAACAGACGTAATATGTATAGTGCAAATCATATATTTCCGTAATGTGAACACATCTTCTGTGTTTGATTTGTTTTTAACAATAGGAGCAGGCAGAAGGGTTTTCTTTGTACAAGTCAGAACACCAAAATAAACCATCAAACCAATCAAAAAATAGCAAAGTGAAAATACATATTAAGTTTGAAAATAATTTCAAAAGTCAGACAGAAAATCTATCCGTTCTTTTTTCAACACTCAGTACTAAGCCTTAACCTTAGTCTAAAGTTTGTATTCAAAGGATTGTAAATCAGAAAAACAAATGACAGTAAAACTCGCTATTTACATGTTCAGGTATATCTGCAAACTCGGATAGTGCAATAATGTGTGTTGCCATCCTTTAATCTGTCACATCCATGACATCATGGTCTGCATCCCTCTGATGCATAGTTCTAGCAACCTGATAGCAATAATCAACTAACTGGTGCCACTCACAAAATAGTAAAAATATTTCAGTCACCTCTGTGAGGCTGAGGAACTGTGTGTCAGAAATGGCGGTGTGTAATACTGGAGCACCACAGGGAACTGTTTCCCTTCCTGTTTATGCTCTACACAACAGACTTACAGCACAATACCAGCGCTTGCAATCTACAGAAATTCTCATCATAGGCTACATTAATACTGGAGAAAAGTCAGAAAACAGGAAAGATGTGGAGGTCATGCAACAACCTGAACCTCAACATCAACAAGACAAAAGAACTGGTGGAGGACTTCTGGTGTGCCAAGTAGCCTCTGAGGCCAGTCACCATTTAGGGGGCACGGAGTGGAGGTAGAAGTGGTGCAGAGCTACAAGTATGTGGGGGTTCACATAAACCACAAACTGGACTGGTCTGACAACATAATGCCACTGTACAAGAAGGGCCAGAGCAGACTGTACTTGCTTAGAAGACTCCAGTCTTTTGATGTGTGCAGTAAGTTGCTGGAAATGTTCTACTAGTCCACAGTAGCTAATGTGGTGTTCTAAGTTGGAGTCTCCTGGGGAAGCAACCTGAGCTCAAAAGAAGCACAATGCATGAACAAACTTATCAAGAAAACCTGCTCCACTGGACACACTGGAAGTTGTTGTAGAAAAGAGGATGGTGGGAAAGTTGTGTGATATCATGAAAAATTCCCTCCATCCTCTCCAGGAGGCGCTGTCTTGGAGCACTTTTAGCCACAGGCTCATTCCACAATGGTGTGACAAGAAGTGACTATGTTGGTCTTTTCTGCCTGTTGCTATCAGGTAATTCAGTGCTTCCACTCGATGTACTTGTTAAGTTTATCTTTATTTGTTTATTACTTATTGATTGATTCATTTGCTATATTATCTGTCCTGTGAGTCTGTATTCTTTTTGTTATGTTTCTGCTGGTGTATGCATTTGAATTTCTCCATTAGATCTAATCTAATCTTAAACTGCTTCATAATAAAAAAATAAACATGAAATTCAAAATTCTTCAGTGTCAAAACCCTAAAAAAGTTACATACCTTCCATCCAGATGACTCAATAATGACATAAAACTTTAAACTAAAGAATTGCTCATAACACAATAGACAACACCAAAATTGCATTTGAAGATAAATTTGGGAAGGCCTCACACTCATCTGATTTAATTGCACTTAACTAATGCTAATCTTTGTGATTTGTTTAATGCCAAAATCTGTGTACCACGATCTTAATTTGTCATATGACTTCAGCATCATGTGATATCAGCAATGAACATCCATCCATCCATTATCCAACCCACTACAGTATATCCTAACTACAGGGTCACGGGGGTCTGCTGGAACCAATCCCAGCCAACACAGGGCACAAGGCAGGGAACAAACCCTGGGCAGGGCACCAGCCCACCGCAGGCAATGAACATCGCAGCTATAAATAATATGGCCATGGCTATGCAAAGAACAGCAGAAAATGGTGGCAGCTATATTAACACAAGAAACAAAACCACAAGAATAAACAAGAAAAACAAACCTAACAAGTCCAAAAAATAAAGTCCAACATGTCAAGAGCTCTGAGTCATTACAAGAGAGATACTGTGATGTCACAGACAAAGGTTACCCACCATACATCATTTCCGCACATACAGGCAAGTATAAGCACAGCAAACAATACAATAAACCAACCATTCCAGAAAAGATGATGACCAAAGTCGGAGTTGAATGGGGGGGCTTCTGATGGCATAACTATTCTCTAAACAAAAGACAACTAAAAGTCAAACATCCAACTACATCTAGAGAAATCTACTGATAAAGAATGGAAATGTACTCAATCAGCAAATTAATTCTGACTTTTAAAATTATTTTTTTTCACTGCCAAGTAATGTAAGGACCAATGTATCCATACAGATTAGAGGGAACATTTGTTACATGAGAACTATTCCAATTTGCTGTGATAAAAGCATACTTTACTCAAACTTAAAATAAAAATGACGCTTATCCCTGCCACTCAAATACATATTTAATGATAAGTTTTAAGATATCATTATGTTTAATAAGCAAGTTAGACATAATGCAGGCTCAGAATGTGATGCAGAGTCATCTAAAGTTAATCAGGAGACCAAAATACAAGAAACAGTATGTGCTGCTAGAGAATTGAAGAGATCATAATGCTATCTTCAAACAACAGCTAAATGCTACCATAGCCACAATGGTAAAAAAGAAGACAAAAGAAGCATGCCAAGGCTCAATGTGCGAATGCATAGCACACATTTTATATGACAATACCAAATATGAACAGGAATTGAAAGAAAGTTCTGCTGTATATTCACTGACTTGTGCTTTTCTAAATAAAGCAAAAGTGCTCAGAATTTTATCTTGTTGTGCTTCCAGCTCTCCTTTTATAAGTGAAAAAACAGCTGATGTGACACATTCTGACTAATGTGGCCATGCCAACTGAGTTGCAACTATCTTAGATTCTAGGAGAGAAAAGAATATTATTAGTCGCAAAAAAAAAACTAAAAAAGCAAACAATAAAATGCATAAAACAGAAAAAAAAGAGATCAGCCGTGACATTAAGACCACCTGTCTAATATTGTGTGAGTGCCCCTCCTGCCAACAAAACAGCTCTAACCCTTCAAGGCATGGACTCCACAAGACCTCTGAAGATGTCCTGTGATATCTGGCACCAGGATATTAGCAGCATGTCCTTCAAATCCTGTAACTTTCAAGGTGGGGTCTCCAGTGCATCCCACGGATGCTCAACTGGATTGAGATCTGGGGCATTTGGAGGTCAAGTCAACAATTGTCATGTTTCTCAGAGCATTGCTGAACAATTTTTGCAGTGTGCCAGAGAATATTGTCCGGATGAAAGAGGCCACTGCCAACAAAGAATACCAACATTGCCAACAATCCATAGGTAGGCAGTACATATCAGAGTAATATTCACATGAATGCCATGACCAAAAGCCTCGCAGTTGAATTTTGTCCATAGCATCACATTACCTACACTCACCTTCTTCCCATAATACATTCCTGCTGCTATGTTTTCCTTAGCTAAACAATGCCTACGCACATAGCCGCCCACATGATCTAAAAGCAAACATAATTCATCAGACCTTGCCACCTTCTTTCATTGCTCCAAATCTGTGTTCTGATGTTCCTGTGCCTATTGTAGACATTTTCAATAGTGGGCAGAGGTCAACATGGACAGTCTGAGTCGTCTGCAGCTATGCAGCTACATACACAGCAAGCTATGATGCACTGTGTGTTCTGGCTCCTTTCTCTCGAAGCCAGCATTAGGTGTTTCAGCAGTTTATGCTACAGTAGCTCTTCTGTAAGATTGGACCAGACAGGCTGGCCTTCTCTTTTCATGTGCACCAATGTGCCTTGGGTGCCCATGACTTATCGGCAATTCACCAGTTGTTCTTCCTTGGACTGTTTTTGGCAGGTATTAACCACTGCATACCATGAACACCCCACAAGACCTGCTATTTTGGAGATGCTCTGACCCAGTTGTCTAGTCATTACAATATGGCCCTTGTCAGAGTTGATCAGATCTTTATGGTTGCCCATTTTTCCTGCTTCCAACACATCACCTTCAAGAACTGACTATTCACTTGTTGTCTAATTCTACCCACCCTTTGACAGGTGCCAATGTAACAAAATACTCAATGCTATTCACTTCAACTGCCAGTGGTTTTAAAGTTGTAGCTGACTGGTGTATAATTTGAACAGGTTTTGGCAAATAGACATACATTTGATTGCATGTTACACAGATGCTTAAAATTTCCAAACACATGCATTATGGTAATAGCTGCATCCAGCAATATCTTTGTGAAATAATGAATTAAACTTCGATGTAGTGAAAGAATGTGAGTGACAGTTAGTGTAACATTTTCAGCAGTTATTGTCTAGTTGAACAGAGACAGCAATTCACATCTGTGTGTCAGCACTCAGTTTTAATAATGGCACTTGGTAATGACTTTCCATGGTTTATCCACATCTCTGGACCTTAAAGGTTGCCTTGGAGGAAGACAAGCGATGAAGTGAAGCACACAGCCTCTCTACATGTAAATTTGCTGAATCTCACAAAAATGCTTTCTTTTTTGCTTTTTTCCATTTTTTAAAATGACATGGATATGCTGTTTTGCAATATGTGCACAAAATATGTGGATTAATACTTAATATTATTTTTGTCTTGTAAAATGGATGTATTCATTAAGTTTTAAAGTTTTAATTTTTTCACATTCATATCACAGCAGGCTACTTATTTATTAAAATGTATAAAATATATTCAGTTTAGAATACAAGTTCATGTGGGAAACTAAAACATTACCATGATTGTGAAGATATAATTTGGACTTGAAATGTAGTGAACTTATCCCTTAAGTTGGCTTGAAAATGTTTTGTTAAAACATCAAGTAAGTAAATTATCATTTTTAATCTGATGTTTGTGTTCTCATTTTGTATTTTGAAAGAGGGTGCATTCAGTGTGTAGACCCTAAGAGAAACAGCAAATACATTTGGCTAACAAAACCTGGGCAAAGGAAAATAGGTGTGTTCTGCAAAAACATCATTAAACTTTGTTTATTTTATTATCATCATTTTAAAATGAAGAAAAGAGTAATATGTTAATAGCTAAGTTCAGGAAATTATAACTATTATGCACCTTTGCAGAATTTCCCAATAAAGGTAAACAAACCCTGTTGGAGAGGGCTGGATTGCCACACTAAATGTAGATATAGAAAATATTAGTGCAATTTAAGGCAGGAGTTCTCCTCCGATTATGCGTGAGAACAGTGCAGGAAGAATATTGTTAGCTACAGATACCCCATATACTTGATCTTGAGTACCTTATGATTGAGAATATACTGTACTAGCATAGCAAAATGCCTGTTTATTAAAACAGACATTGCATCCCTCTTGTGGACACCAAACATTTTGTTGTTTTATATACTGTATGTAGTTAAACCATGACAGCATGGAGTTCAGTACTCAGTGAATTACAAAATAACATTTACATAAATAGTGTAGTTGATACATTTTTAAAAATATATATTTTTCAGAATTTATGTATTTTTTATACTGCTAATATGTCTTTTTCAAGCTTCCAAGCTTTGCTTTGTTCTCTTCAGTCAAGCAAACAGCCATACCGTGTGGTTTATTAGGACAAATGCCTTAGGTCAGTATAGCCTGGACTCTTCTAATTGCTCTGACAAAAATGAATACATACTAAATGAATTTTATTTGTTGAATGCAACAGAAAATGTTTCAAATCCAGCTATTGGGAGTTGTTATTATAAGTTAACAGAAGTCATTTGTCATTATAAGATAACATAAATATGCATTCTCGTTTTATACAATTTTCTGGGTGGTGATGTAGAAAGTATTTGTTAAAAGGTTGTTTTCTAGCTGGTGCTTGTAATTACACAGTCTTTTAGCTAACAACACTTTTGAAACAAAGTTTAATCATCTAGTTTCTCAAAAGACATTTTTGGAGGAGAATCCATGGTAACACTTTAGTTAGGGTACTGCCAAATTACATCTATTATTCACTTACTTTTATGTTGTTAATAAATCTAATAAAACATCAGCAGATAAGTTATTTATCTCTGTGCAGTGCAGCATATTAACATGATGGTAAAATGACTTGTTAATATGAAGGACTTGCAGGTCTAATACTAAATATGGAATATCAAGAGTACTATGTCTCAGTTACGCCACCTCAGCCCACTCCAAAGTGAAGTTTTGTTAGTTAGTCACATTGCAGAGATGATTAAACAATGTCACACACCTGCGATTAGGAGGCAGTCAACGAACCCAGAGGTGAGCGATTTATTAACAGATGGGGGGTTGTATTATGGTAATGATGCCTCTCTCTGACCTTATAGAAACAAAGAAGACAAATAATCCAAACCTACCTGCAATAACCCTCATCCCTGAGAATGGCGACTCAACCACTTCCTCATCCAGGACGTCACTTCCGCCCTCTGATGATGACATCACTTCCTGAGCAGCAATGATGATGTCACTTCCGGCCTCTGATGATGACGTCACTTCCAGTCCATTAATGATTTTGCCACTTCCAGCATCCGATGATGATGATGTCACTTCCGGTCCTCCCATGATAACGTCACTTCTTCTTTAATTATGTCCGGCAGCCATTTTCTTGTATAAATAGCCACCATTACAATCATCCTGGGTCGAATCTTTGCTATTTTGCATTTTTTGACCACTTTTGCGACAAAGCAATATACGGGGCAATTCCCCAACTCTTTATTATTGTTTGTGAAAGTTATTTTTCCACAGCACTTTACTGATATTTTGTAAGTGTTATGAAGACCCAAAAAAATGTTTGTTAATGTCTTTACATTGTAGTAAAAGAGTAATAGATTCATTTTTGTCACAAATGGTCTTTTTATTTTCAGATTTAATACTTAATACTGACGACCATGAGCAAAGCATTTTACTAACCTGGGCTCCAATTGGAAAAAGAAATGGTAACCAATTGTATCTGAAATGCTGTAAGTCACCTTGGATAAAATTACCATTAAAAAACTAAAAATATAAAAAGAAATTTGTGTTTTTACTGAGATAAATAGCTTGTGTAATATGTCCTAATCTTTCATTGTAATTACTTCTGTGCAGTTCCTTATCCAACCATATTTAATCTCTCCCTCCTTCTAAATTGTATAAGTAAATTTCTGCTCGTACAGCAGCTTCAATTAAAGGAGGCTTTCATCCAGGTGAAGAGTTTTGTTACATATAAAGAAGTCTGTAGCCTTTAAGGGAAGTGCAGCTACTTATTGTAAATCTCATCATCCTCCACCAATCAGTTTGTATCTTACGGAAAGCTCAACATTGGGAATCCACTCAGGAGAGCTAATTTATCAAACCAGGCTATCAAAAGCTAACGTGTTCCTGTAATTTCTGAACTTAACTTTGTTAGTGGTATTTTCCTCTAATCAATATTGCTACGATTTGGTCTTGTTGCCAAGGCTTAATTTGTGGCTGTCCATTCTGAGTCAGGCCACTTCTTTTTAAGTTTTCCATTAAAAAAAAGCATTGGTGAGCAGAAACCCATGTGAATAATAAAATATTGAATCAATATGTAATTTAGACCAGTGTCTGTTCGGTAAAAGTGACCTTCCTTTAAGCCAATAAGTGATCTGGACAAAACTGAGCAGAGTAAACGCAACCCCATGATCTCATAGGAAAATCAGTTTGATATTTTGGAGGACAATTTCCACTTATTAAGATTTCATCAAATGCAAGAATAGATCAGCAAGGTGTAAAATTATGCAAGAGGTTTGATCACAGCCCCAGATCATTTTCTGATCACCAGATTAAAAATAACTTTGGACCTCAAAGTACTTTGACCATCCAGATTCATTTTCTAACTTTATCTTTGCTAAAGAAACATGGTTACACCTAGGCATGCGGGAAATAGTTTTTTGTATATTTGTAGGCTGCTAAATCACTTTAAATTAGCAGTATTGCTTCCCCTGACCTTAAGAATGTGATTCATAGCCTTCGGAATGTTTACCATATTGTCTTCTGCAAAAGAAAGCAAAAAACACTCGAGACTAGTTGCTCCATTGTGACCCCTCTGTATATTTTTTTTAAATTTATGGTCACTAAGCTGTCATTTGCCATGATGTCTTACATGTAGGGCGACAGAGTTAAAACATAATTACAGCCTATGCTGCAAAAGAATATTAGAATATTACGTGAAAGGCATTTTGATTTTTTAAGCTGATGTGATCATAACTTTTGAAACAATATTGCCACCTACTGGCTGTAAGTATATCTTACTGTTAATCACATAGATAAAAATTAACTGCAATAAAGTCCTTTATAGTTAAGACTAAATCATGACAAATATGACAGCTTCTTTTGTCATTGTGACTGACAAAAGTGTGTGTTTTGATTTTTTTGTGTGTGAAATTATGCACAGAGTACATACATTACCCAGCCTGGTTAATCCAATTCACAGTCACAAAGCGATTACATGGCAGGAGAATGCTCAAGGTAAGAAACAGCCTTGACAGGCAGTTTTAATACTACGGAATCCAGCTTTACACAAATACTATGGAAAAGAAATTGTCACCATTCTGAAATGTTATTAGGAGTGATAAAGAAGAAGCTAAATGGAGGTAGAGTGGTTAGAATGCTGCTTCACAACTAGTGATGAGAGAACCTTGTGGTGTTCACCTCACCATGAGTTTGGAAATCAGGAAAAGACTTCACCGAACTCCACAAAATGCATTGAAGTCGATGGGGAAGGAGGAACTGGACTAGTTATGAGTGAATTGTAATGGTTAAATGATCTTTTAAAAGTCTCTAATGGTTAGAGAACCATCTGCCAACTATACTGGATCAAAAGTGTGATCTGGGCTGTTAGGCAGCAGTGGTAACCATTGCAACCCTCTCCCTCTGGCTCAAGCAAGAGAATATGCAGACTGAATGATAATAACAACAACAACATCAACATTTATTTATTTAGCACATTATCATACAAATAGTGTAGCTGAAAGTGCTGTACATTATGAAGAAAGAGAAAAAAGACAAAACAAATAAGAAGTAAAATAAGGGAACACTAATTAACATAGAATAAAAGTAAGGTCTGATGGCCAGGGAGGACAGAAAAAACAAAAATAAAAATAAAAACAAAATACAAAAAATGGCTACAAACTAGCAATAAGAAAATAAAATACTGATCATTGTGCTGAAGGGGTTCCAATCTTGGGAGACACATTGACCAGTGGGACTGGTTTGTTCCATTGCTTGAAGTCATGGCTCCAAGCACATATGGTATGCCTTTTTTGTTCACCTGTATCTGCACAGATGCTTTGCACTTTTTCATTCCATCAAGAAGAAAGGAACACCTTGTAAATAATAATAAATCTTTTAACTATTATTAAAATTTAGCAGGCCTGGATTCTGAAGACTTCTTTTGATAGTGTTCCCGGGCACATGGCTAATTATGCAGGCAAATTAGCCACGAGGGGCTGTGCTGCAGGCCACAGGATCAGTGTTTTATATTCAGTGTCATTACTCATTATGGTCTGGTAATGTACACCTCAATCTGGATGCGGCAAGTTATTTTTTTCATTTTCTATACATGTAGTATGGAAATCAAGATGGGACACTGACTGGGTTGTGACTATGCATGTGTGAAGCAGATTGGCAACGGTCTTAAGCATTCATGAAGGTTCTGCTCATGGCTGCTACAGCTCTGTTATGTTACACTGGCCTTGCAAGCTATCATGGGGCTTGCAGGGAAAAAAATGTTTACCTAAGATGGCCACACAGCAAATTTCCAGGAAAAAATTCTGGGAGCAAGGTCACTGGCAAACAGTACATTTGCTGTAAAAAATACTTTGCCAAATTTCACCTATTCACAATTCTAAGAACCTGGGTTGGTCACCCATTTTAAGAAGGTTACACAATTTGCCAATGACTAGTGTTTCAGTTTTATTTGAATGTGCCAGGGTATTTCAGATTAACTGGAGGAACGCGATTGGCATGTTTTGATAGATTGAGTGTTGCCCTATTGGATATAATTTTTCTTTTACACCTCTGCTGCTTGTATAGGTATGGCTCAACAATGGGTTCTCACAAAATGTGAATACATATAAAGAAAATACAATACAAAATAAAAGGGTCAACCACAATTTTGAGCTGCATATTATATGCCACATTTAAGGCATTGGTGGGCTTTGTTGACTGAAATGTCACCCTTTTTGACCCAGAAAAATCATGTTAATGATGTATCAAAGCTGAAATGTATTACAATTCAATCTATCCTGACACCCCAATCTAAAAGTAACTGCTAACAGGAAAATCTTGAATTAACTCTCGAAGCCAGGGTATATCACATGGCATGGCCTTTTGTACTGGAGCAGGGTGGCTGGTACAGGAGCAGAGTGAGGAAAATTGTCAAATTGGATGGTGTTTCCCAGATAATTCTGGACAACAGTTAATACTGATACGCTATGAAATGTTGTCTTCATAAAAATACTTTGATTGATGAAATAACTAAAAATAATGGTGAAGCTTTATATTTTAGGATGTAAATTGAAAGTTCATGAGCAGATAAATAATAAAGAAAAACATAAAGGAGTGATGCAAAATAGCTCTCCTGCTAAATAATGTATTAGAAAGAATGGGAGCCTTTGCTTTAGAGCAATAAAAAGTACAAAAGAAAAAAGGCAAGTTGAAAGTGAAGTGGAAGATGAGAATGACATGCAATTAACCACTTAGTGGGACAGTAGCACGATATGATGTCAAAGAGAAGATTGATGATACCTCTGGAAGGTTTAAAGACTCTGCCTTATAATAGGTAAGTATGTTGAAAGGGCAGGCAAGAGAGCAGAAAAATTGAAACAGGTTAACTGCTTCAACTGCAATTGTACATTTCAAAATAAAAGACAGCTTGAAAATGTATCACCAGAGAGGAAAAGAAAACAGTAGTGAAAGAAACAGGAGTAACTATTTATAGAACAAGAAGGGGTGGTTCATTTTCTGGAAACAGTACAGATGAAAAAAATGAACAGATGGGAAGAAACTGTAAAATTAAATTAAAGGCAACGAATTGAAGTGTGTGAAGAAGAACAGGGAAGGAACAACCGTTAAGAGATATATATGTAAAATATATATATATATATATATATATATATATATATATATATATATATATATATATATATATATATATATATATATATATATACAGTGGAACCTCTAGATACGATCACCTCTGTATACGAGAAATTCAAGATAAGAGGAAAGTATGAGCGAAAAATTCGGATCTAAATACAAGCACTGGCTCGCGTAACAAGCCACGAGCCAGGCTGTGGTTATGCGTGACACGTTTCCCAATCCGCCTCGACTCGGGGATTCACCCAAGCTGACGCTGCCAGCCCATTGGCTCACTCAGTGTTCCTTGTTCTCCCATAGCGTGAGGAACTACGCGTTTGTGCGCTTGTGATTTCATTGTTTCGCTGTAGCAGTTCGCCGTATAAGCGTATCCAAAAATATTGCGACATGCAGACAGAGAATAGGAGACGATTGCCCTCAAGAGGAGTACTAGTGTGTTGTACCGTGTTAGCCATTATGAATGTAGAGAAAAGCCAAGCAAAATGACACCTTTTATTGGCTAACTAAAAAGATTACAATATGCTTCGTAGAAGCTCAGTAGAAGAGCATAAAGTCAGTTCTTGTTATCCGTGGGTGTTACATTCCTAA
Source organism: Polypterus senegalus (assembly GCF_016835505.1). Lineage (NCBI taxonomy): Eukaryota > Metazoa > Chordata > Cladistia > Polypteriformes > Polypteridae > Polypterus > Polypterus senegalus. The sequence goes on from NC_053161.1 coordinate 44,337,177, forward strand.
AAAACTCTGTGTGCATTGGATATGGAAAATGCAAACACTGAATTATTGATCCCATGAAAAAATGGGGTTCGGTTTCAGTGGGGTGCTGCCCCTTTTGGTTGACAGGGTTAAGATGAGGTTGGCCCTACACTTCCTCCCCTCGATACTCATTATTGATCCGTACACAGGTTCACCTATGTAATCCACTTATGACTTTTATTTCCTCCATAGTCAAGTTCGATCATCTTCTAGGCGTTTAACTACCACCAGAGGCTTTGAGCGACCACAGCAAGGCTGAATCAAGGACTTCACTAAACCATCCAATTGGTCATAGTGACAAGACAGGAACTTAATCATTGCAAGCTTATTACCTGCACTTATTGGGAATTCCTTGTTCATGAGGAACAATTGTAAGCCCTGGTCCCCATCACAAAAGGAGTTCAATGGCTTACCCATGTCTTTTGTTGTCATGTAGATACATATTCATCTATTTCATGTAGTATGCTTGCAGCCCTGGATATCCAAGGGCATCATAGACCTGTTATTATTCAATCTCACATGTCACTCATGCGCAATAGGCCTCTCTTAATTTTTGTTTCTGCTGTGCATGGCTGCAAATACTACTAGGAGCAATTAGGCAGGCAACTGGCCAACATATCCAGGACTGTGACTTTGTTTTTGACTTTCTCGTTTACAATTTTAACCTTCTCTGGTTAACTGGCCATAAGTTAGTTCATCAGTTAATTAATGAACAGATATTATTGGTTTCCATTTATGTTCAATCATTTTCTAAATTTTTTTTTGTGGTTTAACAAATCTGCATTTACATGTCTACTAATTCTTCATTTAGTAATTAGTACAATCCATCCATCCATCCATTACCCAACTCTCTATATCCTAACTACAGGGTCATGTGGTTAGGGTTAGGGCACACAGGGCACAAGGCAGGAAACAAACCCCGAGCCGTGGGCCAGCCCACCGCAGGGCACGCACACACACACACACACATACACACACACACACCAAGTACACACTAGGGACAATTTAGAATCGCCAATGCACCTAATCTGCATGTCTTTGGGCTGTGGGAGGAAACCAGAGTACTCGGAGGAACATGCAAATTCGGAGAACATGCAAACTCCACACAGGATGGACCCGGGAAATGAACTCGGGTCTCCTAAATGAGAGGCAATTAGTGCAATCTGTACTAGTATTTTAACTGAGAATTGTTCACAGCACTCTGCATCTGCACTCATTGAAGAGCACTATACAAAAAATAATACGGTATATACTAAATAAATCCAGTATATAGTATACAGTAATCCCTCACTCTATCTCAGATTTTAAATGTAAGCATATCTAAATATATATCATGGATTTTTCGCTGGTTCACGGATTTCTGCGGACAATGGGTCTTTTAATCTATGGTACATGCTTCCTCAGTTTGTTTGCCCAGTTGATTTAATACAAGGGACGCGATTGGCGGATGGCTTAGAAGCTACCCAATCAGAGCATGTATTACATATTAAATAAAACTCCTCAATTATATACGATATGCTTCCCGCACGGTGCTTGATTGTTTGCTTTTCTATGTCTCTCTCACTCTCTCTGCCTGACAGAGGGGGTGTGAGCAGAGGGGCTGTTTGCACAGAGGCTGTTTGCTTAGAAGATATGGACGCTCCTCTAAAAAATGCAGCTTTATCGCGGTGCTTTGGCATACTTAAAAGCACAAAAGCACGTATTGATTTTTTGATTGTTTGCCTTTCTTAGCGAGCGCTCTCTCTCTCTCTCTGAAATTCTCTGCTCCTGACGCACCCACTCCTTTGAAGAGAAGATATATTTGCATTCTTTTAATTGTGAGAAAGAACTGTCTTGTCATGGAGCACAGTTTAAACTTTTGACTAAAGGGTGTTATTTCATGTCTAGAGGGCTCTAATAATATTAACAGTCTGGGAGAGTTTATAAGGGCTTAAAATATATAAAAATAACCATACAAACATATGGTTTCTACTTCGCAGATTTTCATCTATCGCGGGGGGTTCTGGAATGAGGAGGGATTACTGTAGTATAATATAGTATAGTAACAAAGGGTTGGCAGGTATTGTGACTGTAATGACAAAGCCAGCATGCAGAACAAGAATTCTGTGGGTTACAGACACACTGGTAATAATAAAATGCCATCCATAAGAAAATCTGTGTCCTAGTCTGGTTTGAAGCCCTGGAAATAGACAGTCCTGAAATGCCAGTGTAATACTGGGGCACTAGTGGGTGATTGTTAGCATGCCTGACTCCCACATACTGCTAGGTGTCAGCAGATGTATTGTCTAATACATGTCTTTGTGCACCCCATTATGATGGTCAAGTGCCCAGGGGATTTTTCTGGCCCTTTAACAAAAGGCTAATAGCCAAGATTTCAGGGATATTTGAGACCACTGGGAAAGCTGTGATGGAATGACCCCAGTAGTTTTTTCCTCACCAAAAAGGGTGAGGCTGTCTCAGAAACACATCCGAGGAGGAAAATTCAAAGGTTTACTTGCAATCAGAAGGTTTAGTATTTGGCCAGTCCTGGCTCCTTCCTTGTTTCCATGGGTTTCTAGGATTCAATATAGCACTGAAAACTGTATTCAAAGCAACAACTATGAGTTTTTGTTTTTTTTCCCCTTGCCATTGAGATCTAATGAATTTGCAGACATTCTGCACTGAAACGATGTGAAGCAGTGCTGCAATTAACATCTCTCTATTAAGTATTATCTGTCTGATGGTTGTGGAAAATGCTTAGTAAATAAAATAGACTTTAGAGCCATTATTATGTTTGAACTCCAAATGTGGAAGTCTTTTACTTACACCAACAGGTGGAGTCCCACGTGCTCCCTTATAATGCAGCATTGCAGACTGAAGAAATCTAACAAAGCACTCAGCTAGGTTCATTTACATATAAACACTGTGAAGCATTTCAAACAAACCAATCAGCCTACAGATAAACAGTATGGTTCAGAAACCCACCTCTGCTATAAAGTATTATGTACAGTCACGAAATTGTTAAACATTAATGGTCATAGCTGATACCTTTTTAAAACAAAATAAGACTTTTTATATGTAAACTGTTACTAGAGAACAAAATTTAAAGTTAAATTATATATATATATTAACTTATTTTCAAATTTAAATGTACTGGTACAAATTTCAGGATGTCCTAGTTAAACAGATAGGTTGTTTCAAGAACATTTTCTCTTGCACTGAACAAATAGATTTTATTTATTTTGCAAACACAGGCACATTAATGATCACTATCTGTATACAAATATATCTCTAGCAAAATGATCCAAAAAATATGAGACAAAATGCATAATAGAGAATTTTTTAGCTGCAGTGTAAATGTAGTATTAAATGGCCTGAGCTTATTCAGACAAGAACTTTTTTTAATATTCAACAACAGCATCAAAAAAATTTTATAAATATGAGACCATTAAATTGTGACACATCTTACACTGTACATCTGATATAGCTATATCTCAAGTAATTCACTCCATAACCAATATAAAATTAACATTTTAACAATGTTTTGTCTAGTGGATTACTTCTACATGCGTGTAGCGAATATTAAAGTACATGTTCTTTTCTACTGGTTGCATGAATGCAAGCAAATTTGCTCACAAAAGTTTTTAGTAAAAAAAAAAAAAAAACTGCCATAATTCCTGGGAAATCGGGAACGGCCAAGGTCGCATATATAGCGTGTAAATGTGTAAAACTCGATCAAGAAATAACAGAGTTATAGTAGAAAATAATTAAGTGGCATGGTTTTTTGGCCCACAGTGTAGTGTGTTGTGTCTCCCGGCTTCCACTAAGACTGAGCACAGTGGATTTGGAGGAGTCTGCACTCTGCAGCTCACGAATGCCGGGACAGAGTAGACTTCATTGACGTCTGTCAGACAACAGCTTTGAACAGCAACTTGAAATTGCAATGCGTCAGTCTGTTGCATCCGTATTATCTGTGCCAAGAAACTTGCCATCACAGAATGATGACAAGAAACTGGATGCATGAGTAAAAGCTGAAATGGTGGTGTTTCAGAGCAATGGCAAACGCAGGCATTGTTTAGAACAAGTGTATCAGTATCTGATGACTGTATCGTCTACTTCACTGGAGGCAGAGTGTGCTTTCTCAGGACATGTTGTGCTTTCTACGCTCTTATTACTGCAACTAACTAGATACATGTACTTATATGACAGCATGAACTGCTTGTAGATAAGGTTAGTCTTTTAGTATCAACATATTGCAGTAGTTTTATTAAAAATAAGTAATAAATCTCACATGTGAGATGCCTGTGCACTGTGTCATCCCCGGGAGCCCAGGATTCCTGGGAATGACATGCAGGATTCCCGAATTCCTGGGAATGGATAAACCCGTCCGGGAATGGATTCCCTAGCAGTGATATCATGCTATACATCTGCTTAATTTGTCACTGTAATGATACCAGCAGCAAGCTGGCAATCTATTAGTGAAAAAGGCAGTTATTTTTTATTTTACTAGGTGGATGTAATAAGCATCCAAAGCTAGCAAAGGCATTATAATTCACTGTGACAGATAAGGGGCGCTGTCGTCCCCTTGAACCCTCGGACCAGACGCCAGACACCAGAAAAAAGTCCAAAAATTGACCTTATTATAATAAATAAGTGCACCCTCCACTCCACAATACTCATACAATAATAAAATACACAATCCTCCACTCTCGCAGACGCATTGTCCCCTGCCACCCGACTCAGCTCAACCCTGGGATCTCCCACAGTCCTTTTTATAGTCCTTGACCCGGAAGTGTTTCTGATCCCTCAGTCCTTGTGATTCTTAACACTTCCGGGTCAGGTGAAAACTCCTTTTCTTTATCCCGGAAGTACGTCATTTCCTCTGTTGCTGTGACTAAGACGTACTTTGGGGTTATAGGGCAAATAGCAGTCCCTGAGCCTCCCTGCAGCGACCCCTGTTGGCCCCCATGGTATCCAGCAGGGCTGTATTAAATCTCCAATGTCCCTGAGGCCCTGCTGGAATTCGGGGCATCTCCATGTTGCAGGGAGGGCTCCATCTGGTGGCCTGGGGGTATTGGCTGGGATGAATAGCTGGCCATATCCCACACCACATAAAAAGAAGTTCAAGGATCTTTTAACTCTATTGGCTAACACTCATTTCATAACTAGATATTTCATTATAATAATGATAAGAAAAAGAATCATGATGATGATAATGAATTTAGTACATAAAAATAAGGACTACAGGTTGGTCTCGTCCGATGCGAGAGATGGACGTCTGAAGTGGAGCTCCGCTAGCAGTGGTGCTATTTTTCATATTATTTGCTTATTATTCTGAGATATCCTGTATTTATTCAACCCGAGAGGGACCGCTACAGTATATGTAAACACATATAAACATGGCCAACAAGAAGGGGGTCGAAAGAATCGAAGACTAAAGCTACATCCAAGCTGCGATCAGCAAGCCCTAGTTCGAGATACGGCCTCTCAGAGACAGACCTGGATCAGATGGGCGAAAGTACAGACTCCTCGGGACCACGGTCCGCTACATCGTCGCCGGCTGAGAGCGAAAAGGGGAGCGAAGGTGCGATCGTGAGTGCAGATGTGGATAGCTCACCGATTGGAGAGGATTACCTGAAACTGGAAAAGGCCGGGAGGTCCGCGGCTTCAGTTACGCAATACGCGGGACTGGAGCAGCGGGACACCGCTTCAGCAGAGTCTGCTGCTTCATCTACGGTACAAGAAGGCACATTTGAGCTATCTGAACTGAAAGTGTTGCTCGCTGAGCTCACGCAAGATATAAAGAAAAGCGAGAAGGCTAATGAGAAAGCAACAGCAAAGGCACTTGAGAGACTGAAACAGGAATTAAAACAGGAGATGAAACAGGCCAATGAATGTCTGCGACAGGAAATCCAACAGGAAATCCAACAGGCAAATGAAAGGCTGCGTCAAGAAGTACAACTTGAACTTCGACAGGTGCTGGGTAAAATTGAAGAGCGCATTGAGAAAAACTCGGCTAAACTGAGCACGCTTGCTGATCGATTGGAGCATCTTAGTGAGACATTCACGAATCGGATCGAAATAGCGAACATCTAGCTGCCAGTGCCGAGGAAAGAGCAGTAAATGTCAGTTCGGAATGTAAAAAACTCGGAGAAAAACTTGGAGACAGACTGGCTGGTTTAGAAGATGGGGATAGAAGGTATAATGTCAGAATTGAAGGCCTGCGGAGAATCGAGAAAGTTTAAACCCGTGAAATTCGCAACTGAACTTTTTTCTAAAATAATCGGGGGCGACTTTAAAGCAGAATCTGAGATAGCAGCGGCTTACTGCGTACGCGGATCAAACACCGTCAGACCCGACCAAGATCTTTTATAGTTCGTTTTGAGCGATTATCATTTAAGTTAGAGGTGATGGAACTCCTCAGGAAAAAAGGAAGATATTATATATGAAGATTGCCACATTCGCGTCTTCCCTGACTTCTCTCCAGCAACAGCTATCAAGCGCCGCCTTCTATAATATTAAACAGCGGCTACGGCAAGCCAATGTCAAATACGGCCTCCTGTATCCGGCAAAACTGAAAGTGGAATGGCAGGGTCATTTCTATGTTTTCGCTAGCAAGGAGGAGGCAGAAAATGAATTAAGAAAGCTGATCCGGGACTATTCTGATACATAATTGTGAGTCATGGCGGTAAATGATAAAGCTAGGATTAATAATCTACTGTCTGATCTATTTGTTTTAAAATACGGGTTTTTATCAGCATATATTCTCATATTCTTATATTATTATTACTTACTTATTACTTATCATTACTTAGTATTACTAGGGCTAAATGTTTATGTTTTATTGTGCTTAATTACGTTTTCCTCCTCTTTTTTCTTTTCTAATTATTTCATGTGTACCCTAAATGAGACTGTTCAATATCATACCCTTGGTTTGCTGTTATTGCTATTACTGCATTAAGACTTGTTATGCTTGTTTTGGACACATCTTTAACACCATCACCTGGGTTTATTATCTGGGGATATCATCTTAATGCACTAAAATTGATGAAGATTATATGTATATATATATATATATATATATATATATATATATATATATATATATATATATATATATGTATATATATATATATATATATATATATATATATATATATAAGTGCAAAATTCTTTTCTTTTTTTTTTTTTTTCTTTTCTCTTTAAAGACTATATTGGTAACAGATATCTCTATCTTTTAACCTTAAAGCGCCACTGCATGGGGGCTTGATGTGCTTTGGACGTGCTCTGTCTCTGGGTATGTCAGAGGACTGGGACTGCATGAAGTGGGTTTTAGCCTCACCTGGGGAGGCAAAAAGGGAGGGTGGGGGTTAAGGGGAAGAGAAAGAGAGCAGGCTTGATCTATATCTAATCTATCATCTCAATCTTTATAATTATAACTATCAACGTAATAATAAGCTGCATGGCAACAACTCTTGGGGGAATAGGAAATTAAGACCTAAACTATTTCACTTCCAGTTAAGACTATAATATGACACCAAAAACTCAGAATCAGTGTCTCCATGATGGGACAGTTAACTTCGTAAGCTGGAATGTTAAAGGCCTGAATCACAATTAAAGAGAAAGAAAGTACTTTCTCACCTAACAGGTCTAAATGCTAAAATAGTATTTTTACAGGAAACCCACTTACTAAGTAAGGATCAGTTCCGGCTGCAAAAGACTGGACTGGCCAAATGTTCCATTCTAGTTTTACAAAGAAAACTAGAGGGGTGGGAATTCTCATACATAGAACAGTACCATTTGTAGCATCAGATGTAGTATTGGATCCTGAAGGGAGATATGTGATGGTCATGGGAGACTTATCTAACTGTAAAATGATTTTGATAAATGTTTATGCACCTAATGTTGATGATAAGGAATTTATACAAAATTTATTTGCATCCATTCCCAATCTGAACACTCATAAACTTATAATGGCTGGGGACTTTAATTGTGTTCTAAATCCACTTTTAGATAAGACTTCCTCCACAGGGGAACGCAACTAACACCGCAAAGATAATTACAAAGTTTATAACTGATCACAACTTATCAGATCCCTGGAGGTTTTAAACCCAAATTCAAGAACATATTCTTTCTACTCACCAGTACATCATTGCTACTCAAGGATTGATTACTTCTTTATAGATAATAACTTCTTGCCTAAGATTAAATCTTGTAAATACGATGCTATTGTTATTTCAGACCATGCTCCGATGATCTTGGAGCTGAAATTACTAAGCCCCATACACTCACCCGCAGATGGCGCCTCAATCCGCTTCTATTAGCTGACGAGAATTGTACTGAATTTATATCCAAACAAATTGAATTCTTTCTAGAGACAAATACATCCCCTGAGATCTCTGCAGGAATACTCTGGGAAACTCTTAAGGCCTTCTTAAGAGGACAGATTATCTCATATCTTTCCCACAGAAATAAATCCGCGAAGAAAGTAGCAGAGATAAAAAGCGAAATTACTAAAATAGATGAAGAACATGCCAGACTACCAAGCGAGACTCTACATAAGAGGAGGCAGGCTCTACATTCAGAATTAAACCTCTTGACAACTAAAGAAACCGAACAACTAATTTACAAATCCAGACATCATTATTATGAACATGGAGAGAAAGCTAATAAGCTTTTAGCGCAACAAATTCACAAGCAAGATGTAGCAACGCAATCTCGTAATTACTAACACGAATGGAGATAAAATCATCGAACACAAAAATATAATGTACACTTTTAGAGACTACTATAAATCCCTATATACTACTGAGTTTAAAGAAGACAATATACAATCTAATGCATTTCTGGATAAATTACAGATACCACAAATTGACGCTTTTAGTGTGGAGGAGCTCGATAAACCTCTGTCATTATCAGAATTACTGGATGCTATAAAGTCACTCCAAGGTGGAAAAGCAGCAGGCCCTGATGGCTACCCTGCAGAGTTTTACAAGAAATTCTCCGCTCAGCTAGCTCCCTCCTATTAGCAACATTTACAGAAGCCAGAGATAACCAATCTCTTCCACAAACCTTTCGCCAAGCACTAATCACTGTCTTTCCAAAACAAAATAAGGACTTATTACAATGTGCATCATACAGACCAATTTCACTTCTGAATAACGACGTTAAAATACTCTCTAAAATCATAGCTAGAAGGATGGAGAAAGTGCTCCCTCAGTAATATCACAAGACCAAACTGGATTTATTAGGGGCCGACACTTATCTTCAAATCTTCGACGCCTGTTTAATGTAATATACTCACCAACTAAATCAAACACCCCAGAAATATTATTATCATTGGATGCAGAAAAAGCATTCGACATGATTGAATGGAAATACCTTTTTACTATTTTGGAGAAGTTTGGGTTTGGCCCGAACATTTGTGCATGGATTAAATTACTGTATACTAACCCAGAAGCTTCAGTTTGCATCAATAACATTTGCTCAGACTACTTTAAACTAGAGCGTGGCACAAGACAAGGATGCCCTTTGTCACCACTGCTGTTTGCAATTGCCATTGAACCACTGGCAATACATTGTCGAAATACTGATCAGATAAAGGGGATTAGCAGAGAAGGACTGGAACAGAAAATCTCATTATATGCAGATGACATGGTACTGTATATATCGGACCCAGAAAATTCTGTGCCTGCAGTCTTAGCAGCACTCACAGAATTTCAAAAGCTCTCTGGTCTCAGAATTAATCTGAATAAAAGTGTACTCTTTCCGGTGAATTCGCAAGCATATAATATTAGATTAGACACCCTTCCTTTTATCATTGCAGAACAGTTTAAATACCTCGGGGTAAACATCACAAGTAAACATAAAGCTCTTTATCAACAAAATTTCGTCGTCTGCATGGAAAAAATTAAACAAGACTTGCATAGATGGTCAACCCTTCATCTCACACTAGCTGGAAGAATTAACACTGTTAAGATGAATATTCTTCCTAAGCTCCTTTTTATTTTAAAACATACCAATATACATTAATAAATCGTTCTTTAAGCAATTAGATTCAACAATAACCTCATTTATTTGGAATTCTAAACATCCACGCATCAAAAGAGCGACCCTACAAAGACAAAAGGCAGAAGGTGGCATGGCTCTACCTAACTTCCAGTTTTATTACTGGGCGGCAAATATACAGTCGATAAGAACCTGGACACAAATAGAAGAACATACACAGGCATGGACCGCAATAGAAGTAAAATCCTGCAGTACTTCTTTGTATTCCTTGCTTTGTGCTCCAATAAACACACGTTATCGGCAATACACTAATAACCCAATTGTGCTCCACTCACTTAGAATCTGGAACCAATGTAGAAAGCATTTTAAGACGGAGAAGCTTCTTTCTGTGGCACCCTGCAAAAGAACCACCTCTTTCAACCCTCACAAACATATGCAGTTTTAATATCTGGAAAAATTTGGAATTAACTTGCTTAGAGATCTTTATATAGACAACGTCTTTGCATCCTATGAACAATTACATTCCAAATTTAACATTCCAGCTACAAATTTCTTTCACTATCTTCAAATCAGGAACTTTGTTAAACAGAACCTTCCAGATTTTCCTCATCTTGCACCCTCATCCACGCTGGAAAAATTATTGCTCAATTTCAAGGAGTTAGACTCCATCTCTACAATATATAAAATCCTTTTACAATCCCTTCCTTTCAAAGATCCAAGAGGACACTGGGAAAATGACCTCTCAATTAATATATCAGAAAAGGAGTGGAAAGTAGCAATGCAGAGAATTCACTCAAGCTCCATATGCAAAGCATACAATTATACAACTCAAAATTATATATCGAGCACATCTGTCTCGACTAAAACTCTCAAAATGTTTCCAGGGCATGATCCAACCTGCGAACGTTGCAACCAAGCCCCAGCCTCACTAGGTCACATGTTCTGGGCCTGCACCAAATTAACATTATTCTGGACAAAAATTTTTAATTACCTCTCAGACAGTCTTGGACTCACAATCCCTCCTAACCCATTAACAGCTGTGTTTGGGGTTCTTCCAGAGGGTCTTAAAGTGGAGAAAGACAAACAAATTGTGATTGCATTCACTACACTGTTGGCACGCAGACTTATTCTGATAAACTGGAAGAACCCAAACTCTCCTCTTTTAAGTCAGTGGGAAACTGATGTGTTATATTATTTAAAATTGGAAAAAATCAAATACTCAGTTAGAGGATCTGTGCAGACTTTTTTCAAAACATGGCAGGATCTAATCAGTAATATTTTGAAATGATTTTATAAAGCACAGAGAATTTGTTGATTTAGGTATTTTTACAAGCCTTAAATTTTACACCGTTTGGCTTGCTCTCTCTCTCAAGGGTGGGGATCGATCTGTTCTTAGCATAATTCTTTTTTTGTAAAAACTTGATTGCTATGTATTGATTGTAATAAAATTAATAAATAATAAAAAAAAAAAAAAAAAAAAGGACTACAAAACTTTTTTTTAGCAAAGGTAGTGTGTTAATGATTTTCCAAGGCCAGATACACTTACAGAGTAAAAGCAAATACTTACAGCCATATATTCTTATAAACGGAAAGGGCAGCTCCAAGATGCTGGTTGCTAAAATTCTTAACTTCTTTGTGAACAAAGATAACACTTTTTTTCATTCAAATGCCATTTAGGCTACTTAACAAATCTTCCTGGACTCTAAACTACTTTGTTGAATCTTCCAAAGGAAAAAAAAGCATGTTTTAAATGCCTTTTCTTTGATGTTTGGTGAAAACTGCCTGTTGCTGAAACTTTCTGAACATCTATGACTGATGTTTAGTTTTGGCCAATGAAATTCACAGAATAAGTAATTGGAAAGTGATGAGGTTTTGGTATTCACTCTTAGCTGTAGAAAGGAAAACTGACCAATGAAATCCACAGAATACATAAGCTGATGGTGAGATTTCAATGCCAACCAACTGCAGCCCACTACACCCACAACGTCAGTCATGAAACGCCCATCACATGTCTGGAGCAGTAGAGTTTAAGTGCAAACCTCCAGAGCTCAGCCCCGCTGAGGATGTTGTTACTTTGCCTTATATGTCAGGTATGTTATGTGAAACGGTCAGTTACACTATGGTTAACATTAGGGTTGTGAGAGGGTTATCTGACTTAAGTAATGATGACTGTTGAATAAATCAACTGACATAAGGGCATTTTGTGATTGACATTATAAATATTGAGGGATGCAGTTAAACCCACCTCATGTCAGCAGGTAATGCATAATCCAGTCTTTTTCAATTACCCCCACTTATTTCTGATTTATTTATTACTTTGAATGGACACATATTTATTGATTTATTTTCATTGGGACTGCTTTGTTTAATTATTTTCTTCCAGGTATTGCTGTTTGTTTCTCCACCAGTGGGTCAAAAAACAAAATCTTTTTATTGTATTGGAAAGTGTAATGACAATAAAATAAAATAGAAATAGAAGAAGAGAAGAGTGCACTCAAAACAGGCATGTCTTCAGGATTTAATGGCATTTCCAATGAATGTTTCACTGGAAAAGTGTGTATACTGAAAGCTTTATGGGATATTAACAAAAAGTGAAATTTCTGCAACTTTAAAAATACTCATTATAATAATGAATGAGGTAGAGTGATGAAAAAAATTATGCAGGCATATATTTTATTTAGATTACAAGCTGATAGCAAAGGAAATAATGGTGATGGTAAAATAGAAGGGCATGACGGTGGCGCAGTGGGTAGCGCTGCTGCCTCATAGTTAGGAGACCTGGGTTTGCTTCCCAGGTCCTCCCTTCGTGGAGTTTGAATGTTCTGCATGGGTTTCCTCCCACAGTCCAAAGACATGCAGGTTAGGTGAATTGGCAATCCTAAATTGTCCCTAGCATGTGATTGTGTGTGTGCCTTGCAGTGGGCTGGGGCCCTGCCCGGGGTTTGTTTTCTGCCTTGTGCCCTGTGTTGGCTGGGGTTGGCTCCAGCAGACCCCCGTGACCCTGTAGTTAGGATATAGCGGGTTGGATAATGGATGGAAGGATGGTAAAACAATAATTTATCAAAATCAAATTTGTGTCCTTTATGGAGTGAAAGTAACTCAGTGCCTACATTACACATGCATATCTTTTACAAGTAAGGAGATAACAGGAATTGGTTACAGTAAACATAGATAAGACAAAAAGCAAAATGTGGGTTGCACATGATTACATATGGACAGTATTGGGAAAATGCAATTGTAGATAAATCTATATACTGGCTTAGTATAAAGATAAGTATTAACAACAAAGTCCTGCAATACCAATAGAAAGTGGAAGGATTTAATGGTTTCCATACTGTTAATGTATTATACAGAACCAATTACCAACAGAATTAGAGTCTTCTAAAACATTCAACAGATTGAAATCCTCTAATGAAGAGGTCAGCCAGGAAAATGATATAATATATAGATGATGTTACAATTTTGAGAAGAGATTGGCAACTGTAAAGTAAGTTTTAATGAACAGTATAATGCACATTCAAAAAATGAGAATATAGGAACATTGGCACATTTAAGATAAGAACAAAGCTCACCATTCCTATCTGCTTCTTCTAAAATACCATCGAGTCGAGTTTTGAAAATCCCTAAAGTCCTACTTTCTACCACACTACTTGGAAGCTTATTCCAAGTGTCTATGGTTCTCTGTGTAAAGAAAAATTTCCTAATGTTTGTGTGAAATTCACCCATAACAAGTTCCAAATTGTGTCCCAGTGTTCTTGATGAACTCATTTTAAAATAACAGTCTCGATCAACTGCACAAATTCCCTTAATAATTTTAAACACTTCAATCATGTTACCTCTTAATCTTCTTTTGCTTGAACTATGGATCAGCTCTTTTCTTTTTTTCTTAATAATTCATCCCCTGTAGCCCTGGAATGAGCCTAGTTGCTCTACTCTGGACCTTTTCTAGCACTGCTATGTTCTTTTTGTAGCCTGGAGACCAAAACTGCACAAAGTACTCCAGATGAGAACTTGCCATTGCATTATAAAGGTTCAGTATAACATCCTTGGACTTTTACTCCACACATACAACACATGCTATATAACCTAACATTCTGTTAGCCTTCCTAATGGTTTCTGAACACTGTCGGGAAAGATGGATTAATAAATATTGTAATAGAAATGTGTTTTCTATAGCTAGACACAAAGTTGTGGAATGTAGTAGAAAATAATGCAGCAAGGAGGATGAGCACAAGAGTAAGTTGTGTTTTCAAAACAGAACCTTGTTTTCTCAATCTTCAGCTGATCATTATGTTTACACAGTAAGTTTCCACCAGAAGAATGACAGTATTACAATATCATCAACAGCTCCAGACAATGCATACAAGAATTCAGTTCAGGTTTGCTCATGCAGGTAACAGGTATAGCAGGCACTGAGAAGTCTTATGACCCTGTGACGGCATACATCATGAGACAGAACTTTGAGTATACTAGGTGTTCTGTTTTTAATACAAAAAAATCAGCCTGAGGGATTACAGCTGAAGTAGCTTTCTTTAGTTTCTGAGACTGTGGTGAAGCAGGTCTCATATTCTTAGGAAGAGATTGGTGGCTGCGTAAACATTCAGTCTGGAAGCCTACAGACTGGATGAGCAGGTATGGATTTTGCCAGTTCTGCTTTATACTAACCTGCTTTTTTCATGGAAATTGGCAAGTAGCCGATTCTATGCATTATTTCTATTTCTTTTTTTTTTTTTTTTGGAAGTTCATTAGAAAAACTGGATTGAATGAGGAAGATCCAGAAGGACTAGGAAAAAGCTGGCCAGGGCTCAGGATTCTAAAGAGTCCTAATATGGGCAAAATATCGGGCTCTTTCAAGATGCACATTCTGTAAATTGAAAAGGTGTGTGCAATGTTTTGACTTTGAAATTTTAACCTTTTGGAATTTATGGTGCTTTTAACATGGGAGACTTTTGTCACTGATTTTACTGCACTTAATTACTGTTATTTATTTTTCACAATAAAGTGCACTTTTGAATGACAGTTTTTATGATTTTATTGATTTTTTTATTTATGTAATGGTAGTTGTTTACACAATGACTACATTTCATTTTTACAACAATGGCATCTCTGTGCCCACCTCCATCCTTGCTCCAATGTCACTTTGGTCCTTTTTACTGCATGACCATGTTATTTTACTAAAACCTTTTCAGGTTAAGGCATTACTGACCTGTAAATTAAAACTAACATGAATCTAATGGTCCATGTGCTAATAATTGTGTAACATTTGTCAGAACAAAGGAGAGGAAACAGTAAGTGAGAGAATGATGGCAGAAACGGGTGGCTCTGATAGTGAAAGATCTTTGTCTTGGTGGGATATGAGGAGAAACTACTGCTTATATTTTATGTGGTATATGTTTGGAAAGGAATGTGTTTAATTCCACTTCTTGCAGGATTATTCACGAAAGTAACAACTGCAATAAGACGTAGTACACAAAAAAAGAATTCTACTTAAACATTAAGCCATTTCCATTGAGCTCTTGAACAAATAATGGCTTCTTTACTGATTTATTTTAAATTTGTTCAGGGATCACCTTCTCTTTTGTGGAAAACAATTGGACTTAGGGGTCACATAGTCATTTAGGTCATTTTGACATGCTTTCCATGTTGGAAAACTGTTCAGGCATATCAAGAAACAAGATAAAGGTCAAGTGAACAGTAAAATGTGCTGAAAGTTGACTAAGATGTCAGCAGATGTCCTGTGAACAACCAGAATGGACAGTTGTTACATGTGCAGAAATGTCAAGGGAGGTAGCTGAACTCAAAGTGTGGAATAAGATCTAGACGATAATAGACTTTTATTTTATATAAGTCATTTGGGCTTAAACCAATGAACCAACCAGAGTAAAATGTATGCATTGTTTGTCACTGTATGTAAATTCAATAGTTTATAAAATGAACCTCTATTCTTTATTTTTCTGACCATTCTGACCATGCTGTAGTGGACTGATTTGAAGTCTCCAAGGCATTTTGCTGAGGAGTAATTAAAAGATACAATGAACTGCTTTTCTCCTGCCTGATTACTGACTTGTCCTGTTAGAGGATAAGTTTCTTTCTTTAATTAAGTTGATTTTTACCACGCTTTCCTGAGATGTGATATACAGTATGCCTTACAACTCCTTCTGGAATAATTCTACTGCCAATAACTTTTCTGCCAAAAACCTAGTTCAGAGTTATCAAAGAATTTATTTCGTTTTTTTAGTTACATATTTTTTTCCAGATCATTATGTGAATTAAAAAGAGCAGTGGCCCATCATGGATCCCTAAGGGACGCCACTTTTAAGTCCAAACAAATTCCTTGCAGCATTACATTGTGCATTCTGTGTTTGGGTCAAATTCCGTGCTGTGGTAAAGTATTTAAACCTTGATCGCTTTTAGAAATGCTTTTGTCATTTTCTCACACAATTACAATGTATTGCTGACACATTATCTCCATCATCTAAAGCTTTTGACTGTTCACAAATACAGCCTGTAAAAAGGAGCAAGTGGATACATTAAAATGGGTTAGGGATCCAATGTGAACTTCTTTTTTTTTGCTGTAATGTGAGTTGGAAAAATAAAAAAAAAAGGTAGTATGTTGGGGGACACCAGTGTCCTGTTCACACTTTCTGGTCAAGACTGATGCCATGTTGGAATCTTTATGGATTTATATAGTCTGGAAACAACAAAAGGTGGAGATGGAGATGGGCTAACTACTGCTCTCCTGGATTTGTTATTCATGTTCAAGGAAAGAGAGTGGCAGACAGGTAACCACAAAATCTTTCACTTGTGTCTTACGTAAACCAGACCCCTCAAGGTTTCTGATAAGCTCACGCATATGACAGTCGATATTTTATAATAAGATACTTAATCCTTGTTTAATATTTGCTTCTGTTAATTTACCCATTTAGTTGATTGGCAAGTGGGTAAAAGGTCTGGAAAATCACCCTTTTTAGAAAATAGGATATTTGCTAACTTGTAATCTTTACAAATTTCCCCATTATGTAGCAATTTCTGAAAAGCATATATTTAGGTTTTTGTATAGTTTTAGGTATAGAGTACAGTATGTTAACACTGCCTTCCTCCAAATCCAATTTTAATTGTTCATCTGTTGACTACTTTGTTATCTGTTATTTAAGTGTGCTGGTTAAGAAAATAAGAAACAATAAAGTTTCTGGAACTCTTAACTAAAAAGTAATTTCAAAAAAGCAGAAAACCTAGGTAGTAGAAGCCATGGCATTAATATACAGTTTAATCAATTTCAAAAAGAATTAAAAGTCTCACTCTTCATAATATTTTAAATTTTACTTGAAGATTAGGGGGGTCCATCTGATTAAGTAAGAGGTTAAATTAATAACAAATAGTAATGTCAAATTTAGAAATTGGTTGGAGTGAAAGGCTGCAGCCATTTCAGCCCTTCAGGTCCTATTCCACACCAAGACATCCCTCACTAGTTTATTACATGTAATGTGCCTGACGTTCAAACATTTGAGTATAGTGGTAAAAAGTAGATCATGAACTTTTTTATTTTTATTTAATTTTTGCAATGGTTGGAAGCAGAAAAAAAGATTTTTTATTGAATAAAACTAGGATGTATCACTTCATAATATTAGTACTAATAACATATTTGACTTGTATGGTATTTTAACAGATTAAAGTAACAGTAGAATGCAATGTATAAGTTTAGAAGCCAAAAAAAGAGAATAATTTATCCTAGTACTACAAACCATGACATCTTAATCATTTATTCTTAAGCCTTTACCACACACACCTACACAGATTTAACTTAACTCATTTTCAGGTTATACCACAAGAGGGCAGTGTAAGGTTGATATTTTAAAACCTCCAGTTGTTACTGATACTATAGTATTCTCGGCCTACTACATGTTTGTATAGTACTTTCAGTTAAGGTTTAAAGTGTACAATAATTATTAGTGTTCAATGTTGGAATTTAGATTATATAAGCAAAGAAAGATTATATGTAAAAAAAGAAACTGCCTGCATGAATGAATTTGTATAACAACAATATTTGTTTAACAAAGCTTTATCCATCCATCCATTATCCAACCCACTATATCGCAACTACAGGGTCACGGGGTTCTGCTGGAGCCAATCTCAGTCAACACTGGGCGCAAAGAAGGAAACAAACCCCGGGAAGGGTACCAGCCCACCACAGGGTGCACACACACACACACACACACACTAGGGACAATTTAGAATCATCAATGCACTTAACCTGCATGTCTGGACTGTGGGAGGAAACCAGAGTACCCACGCAGACACGGGGAGAACATGCAAATTCCACGTAGGGAGGACAGGGTAAGCGAACCCAGGTCTCCTTACTGTGAGGCAGCAGCGCTACCCACTGCACCACCATGCCACCCCACAAAGCTTTATGTGATTTCAAATGCAATTGTGCAAAACATCAGTCATTAAATGAATTGGTGCAAGCACAAATGGCAGCGTAGACTTGTAGAATAAAGAACTTCTAGAGGTTCTTGAACTTGTATATACAGTATCTAAATGTCTATCTACATCCATTACGTCTTCACCTACTTCACTAGAGGATTCTGAAGAGTCAAAACCTCATCAAAACCTCACTTGTCATCATTGGGTGTGACACAAAAACCATCCCTTAGTCATAGGACCCACACATTCACCCACCCACACTTAATCACCCGGATCCAATGTGTGGTCACTAATCAACCTGACATTATGTCTTCTGGATGAGACCCCAGAGGAATCCATCATTAACATCCAAATTATATTGTCACTAACCCATCCAGAAATAAGACTTAAGGGTTAACACTGTGAGGTAGCTAACTCACTTGTAAATACGTCAGAATTAAAAGTGTTTTAAAATACTCAAATGACAAATCTTGAATGAATTATGTTTATAGAGTATAATCATATGTTTGGTTGTTAATGATCCGCTGGCTTTAATATTTTCAGGGAGCACTGTAATTTCTGATCTCTTGTAGGAAGCTAACAGTAATTGAAGACAGATTTAGAGTGAGAGTACTGTGAAATGAGGAGAATGTCCCTCACTTTCGCAGTAATAAAAAGATGGGTAAAAGGAAAAGTATTTGGGGAAATCTTTCAGTACCAATTGAAAGAAAGCATCAATGAGCAAACAACTGCCTGACAGAATACATATTGAAGAACATAACATATATGTTTCAAAAATGGGAAAGAAGACAGACAAAAAAGAAGAAGCAACTGTCAGAAAGCCACACATATAAACTAATTTAACAGGGAAATGCAATAACTGAAAAAAATATTACAGGGCATGAGCAATGCAATGACAAACTGATTAGAATTGTTGGCTTATCCATACAATGGGTGCGGGTTTTTGTTCTAACCAAGGCCTGCTTTTAACTGGACTTCCTACCTTAATTAAGCCTACACTTATTTACTACATTAGCCCTGTATTATAAAGAATGACACAATAATGTTAATGTTTTCTTTGAATTAAAAAAATAGCATTCAATCTTCCAGATCTTGAGATGTTGCTCTGATTTGTTTTGAAATACAATACCATTGTTATTTAAACAGTTACCTGTTATCAATTTCATTGGTTAAATATAATTGAAATAGTTGCTTCTCTTTAGCATTCAATGCCTGTCTGTGTCCTCTCTTTTTCAGTTGTTATTATTTGAATACAATTTAGAAGTCAAATTTTTATATAAAGTGAAATAAAAAATGAAAATGAAAAAAAATGAAATCTATGATAAAAAACACATTTCACAATGAATTGCCTTTCTGACTGCAAAATGAGAGGAGAAAAAGGAGTTTATAGAGAGGTGATATTCATTTCTTTTCAGATAATATCAGATAACAAATAGCAGGTACAGGTACCAATGACAGGAGCAGCTACTTCTTTGCCGTTTGTATTTCTGTAATCGTTAGCAAGCAACTGATTACTTTACACACATTACATTACACATTACTTTAACATGGCCTTTTTATAACTTCACTTTAACTTAATCCTGATACTCTGTATGTTCAATTCTTCATAATAACTATTCATGGTGGCTCTAAAATCCGTACTGACCCCTACTCTCTCTTCTGTTTTTTTTTCCGGTTTCTTTGTGGTGGCGGCCTGCGCCACCACCACCTACTCAAAGCATCATGATGCACCAACATTGATGGACTGAAAGCCAGAAGTCTACGTGACCATCATCATCAGGTCCATCGATGAAAACGCTAAATACAAACAGGACTGTTTGATTTATGTTAGGTAGATTGCCCAGAGGGGACTGGGCGGTCTCTTGGTCTGGAACCCCTACAGATTTTATTTTTTTCTCCAGCTTTTGGAGTTTTTTTTTTTGTTTTTTCTGTCCACCCTGGCCATCGGACCTTACTCTTATTCTATGTTAATTAATGTTGACGTATGTTTATCTTTTATTGTGTCTTCTATTTCTCTATTCATTTTGTAAAGCACTTTGAGCTACATTTTTTTGTATGAATATGTGCTATATAAATAAATGTTGATTGATTGATTGATTGATTGAACTGATTGAAAAAAACAAGATTTTTTTTTTTTTAAAAGAAATGACATACCCCAGTCATAGAAAAGAGAGATCCTTTAAAAAGTAAATCGACCCTGTTGTACATTTCTGATTGATAAAATAAAGGTTGCAAAATGAAGAAAAAAATAAAAATAACAGCATATTTAATAAATGTGGTGATTAGTAATACTTTGTAAAATTTTCTCTGCATAGGATACATTTTTTCTAATATGTTCTTTACATTTTTTTAAGGTTTTCTTTATCGGATATCATGGAATGTTGGCTCTAGAAACAAAGGATTTCTGCTGTTATCTGGAATTTTTTTCTGATTCAACTCCCGTTACTACCAGAAGGAATCCTACTCTGCTGGGCCCTTCAGCATGGCCCTTAACCTGAAAACTGCTCCAGAGGCGCTGTGCAATGGCTGACCCTGCACTCTAACCTCCTCTAACCTCATGCCAAAAGACAATTTCCCCTTGAGGATTAATAAAGCATGTCTAAATAAAAAAAAAAAATCTAAATATGTGTATGATTCTAATATCCCCGTTAAGCTTCTGGAATGATGTAAATATTTTTATTAATATGTCTTTGTTTTATCATGACTCAATTTTGTTTAACATGGGCAATACTATTTTGTGGATCTACGGCTACAAAATGCTGTGTGGTTGTTGAGGGCAGGTTTCCTGAAGTTGTGCATTGTGACGTCATCAGCGCAATACTTTAAATAACCAGTGCCAAATGCCTTATGCCTCAGTGATTATGAATATAAAGAAAAGAGCTTAGTGTAATTCTAGGTGTGTGTTTGGTTACGACTACTTGCTGGCATCTGTTTAGACTATGATTTTGGATTTGGGTTTTGGCTTACTGGTTTAGACTTTCAGCCCACTTTAACAACAGATTCCCTCTATACAGTATTATTCTACTTCATTTCAGTCAGGCATTACAAGTAAGGGGTCCAGTTAACATCAAGCAATTGGTTTGAGCAAATACCTGTGCTCACTGTGGCCCTCCTTGGATTGAGTTAAGTAGCTATTAATTCCCAGCCTGAAAAAAAAAAATTTAATGTGTACTTAAATATTACACACTATTTGAGCTAAGAGACCAGCCATCATTCAAATCAAAAAGCTGTTTACATCCCTGGTTCAAGTATGTTTTTTGTTATTTTTCAAATGTTATTTTCTTTATTATCTCATTAATTCTATTTTTGCCTTTATTCTGTCTGCATTTTATTTTATTAATGTGGCATTCATGCAGAGCCTCAAGGGGCAGGGTCTCCAAATATTGGGCCAGTAATTAAAACGAAGCTGCAGATGTAATGGCTGCTTTGGTGTTGCAGTTTTGATCTTGATTCCTCTCTTCTAATTTTGGGCCTTTTTTCAATATTTGGATTTTCTAAATTTGATGCCTGGCTCTTGTATTAAGGTACTGTGATTTGAATTTGGATTTTTTGCCTTTAGCTTTTACCTTTTTAGACAAAACCTATTTTGGTTTCTTTGTTGTGCTTTGAGTTTTTTGTGCTCCCCTTTAACTATTTAAATCCTTAAAAAATAGTCTTTTAAATATAAAGATATTTTTTTGTCTTTGGACCAGAGGTGTTTTATTAACCGTTTACTCTTTAATCCGATTAAGGAGGGGCCAAAAACCATCCTGGCACCACTAGGCTTAAATCAGTAGCCTTCACTGAATTAGGTCCTGGCACACTCACTCTGACCAGATCATATGAGAGTTCTTAAGGAAAGTGACAGGAATAGGGACAGGACCCAACATCGTCCTAAGACAGGAAAACCAGTGCAGGCATGAGGTATATAAATCACATGCCAGTGTGAGAAGGGCTCCACTGGGACTTAGTAAACCAAATACAGGAGGCAGAGAAAGCAAATTGTAATCTTGGAGGAAACATACAAACATAGACACTAAATAACAGGTGACCTAGCAGAAGTCAAAAATGCCTGATTTCCTGACTAAGAGAGAATGCAAACAGTTTACAAGAGGTAAAAATTCCTCTGGATTCGTACTTCACTTTTTCAGAGTTAGGATGGTGTTGATCTTTTAAAGGTCAGGACTGGCATGTATCCAGCCATAAATCTCCATCCCATTAGAAAGTTACAGCTGTTCTTTACAAAATAAGAGTTTAAACAATCTATGTGATTTTGAATCAAAACAGTGATCAGGTATAACAGGTTTCAATGCACTAGATAAGCAAGGAAGTAGGGAAATTCAAACTCATAATCAGGAAGCAAGCAAAAAAAGTCAAATATACAACCTAAAGCAGAAAATAAATTGCTAGATAAAGTAGCTTTTTCATATTTTCATTATTTAGAACAAAATGCACACAGCTTGTTCTTCTAAACATTTCCAACATGACCACATAGCTGTTATGATTTTTGTTTTTAAAACATATACATTAATTCTAAATTTTTGAGTTTATTTTTATTGTTTTGTTGTTTAATAGTCAATAAATGTTATTGTTATATTTACATCATTGTGTGATTTTGTTGAATCCTAGAACTTCAGTCGGCAATGACAAAAAGGTCAGCATTTTAAAATCCGATAAATATTTGCTTTTTCATCTTAACCCATTATAAAGATATAGCCAGACAACACCAGGATGGTGGCAGGCTCTTGATTACAGGAACCCTTGATGGTGTGTGACAAGAGAATCCTCTTCTGTAACTTCACAGTTTTCAGGAACTCTTCCTAACTAACCCTAACCTAACAATTTAGGCCAATGTGGAAGAAGCTCATGGGTACCCCGGCCTTTTCCTAACTCCTAACCCTTCTCGTACTTCATTATAATTATTTCTGTGGCATCTTTTAAACACCTATCCCTTAGCGCTTGTTTAGCAAAACTTCACATCAATTATAATGGTGCACTTATTGTCCCAGAAAGAGCCCTTCCAGGTCCAATCTTCTGCTGTCTTCCAGTCCGAGAACCCTTTCTGTCCCTTCATCAGTCATCCTGCTGACAAATTTGGTTGACATTTGCAGGAAGATAATCCTTAGATGTTTGTGTGTTTCTTCCTTGAATCACAAACCATCACATGGTCTGTGACAGAGTTTGGTCCTTGAGAGCCACAGTGGCTTTAGATTTTTTTTCCAAGAAATTCTTGATCATAAACCAAT
The DNA here is from genome assembly GCF_016835505.1 of Polypterus senegalus. Classification (NCBI taxonomy): domain Eukaryota; kingdom Metazoa; phylum Chordata; class Cladistia; order Polypteriformes; family Polypteridae; genus Polypterus; species Polypterus senegalus. The sequence continues at coordinate 44,360,831 of NC_053161.1, forward strand.
AATGGCCAATAATAGAATTTGTTATTTAATTCTATGGCTTTCATTCTGCCATGCCAGATCATTCCTAGATTGTATATTTTTCCTTTCCTGAGACTAGTACCCAGAGCAGAATACTTAATCTGTTCTTCAATTTTTTTTCATTTATTTATCTTTCCATGTATTTTTTGCAAAGTGATATTTCATGAAGACTCCACACACAGGTGTTAATGCGACCAGGTTAAGGCCATGATACGTTACATACCTTTTCTAGCGATTTCAGGTGCAGACTTCATTTACATCACCTTAGCCAGTTGGAGGCAGTCATTGTTCACTCCTGTAGGTGCTGGTCTTGCAGTCTGACATACTCAGCGACTCATTCCAACTAGTCTGTGATTCACCCCAAGTCAAGTCTTAAGTCGTAAGAGTGAGTGTGTGTGTACTGTATATGTGAGAGGTGAATGTCAATGAGCACAGGAGTGAGAGAGTGGCTGTACATGCCGTAACTGTAAGGCCTTTACATGAATACTGGTTCTGCCAGACAGCAAGTTATTGGCTGTCAGAAATGTCAGTGCCTGTTTACAAAGAAATTGCCATCATAAAAACACATATGACATGAACATACTAAAAGACAACATTCAATAAAATATAAGCACATAAAACAAACTAAGAAGTAAAATATACAAAATAATAAAATGATAGATGAATATAAAACTACCTATATAATACCTAAAAATTAAAAACGTGTTCAAGTAAAAGATCCTTAAGTCTTGATATGAAAATTTCTAAACACTGCAGCTGCTTAAAGCTGATTGGGAGAGCATTCCAAAGTTTAGGATTATAGCATTATTATAACAGGTTTTATACCAGTTTTTTTGGTACGTCAAGAAGATGAGCAGCAGCAGAATTAAGCACATTGTTTGGAACATAATGAGGGAGATTTATCACATAGATAGAAGTACAGAGCTTTCGATACTTTGAAAATGTGAAACTGTACAAAAAAGTACTGGAAAGTAATCACATACATATCTAATTTGATATAGCTTTGGATTTCAAGTTGTGTAAATTGACATACTCGGGCAACAAGATTAGCAGCTGCAGTTGTCAGGTTTTTCAGTCTTGTAATGTGACATCAGCTTTAGATGGTGAAGTGTTACCTCATTTGTCAATCGTTGTTAATTGGCAGCTGGTTAAGAAAACAGGAAGCAATTCAAAATGGAGAATTCAGTTGTTTTAGACTAAACAAAGCAATTAAGGGAATCTTAAATGGCAAATTAACTACATTGAAACAAAAAATGTTACTTGAATAATAATTGGCAAAAGAAGAGATAATTGGCTTTTAATTTGGTTGGAACAAAACCCTGTAGCTACTATGGTTCTTAGGACAGAACTTGAGGATCTCTGATCTAGAAGCTTGCACTGTAATCCAAGATTACTCCTGGATGATGTTTTTCTTGGTGCCAGCATCATCCTAATGAATTGTGTTTGTCACTGAAAATCCTGCCAAATAAGAACCAACAATCAGCTTTCCATCACCATTATCTTTTCATCCAGCTTTACTAGCCAACATAATGAGCAACTGGGTTTGACCAGAACATATTGTGACATTAAACGTTTCATTGTCCTTATGCACACAATAGTAAAGACACACTTACTTCCGTCTAACAATGAAAGAAACAACCTGGATTTACTGCAATTCTTACTTGATTAGTGGCCGAGTAGTCTCTGTAGAAAATTACCTGAGAAATAAAAACATTACAGTGTTATCCAAGGAGTTGTAATTCTGAACCCTATAAGTTAACAACTGCTTTTATTAATATACAGAAAAATCTCTTTTCTTTTTTCATTTCACTTGCAGGAATTAGCTGGTTATATCACTTACTGAAGCTTGGCATATACTCAAGTAGCTGAGGCCTACCGTGCACATTACAAGCCCTTGATAAATACTGTACAGCGGGGTTATGGCACCCTAGCAGCTCCCCATCCAGGATAAACACCAAGGACAATAGTCAGCTCTCTCGAGACTTGCCCCCAGAGACACTCCTTTTGTTATACCAGCTAACACTCACTGACCTGACCTCTCACTTTGTCCATGAACTATTCTAGAAAAATAATTCAGAATTTCACATGCACTGGTTAAGTTTTATGATTTTAAATGTTTTAAGCATTCTCAAGTAAAACATAGTTGTTTAATATAACATAGGCTTACATAATGCAAATTAATTTAAGTTTCTAAAAGTGCTCTGTGGCAGGAGGCTGTTGGGCAGACTCAGCCGGGACACCTAGAAAGAGATCTATACGTCCCCCGGGCCACAAGGGGGCAACCGCCCTGGATATCATGGAAACCACAGGGAAGCAGCAGCAAGCAAACCCGTGGGGGCCCATAGCTAAAGCCAGGGAGCACCCCAAGCCTCATAAAGCCCAGGTGATCAATACTTCCACAACACCTCGGAAGGTGGAGGAAGGACCTTCCAGCAATGCCCGGAGTGCTTCTGGGTGCTCATGTGGCACTTCCGCCACACCAGGAAGTGCCGCCGGAAGAACGTCAGCGAGCACCTGGAACACGTCCAGGTGACTATAAAGGGGGCCACCTTCCTACAGTCAGGGAGCTAGAGTCGGGAGCTGGAAGTGGACAAAGCTCCAGCGACAAGACGAAGAAAGGAGGCCCACGGACATTAAAAGGCCCATGTAAGGGTGTTTGGTGCTGGAAGACATGTATGTGTGCGGGATTTGGACTTTAGGGACAAATTGTAATAAATGTGTGTGTTTTTGAGAACTGCCGGTGTCAGTCTGTTTGTGTCCAGGCTGATTATCTCACAACTGCTAAAGCAGTACAAAACTACCACCTCTTTTTTCCTAATAGGATTCTACAGATTAAAGAGGCAGCAAAATGGCACAGTGCTAACTCTTGTCTACATGCATTTTCTCCCCATTTTTGTAATGATTTTTACTGTGGCTACTCCAGTTTACCTTCCACATTTCTAAAGTCAAAAACTTTCTTTAAACTGGCAATTCCAAACTGGCCCCGTGGGAGTATGGGTATGTGTGGTGGGCCTTGCACCAGACTTAGATCTATCCAGGGCTGGTTTCTACTTAGAACCCAGATGTTGCCAAGATTTGTTCCAATCACTTCATGAGTTGGATTATGTTATTTAACTAAACTTACATTGGTGAGAAGAAGACCAACAGTGCCACTCAGAAAGGCCTGAGTGCCCCAAAAAAATGGGCTTTCTAGGCAACTCTGAGAAGTTTTTGGACAGTCTTTAGGCTGAGATATGGGATTTGGAATGGCAGTTGCAGCATCACTACACAAAGAAAGACAACCAAGAGATTGCTACCACTGCAGCCCCACCACTTCTTCATTTGTTAAGTTCCACTGGCCTGGGTGCATGGCCATTGGGTGAGCTTCAGAAAGGATCTTGAATTGGTTCACCTCTTGAAGCTGGGCAAAGTATGGCAGATGATTTTGTCACTAACCCTAGGTGATCAGTGTGAGGCACTGGTGGCAAGGCTGTGTGAACAAAGTATTAAAGAAATCGTAGAGGCATTGCAGAGCAGTGAAGTAGGGAGATTCTCAAAGCTGGGTTCTGTAACTGGTTGCAGCATCTGTTCAGGAAGGAAAACAACAAACAGACTGGTACATCTGCATCTCCACACCTACCAACATAAAATAAACAGGTGAAAACACATAAATACAGCCTTAAACATCTCTGCTGCACTGCATAACAGTGTAGCACTCAAAATGCCCACAATGCTACCTGACAGTGCAGCATTCAACATTTCCAGGATGGCATCTAGCTAGGCAGTGATGAAGATGCCTGCTGATGTGGCATCGTCACTGGTTGAATGAATACAGTGGTAGAGAAGACAGTTATTTTAGAGTATGTGCGCCACTGCAAAGAGTTGGAGGTGGTCTCTGGGCTGTGGGGGGTGGACTGTGTAATGGCACTGACAAGCTGCATCAGACTGCAGATAGTTTTGGCACTGATTTGCAAACAATATCAGCAGGGATTCCATCTACCAAATGACAGCGAGCTACTTAAAAGAATGATATAAAGAGTAAGAGTTCATAGGGTTTGCAACAGCAAGCAAAGGTGCAATGCTAATTTGGCTCATTCTTTCCTCAGAGTTAACCAATTCATTTTACCCTGTACGTAGTGAAGGTTTTCTTTAAAAGCATTATCAAAAACTATGTTTCAGAATCAAATAACATTATAACATATTGTGAACAAAATCAAATAACATTATAACATATTTTGACCCACACAATGCAGTGGAATATGCATAAAAGAGAACAGCATTGAAATCAGAATAAAGATATGTCATTATACTGGATATGAATGTTGTGACAGACTATGGCCAAAAGTAGAACACCTGCTCCAAAAGTGAATGTCATCTTCACTGAAATAAAAATAAAAAAAAAGAAGACCAGGTTCACTGAAAGACAGTTGTCACAACACCGATAATGATCGAAGGTGAGTAAGCATGTATTCTGACATGTTCTATTTCAGGGTAAGTAAGTAGCTAGGTCCAAAATGTTAATAGTCTTGAAACCAGGACTCTGTCTCTTAAACAGGATTTATGTTGTCATAGCTAGTATCCTTAAAAATATATGGATATATTGCTGCATTCCTAAAGAAATTCTTACCAGGTCAGGAAAAAAGGTAAACCCGTTGTAATCGTCTTGTTTACATATAGTTAGATTTATACACAAAATATTTGTAGATAGCCACTGTTCCTTAAAATCCTCACTATATTTATCTTCAGGCTTTTCAAGACTTCAAGGAGGCTCATATTACACAGAAATGTCAAAGCTGTCAAGGCTGCAAATACATTTTTTCCAATGAACTATTCCACAATGACACTCGTTTCCTTCTGAAATTTGTATACTGAATGCAAAAGCATACCAAAGATTTGCAAGTGTTAGATAAATAATTATTTGAATGGTGCATATTTTTGACATGTAAATTCTTAAATCAAATTTAGTGCTGCTTCTATAATCACCTTTTCATTTGACTATTTTCATATTCACTTTATCTCATGTCTGGTTGGGAAGGTAGACACGTGATCTGTTTATTGCAGCCCTTTGGTTCATGTATGAGGCTATAAAAAGAAATTACAGAGAATGGCAAAATGGCAAAACTGACATCATTTTTTAAAATATTTCATTTCTGTGTTTGAATGACTGCAGACATTTAAGAGATAAGGCTTCTTAGATCTGAGTGGCACAATGGTTAGCAGCACTGCCTTACAACCCCAAGCTGCTCTCAGTCTATATGGAAATTACATGTTATACCCACATCCCAATAGTTTGTGTATTAAGTAGTGAGTATAAGTTTGACCTGTGGTGGGATGGTTCTCTAAAAGACTGCCCTGGAAATAATTGGCCTAATAGCTCAATATATTTTTCAACAGAGAGATTTTCAAAAATTATAAGATATGACCCTCATTTAGATAGATAGATAGATAGATAGATAGATAGATAGATAGATAGATAGATAGATAGATAGATAGAGAATTTGTCTTTTTAAAGCTCTTTAAATAAATAAATAATCATATATATATATACCAGGGCCTGCGTGTTTGCCGCCAACCCCGGCCTGCGCTACGTGCCTGCGCTACGTGCCTGCGCTACGTGCCTGCAACTTCGCATCCCTGCCACTCGCGTATGTGGATTTCACTTTCATGCCTCTTCATTGGAAAGAAACACTACCTTCCCTGATGGCAATATGAATTAGATGATCTACAAGTCTCTGACTTAAAGTTAAAATCTGAACAATATATTCAATCTCTTTCCGCTGTTCCATTATTTCACCAAGTAATAATTTCCGTTTGTTTGTGCTAATGCAATCTTTTTTTTGGGACTTTTGAATTTTAGACACACACACACACAAACAATACTATCTGAATATACATCAGAATGACTAAAAAGGAATAAAATTAAAAAGAAAGAAAAAATTCTGACTTGGCTGTCACAGTCCCAGCACATACACATGTATTTCTGTTGGTATAAAGGAGACCCTGTGGTGTTTCTTTACAGTCTTCTGCTGAAAGTTCTCAGTGTTAGTGTGTCAGATGATGGATGTGCAGCATTGTTGATAATGGCACTCAGTTTTGTTTTTACTCTCTCCTTTCCTGCTACTTTCACGGTGTCCAGAGTGCATCCTATAACTGACCTTGCCCTTTTAATTAGCTTGTTGATTCAGTGGGCCCCTCCTCAAGTGATGTTACCAGCCCAGCACACCACAGAAACTCCCACTGACCAGCACAAAGTTGGAGAACATGTGAAGGATGTCACTTCCCATGTTAAAGGAATGCAGTCTCCTAAGAAAAGAGTCTGCTCTGCCATTTTGTATGAGACCAGTCCAACCTGTCATTAATGTGAACCCCCAAGTACTTGTAGGACTGGACCACCTCTACATTCACTCCTTGAATAGTGACTGGACAAAGAGGTTTTTTGGTTCAGTGAAAATCAATAACCAGTTCCTTGGTTTTGCTGTTGTTAAGTTGCAGACAATTCTTTCTGCACTGAAAAGTAGAGTTCACATACTCTGTCTCACCACCCTTATGGTTACACCTCACAAGTGCAGAATCATCAGAGGATTTCTTAAAGTGACATGACCTGGTGTTATATTTGTAGTGTGCAGTGTACAGAGTGAAGAGAAAAGAAGACGGGACTATTCCTTGTGGTGCTCCAGTTTTGCTCACATCCATATCAGAGACACAGTCCTTGAGTATCACAAACTGCAATCTGCCTCACAGGTAGTCCATTGTACAGGACACCATAGGCTCATCTACCTGCATTTCTCTGAGTTTACCCCTTAACAGGGATCAATGGATGATTGAAGACACTGGAGAAATCAAAAAACATAATCCTCACAGCGCTGACAGCTTTGTCCAGGTGAGAAGTAGACTTGTGGAGCAGGCAGACATTTGCATTCTCCACTCCAATCTTTGTCTAATAGGCAAACTGCACTGGGTCCAGGTGGTCTACCACAAGAGAACTCATATAGTCCAGGACCGGTCTCTCAAAGGTCTTCATGATGTAAGATGTAGTGCCTCTGGTCTTTAGTCTTTAGGTGCCTTCTTTAGAGCAGGAACAATGTGGATGTTTTTCACAGCAGCAGCACTTTCTGGAGCCTTACGGACAAAGTGAACAAAGTTGGTCAGCACAGGCCTTAAGAACTTGAGAGCTGACTCCATGAGGCTTTTCCTCAGCCCATACTGATGATCAGAGGTGGACTCATCAATAGCCATTCCAGTCGAAGCAGAAAAAGTTGTTGAGGAAATAGGGATAGTGTGAGGAAGTCTGGTCACTGGAAGAGGGTGGCAGTGGGAGGGAAAATCTATTAAAAAATTGGTTCAGGATGTTAGCTTTGTCCACATCCACATGTGAAAGTTTGTACTTTAATTTGACAACATAATTATAACATTTAATTCACCAGAAAATATTAAAATTTCAATTACAACAGAAATTAGTGCTGTTTTTTTACTATACCTGAAATAGCAGAGACTGAAGGAAAGACATTTCAAATGTGAATAATTACAATCTTCAGATTGTTTTACTTCTCAGTGTAAACAAAACTGTAGAATTAATTTAATGTCACCCATGTTTTTGTGACTAAGTTAAAATGAGTGCATTGATAACATTGTACTAATGGAGCCATGCAGCTTTGCTCAGAAATGCAGTTCTTCTCTCTGCTGACATTGGCATACTGCCTTCCTCTTCATCTGGAATTGTAGCTTCTATTGTTGCCTTTATCATATTATCTGGATTTAATTATTCAGAGGTTCTCTAAATGAAACCTTTGTAGCTGAACTGGAATATATCTGTCTCTTTCTGGTACCTGTTGTTTGACCTTACAACAGTACAACAGTATCAGGTAAGATAAATTGTCATCATAGAGTTATAGCTGCAGCAGCTTCTTTATTACTGACCTGATGCTGCCAGTCTGATTGTCAGTAATAAGTCATGTTTTCTGTTTCTTTGTGCCACTGGCAGTCTGCAAATTGCCAAGTACTCATCTGTGGTCCATGATTGGTTCTACCAAGCACATATTGCCTGGCAGATAGACTTTCATTCCCAACAAACTTGGATTGATGGATACATAACAGTAAAACTAAAAACATAGCTGAGCCTTTGGTAAAACAAAAAAAAAAAAAACAATAACAAAGGGGATCTCTATGATAAAACAAAAAGGTTTGCTTTTAGAAATTAATCAATGTAAATATATGGTGTATTATACTTATGTTATATCCATCCATCCATCCATTTTCCAACCCGCTGAATCCGAACACAGGGTCATGGGGGTCTGCTGGAGCCAATCCCAGCCAACACAGGGCATAAGGCAGGAACCAATCCTGGGCAGGGTGCCAACCCAACGCAGACTTATGTTATATTTTATACTATTTATAATTTTTCAATTTCCCTATGCGCAATTTTTGTCAGTCTGAATCCTTTTGATTTCAGGCACACTGTGCCTTTTATTCTTAAAACATCTTTGGTGCTTCACACACATGAAGAAGTAACTGACAAGCTATTAATACTCCATACGAGAGATTTCTGAATAATTAAGTGTTGCTATCATCTGCTTTCTTGCATTGAACTTAACAGGTGTGAAAGGCTTGTCAATTTTTAGCTATAACTGAAGTCTCTTTTCATGAGAAAAAAACCGTGCCTGCACTTTGGACTTCCTAGGTTTATGAACTGTAATGATTCATTTTTCGAAATCTATAATACAGCTTCTCACAAGGAGACTTACCAGAGGGGTAATTTTCTTTAGATGTTTTTAATGCATTTATTGATTTTATGTTGTACAGGATGTTTAATAGCATTATGGCAAGCTTCATTGGTTAAATAATGCATAAGATAGCTATTGGCTGAGCGTAATTGTTACATTACTTCAAGAGAGTGTAACTTGAACTGAGTCAGTAACTGACATGTAGATCACACTGAAGTCTGTCTACATCAATTCCCAGTGATTAGTTGCACAAAGAGGCTGATGAGTACTTATATATTAAATCAAGCAAGAACTCAGATCCTGAAGCTTTTTCTAGAAACCTTTCAATATAATCTGAAGTGCAGTATATTATACAAGAATAACAACTTTAAGAAGAAAAAGAACATTCATTTCCCTTTAAGAAATGTTGTAAATATACTGTTAAAATATGGCATCAATACTAGCATTTTAATGAACCCAAAGATCTGTTTGTCAACTGAAATCAATTTACTAATTAAGTAGTTTAACTAATACACTGTTAATTCATCTATTATTATACTCCTTATTGCAGTGATAGTCACTGTGATCATATACTGTAATTTGAAAACTAGGTTCAGGAAATTGACACTTTTATAACTCAGATTATAAGGGAGGGAATAAATCACCTTTAGGGTGAGTTGGGTGCACAGCCTGGGGTCCTGCTTATAAAGGAACCTTCACATATAGTGTAAGAGAAAAAAAATGGCAAATAACAGAAAAACACCAAGTTTTTAAAGATAGTATAGGCACATAACAGCAATCTGCTCTCCAGCACACACCCCTACCCCACGTTGAGCCTAATAATTAGGAACCTGTCAAATCACACCTAAATAAAAGAGTTTCTAAAAGAAATATCAGAGTCCTGATTGGTTGATACAGTCAGGTCCATAAGTATTTGGGCAATGACACAATTTTGGCTCTGTATGCCACCACAATGGACTTGAAATAAAGCAATCATTATGTGTTTGAAGTGTACACATTCAGCTTTAATTTAAGGGGTTTACCAAAAATATCATATAAGCCATTTAGGAATGACAGTCATTTTTATACATGGTACCCCATATCCAGGGGCTCAAATGAAATTGGACATTTGCCTGACAAGCTGTTTCATAGCCAGGTGAGAACAGTTCCCTCATTATTTCATTAACTATTAAGCAAGCAAAATGTCTGGAATTGATCCCAAAGAGGTGTCCATGCAAGTAAAAACAGGTCATCATTAGGCAGAGAAAATTAGACCAACAACCCCATAGAGAGATAGCCAAAACACTAGGAGTGGTCAAATTAACCATTTGGCACATTGTTAAAAAGAAGGAAACACACTGGTGAGGTCAGCAACACCAGATGTTCTGGAAAGCTACAGAAGCCAGCTGTTGTGGATGATTGCAGAACTCTGTCCTTGGTGAAGACGAACACCTTCATAACATTTAGCCAAACCAGGAGCACTCTACAGGAGGTAGATCTATCACTGCCAGAGTGTACAATCAAGAGAAGACTTCATGAAAGTAAAGACAGCGGGTTTACCACAAGTGCAAGCCACTGGTAAGCCTCAAGCATGGGAAGGACAAATCAGACTTTGCCAGAATACATTTTAAAAGCCTGTCCAGTTCTGGAACAATTTTCTTTGGACAAAGGAGCTAAGATCAATATATAACAGAATGCTGGGAAGAGAAGAGTATGGAGAAGAGAAGAAATGGCTTATGATCCAATGAATACCACGTCATCTGTGAAACATGGCATTTTTATTGCATGATCATGCATGACTATGACTGGAAGTCAGTCACTAGTATTTACTGATGATATGAGTGCTTGTAGAAGTAGCAGGATGAATTCTGAAGTGTATAGGGCCATATGCTGCAAAACTAATAGGATGACGCTTCACAGTACAGATGGACAATGAGCCAAAACAAACTGCTAAAGCAAACCAAGTGCTTTTCAAGGCAAAGAAGTGAAATGTTCTTCAACGTCCAAGTCAATCAACTGACCTCAGCCAAACTGGACATGCATTTCACTTGCTGAAGACAAACCTGATGGCAGAAAGTCCAACTAACCAGTAGCAACTGAAGACAGCTGCAATAAAGGCCTGGCAAAGTACCACTAGGGTGGAAACCCATCACCTCGAGATGGCTATGGTTTCCAGACTTTAGACAGTCTTTGACTGTAAAGGATTTTCAATCAAGTATTGAAAATGATCATTATATTAATGAGTATGTTAGTTTGTCCAAATACTTTTGAGGCCCTGAAAATAGGGAGACCTTGTATAAAAATGTTTGTCTTTTCTAAACAGCTCATATAATATTTTTGTTGAATTAAAGATGAAAGTCTATACTTCAATCACATCTTGATTGCTTTGGTTCAGATCTATTGCAGTGTCGTACAGAGCTGAAATTATGAAAATTGTTTTACTTTTCAAATACTAATGGACCTGACTGTATAAGTGGAGCAAGATCAGAGCAAGTGTCTAATTGGTAACTTTTACGTTTAATGGGTTACCCCCTTTAACTGGTACTGTTACACACTCCATCCATTTGGAATGTACCTGAGAGGAACAATGGTAGAGAAAACAGAGGCAAAGACGAAAGCATTGGTTCCAAAAATAACTCTGTTCTGTTACACTGCCAACAAAATAGTTCACTGTCATGAAACTCAAAAATATGAACAGTGCTCTGCCTTGACACAGAACATTTACAATAAGAAACAAACAAGAGTTCAGGTGAATATATACAGTATGTTCATTGGCTCAAAAATAAAGATGTAGAAAAAATAATAAAAACAAACAAGCAATCCATTTTTCTTCCTTCTCCTTCTTCATAAGACGCAAGCCAAGGGCGCTTTAAAGAGCAGTTACCAAAAATTTAAAAAGTGAGAAAATCACCTTCACTAAAATACAGGACAAAATCAGTGTTTACGTGGAATACTTCTAATTCACTTTCGCAACTCATACTGTATGTACTCCAATCATGCACCTCCAAATGCCAGACGGTCAAATGACGACTCCTGCTGGCCTCACATCAGTTTTATTTGCCTGGTGCAGACGAACTGGCCACTCTTCTCTAATGTTTGCCCAGCACAACACAACCAATCAGCTGCGACGCTACAACGTCTACCTCATCTATCCTCCCAGCAGGGAAGCCTCTGGCAGGCATATGTGTGGGTGTCAAGACTTTAATTCTGTTATGGCTCTTTTTGCATGACCAGTTTGCAGGCTGTCTTTCTCTGCTGGTAACCTCCACAACACATGCAGACTTCAGCAGACATTCTTCCCTTCTCCTCTTTTTCCTGTTAAAGCCAGTAAAAACAGGGGAATGGGACGCTTGTGGTAGTTGTTGCCATCTATGGTTACAATCTGTTTTTTTATTCCTAATTTTCTTTTTTTTTCTTTTATTTGGGTTATTGAACTTAAAATACAGGGAGATTCACTTGAAAGAGGCCCTGAATATTCTGTAATAGCTCTCGTTAAGATGAAGCAATTTGAACGAAACAACATGCAATGTGCTCCTCAGTATTTGGAGCTTCAAACAAGCTGGGGTACCCCGCTTTGGAGCAATGAGGTAGGCGCCGGACAGCCGTCGTGATGTCTAACCTCCGTTTGCAACTTCTGGGTGCATACCGCCCGTAGCCCCTCACTCAGTCAATCGAATTCTCATCAGGATGGTGGGGTACAGTATTGAGCAGCGCATCTTTATGGTGCGAACCTATTGGGTCACCAATTCATTTAAGTGATGTCAGAAACAACTGGATGATTGTACGTTAAAAGAAGGTTATTTCCAACAAGATGTAGCAACGTGTCACACATGGCAGAAATTGAGTCCTTTTTCGGCAACAGGGTAATTTCAAAAGGGCTTTGGCCGCCACAGTCGCTGGATCTGACACCACCTGACTTCTTTCTTTGGGGTATGCTCAAATGAAAAGTCTATTGGAGCAAACCTTGCACTGTGGAAGATTTGAAGGAAAACATCTAATGTGAAATTGCTGCTAATCCCATGAGACGCTTGCCAATACGTTCAGGAACAGGTGTCAAAATGTGTCTGGCAGAAAACGGTAACCACTTCCAGCATTGCATGTACTGCAATCGATTACACATAGGTCAAGTTATATAGCATATTTTTTTTGGTTCAGATTGCTTCTTCCTAATGGGAGTTACAACAGAATAATTGGGGCCTCTTTCAAGTGAATCTCCCTGTAAAAACGTTTTGAACACAAAAAAAGAAAAACTCTTCTTCCAACTTCCTCACCTGTGAAAGTGTTAGCTGTGCAACATTGACCAAACACTGTCAGCTGCTGACTAGGAGAAAATGAAAATGTAGCGATAAATATAAATTTGAACTGAACATGTCCCTCTCAATTCCAGACCCAGGGGTGCAGCAGCATTTATAAAACACAAGAAAAATTATCACATTTGAGTGTTTTCTAGTTAGTTTTCTGGTTAGTTTCAAGAAGTTTCATGGGGTTAGAATTGAATTACAAATGCAGCCAAGTGAACTGTACAGTTTTTCACATGAAAGAAGAAAAAGTAATGCAATGTTTGTAATGCTTTATAAAGTTAAGTAAGTATGTAACATATTTAGCTACTTTTTAGTATGTAATGAGTGAAGTACTTCTAAAAGTATCATTCCCCACACTGGCCACAAAGAAAGTACAGTGATGTTGGTACTTTGACACTTAAAAAGGCCTCCTCACAACAAGCATGTCCAGACCATCAGACTTTATGTTGCTTCACAGCTGTTTCTTTCCAGAGCCTTCTTCACTTCCTTAATTGCCCAAGGTAAGTGAACCTTTGAAATTAACAATAATAGAAAAGCTGTGAATAATTATATTCACTGACAAAAAGAAACCCTGTGATACAGCCTGTAGAAACAGATAGAAACAAAAGATGCTGTTTTGCTGAGAGCCTCAGCTGATATAAACCAAACTGATGTTTTGAACAGGAACTTTGAACAGCCTGTAAATGCTGCAGTTGAGACAAACATGATCAACCTTCCAGATAGTCAGGAGAGAGTTGATATCAGTGCTTCTGGCAGATTTAGCAGAAATGTGCAATATAGTTATGCAGAGTCAGAAAGTCTCTGACATAGATGTAAACAACAATGTTGCAGACAAAAAGGCCACTGTATTAGACTGGACACACCAAAAAGTGGCAAACTCAAACAAATATCTTTCTGATATTGGCCCCAAAACACTCAGCTACATATCATCTTTTTTGCCACAAAGTAGAAAAGACCTTTTAAAAAATGCCTAATTGATGTTCATTAACTGTGAGATCAAAAAAAGTTCATTTTCTGTAGATATGATGTTGCACTCATGAATTAGTTACATTCATTGCAATACACTAATGAACAAAAAGGAAAGGTACAGTTCTACTTCAATCCCTGTGCCTGATTTATTTATATATGAGATGTTCATAATTTGTGAGTATATGTGTGTGTGCATGATGGGGATGTCTTCTCTAGGGGTAGTGAGGTGAACTGAATGTGAGGTGAACTTCAATGCCCTAAGTGGTGTGGGGGTCGTAATCTGGCCTGGAGGTAACTTTACCATAACTACAATTATTTTGGACTGTGAAGAAGTTTGAAGCCATGGGCAAGGTCTGGGTCACAAATTATGGGAAAGGGGCACTAGTAAAACCTAATTGAATTAAAATGTGTATGATGGACACAGCATTAAAAAATTCTATATATTCAGAAAGGTGCCAGGTTTGAAACTAGAACCTGCAAAGGATGTGGGTCTGCATATCAGCTAGGTGGGCTTACTATAATTCTCAGACCAGAAAATTTTCTTTAAATATTCTCAATAATTAGCAAAATTAACAACAGCAGATGCACATATCGAGTAGGGCAGTATCAGATAAACAGTTGATAGTGAACATATAAGTTGTTGGACTAGAGTAAGTTATGTGATGTGTGGGTAATGGCTTACAAAATGTGCACAGTTGCAGAGCACACAATAGCAATAATAGAAAAACTTGGACATTTTGCATAATGCAAACTAAAACAGGTATAAAATGGTGCAATAAGTTCTGTCCGCAGTGGATGAACTGGCAGTGATTTTGAAATAAATGACCAGAAGATGATACATAAACATGAATAAAATTTATAATCAAAACATCTAACAATCATAGCGTCAAAGCCAAAACAAACCTAATTCAAAGTCTAGTAGATTCTGAATGAAAGTCTAAATCCATGAAGATAAGCAACAAAGAAAGCACAAAAGAATCATTTTGGATATTTGCAATCTTGCAGACCCAGAAAGTCTACAGTGTTGACATTTATTCCTTTGATACAGTGATGTCACAAGCTACTCTACCAAGCAAAGGCATAGTAACAGCAAACAAATTATCATAAAATGCACACTTCAAAAAACAAAATGACATCACAAAAGAATGTGAGTAATTTTTAAGATTGTTAGAAATAACTCAAAATGTAAGATAACCATTAAATGTGAACTCCTTAGGTTTCAGAACTCTGGTTTAAATGCATACTTTTTATTTAAAACCAAAGGACAAGCCAAAAAAGTTAACAGAACACCTGACCAGAACAAAGTGAAGCACATTCATTATTTTATATCAAAGAAGAAGACAGGAATTTAGAAGGAAGATGTTAAAAAGGTCCTGGGAATCAAAAAGGTGAAAAACATGAATTTGGAAATTTAGAACCAAAGCCAAAATGGTAACCAACACTCCTAACCAAAACAGCATTGCCATTAATTATTTATCCTAACCAATAAACTAAGAGTTAACAAATGCATAGAGTTTTAAGTTAATATTAGCAATCTTAGACAACCTGAAAGTGTACAATGCTGACCTTGATAATGTTGCGATGATAATGTCATGTGCTGTGCATTGCCGGAACCTATCATACAGTAGGAACTGTTCACAAAATAAGCTGCTTAAGGGAAACAAAATGGAGTTGTGTTCTAAGAGAATTAAATGTGAAAAATGGATAAAAGTTGTGAAAATGAAATCTAAACAGAAAATTTGCCGAACTTAATTCTGTGTATAACAAAACTCATAAATTCACTAAAAATACATTGTGACAGCAGATGGCACTATACTAGTTGTCAGGGATGCCAGGGGTAACGACCCGGCCGGGACGCCTTGAGGGACCGGAAGAGGGTCTATGCCCGCCCTGGATCACGTGGGGGCCGCCATCCTGGTTGCTTTGGGGGCCACGGGTAGAGGGCATGGAAGCCCAACCCTGTAGGGACCCGTGGTCACTGCCAGGGGGCGCCCCAATGCCTTGGGGACCCTAGACCTCAGCACTTCCGCCACACCAGGAACTGCTGGGGGGAAGAGGAGCAGGGACACCTGGAGAGCTTCCAGGAGAACAGCCGCCACTTCCGCCACACTGGGGCGTGTCCAGGGAGGAGTGCCGGGAAACACCTGAAGGAAATCCGGGATGAAATAAAAGGGGCTGTCTCCCTTCATTCGAGGCTGGAGTCGGGTGGAGGCAGGACAAGGCAAGAGAGAGAGAGAGTGGAGGCGGCCCGAAGAGAAGGCATTGAGTGGCCAGGACTTTGTGGAGGTTTGTGCGTGCACTTGAAACTTGTAAATAGTGTTGTAAATAAACGTGTGGTGGTGTTTAACAACATGTCTGCCTGTCTGTGTGCAGGCCGCGTCCACACAGTGCTTATGTCGACACAGACAGACGCTGTAGGCACACTTATAAAAAGCACAAGTTTTATATTTTCTTTTCACTCATGGAGAACGTCTTCCCTGTTCCCACGAGCCCACAACACAGTCCCAAACACAATCACAATTCTCTAACTTTCTTCTTCTCTTTTCTCCTTCACTCAGCCCGACAAGCTTTGTCTCCATCCTTCCAACTCTGGCTCTTGGAGTGGTGGCTGCTGGCTACTTTTATAGCCCACCTGGAAGTGCTCCAGGTGTTTGATGACCTATTTCCGGCAGCACTTCCGGGTGTGGCGGAAGAGCTGCTTTCCAGGGCTCAGTAGCAGCTGCAGCACCCCCTGGCAGTGCCCATGGATCCCAACAGGGCAGCGTCAAACTCCAACTCTTATGAAGCCCTGTCGGAGTCCTAGGCACTGCTGCAATTCAGGGGGGCTGCCATCTAGTTTTCTGGGGAAGGTAATGTAATGAGCACGCTTGCTCCCCCAGTCTTCCGAGAGAAGAGGCGCCCAGGCCATCTGTGACAACATAAACAAGAGCAAAGAAAAAAATAAAAGCAAAACTGTAGAAATGATAACACACTAGCAACAATGAGTAATACTTAATTACAATACAATGAAATTAGGAGAAAAAGAAAGAAAATGCAACAGAGTCCATGTGTGTGACAGATCTGTAGCCTAGGATAAATGAGGAAGGTGGTATTTTTTTCCTCTTCTAGACATTTCTCGTTCACTTTGGAAATTGTCTAATTGGTTTGTATTGCTTAATTCACTTGTACTCTGGTTCACCTATTTCTTATTTTCTTTGCTGATTAGTCCATTATGTTGTAATAGTCCACTCCTGAATAGGAGTTTTTTTAAGTGGTGCTGTAGGAGAATTGGTGAGTTAAGATGATAAGAGACACCAGCATCTCTAAGGACTCACAAATGCCAGCTTATCCAGAGATAGTGGAGATTTCAGGCTCCTGACACTTGCAGTTTATGAGAGTTGGGCCTAGGACTGGGACTGGGAGTGCAGAAGTGGCTGGGCAAGCCACACAAGACTAGTGGATGAAAAGCCTCTGAGACTGTTAACGATTTCTTTGATTGCCTGAGCAGTCACTGAAATTAATTGTTTTTTTCCACATTTGTGAGTTACAAGTTAATGGTTGCTTCTAAACTAATCATAGATCAAGATGAGAATGTTTTGTTTGTGCTTCACAACAATGGATGAGGGCAAAAAGAGCACATTCCAATTACAACTAATAAAACAAAACATTTAGACATTTTCCAGTGAAAAACAATAATCTCCAAAAGTGAAAAGGGTAAAACACTAACATGTAATTGCAAAATTAGTGAAACAAGCTGTGTCATTCAATCAAAAACAGACAGTGTTAATTAAAAGCCCCTTCAACAACCTGTGACATGAACATTGCAAAGTGTCTTTTTGTTACTAGTCTTGTTAATTGTTTTTCTATAAAACACACTGGCAACAACAATTGTTTCATAGCAGCTTTAATAAATCACTTTATGCTGAAAAATCTGCGAAGACTTTAAGATAACACATGTTACATGAAAAAGGAGAACTTAGTAGTTACATGCCAATTAGCTTCATACAAATTTCATGTAAATTAATGGGAGCATTTAATAAAGATTAAAGAGAGAACAATTTATCAAATATATGCGAGCAAAAATGGACACTTAGGATGGGTTACTGTTTCACTATTAAGTTACAGACTTATGCAGATTTACCGAAAGTATATAGTTAAATCAGAACCCACAATATTATATAAGCAAGCTTTTACAAAACCTTTGATTAGCTTCTTCATGGAAGAGTACATTATCAAGCTTAAAGGGGCAGAAAACCATTCCATAATGCAATGTGAACATGGGTGAACAATTGGCTTAGCCATAGAAATCAATAATAATATTAATAATTGTATTTACATAGAATATTTCACACATAGAATGCAGTCCAAATGATTTACAAAAAAATAAAATATCAGTTATCTTTATAAATACACACATACACACACACACACATACACACTCTCACTGGCCACTTTATTAAGTACACCTTGTTAGTGTTGGGTTGGATCCCCTTTTGACTTTGTGGAACAGATTCAGCAGAGTGCCAGGAACAATTCCTCAGGGATTTTGTTCATATTAACATGATAGCATCACAAAGTTGCTGCAGATTTGTAGGCTGCACATCCATGATGTGAATCTCCCATTCTACCACATCACAAAGGTGCTCTATTAGATTGAGATCTGGTTACAGTGGAGGCCATTTGAGTACAGTGAATTCATTGTCATGTTCAAGAAACCCATTTCAGATGATCTGAACTTTGCGACATGGCACATTATCCTGCTGAAAG
The DNA here is from genome assembly GCF_016835505.1 of Polypterus senegalus. Classification (NCBI taxonomy): domain Eukaryota; kingdom Metazoa; phylum Chordata; class Cladistia; order Polypteriformes; family Polypteridae; genus Polypterus; species Polypterus senegalus. Next base: position 44,379,543 of record NC_053161.1, read on the forward strand.
TAGCAAACAAAACATGGGTACACTGCAGTCATAAAGGAATAGACATGGTCAGCAACAATACTCAGGCAGGCTATGGCATTTAACCGATGCTCATTTGGTACAAAGAGGCCTAAAGTGTGCCAAGAAAATATCCAACACACTGTTATACTACCACCACCAGCCTGAACCTTGATACAAGGCAGGATAGATCAATGCCTTATTGTTGTTGACGCCACATTCTGACCCTAACATCCAATTTTTGCAGAAATTGAGACTCATTAGACCCTGCAATGTTTTGCCAAACTTGTGTTGTCCAATTTTGATGAGTCCATGTGAATTATAGACTCAGTTGCCTGTTCTTAGCTGACAGGAGTGGCACCCAATGTGGTCTCCTGCTGCTGTAGCCCATGTGATTCAAGGTTCGACGTGTTGTCCATTCAGAGATGCTCTTCTGCATTTCTCAGTTGTAACAAGTGGTTATTTGAGTTACTGCTGCCTTTCTATCAACTCGAAGCAGTCTGGCCTTTCTCCTCTGGCCACTGGGATCAACAAGGAATTTTTGACCAGACAACTTTCACTCACTGAAAATGTTCCATTTTTTGGACCATTCCCTGTAGACCCTACAGGTGGTTGTGTGTGAAAATCCCAACGAGATCAGTAGTTTTTAAAATACTCTGGCATCAAAACCATGCCACATTGAAAATCACTTAAATCTTTCTTTCCCATTCTGATACTCGGTTTGGACTTCTGCAGGTCTTCTTGACAATGTCTACATGCCTAAATCCATTGAGTTCCTGCCATGTGATTGGCTGATATGGTATTTGTGTTAATAAGCAGTTGAAGAGGTGTACCTAATAAAGTGGCTGACAAGGCCAGTTTAAATGCTGTGATAGGGTTGGTGTCTAGGATATTAAGATGAAAACATGTTACTTTAAAATGCTAGGTTTTATAGCAAACTATGAGAATTGCAATCCAAGGTTATACCTGCAGTGTATAATTCACTTGGGAGGTCACATCTTGAATACTGTGTGTAGTTTTGGCCACCATTATACAGGGAAAACCTCTCCACACTACAGAAAATTAGACTGATTTCAGTAGTACAGATTGTGATGAATTTTTTAATCTTCTTCAAATTGAAATGTAAATATAATATGATAAAAATGCCTAAATTATATAAGGAGCAAGCAGGGTGGATGTCAGATATTCCCTTAAACAAGATACAAGGCAGATGTAGATGCTAGGTATGAGTAAATAACACACAGAGTTAAGTAGTATTTGCTTAGGCAGGGGTCCATAGATAGATGGGTCAATTTCCATACTTCACCTCTCAGACTTTCAAATCTTTACTCAACAATAACTTGGAAGCATTAACTGAAGAAGTAATGATGGACTGAGTTGTACTGATTGGCCTGTTCTTAGGGAAACTATACCTACTTACTTATATTCTGAGTAAATGTGTTGCTTCATACCACTCATTGTCTCACATTAATTCTACCTCCATAGCTATTTCAAACAGATACTAAAGCAAGAATCATGATGTACATTGCTTCAGCACACTTCTTAATTAATGCTGTCCTGTATACCATATGACTCCCTCTGACCTTTGCTTTAAACACATAATGCACATACTGGAGTTTGTGATAACCCAAAGCACTGTATTCTTTTGCTTTGTGTAGGCTAAACTATTACATATTATTGTCAGACAGTCTTTTGTCAGCTCTAATGACAATATTTTACATAATCATTTGTGGGTAGAACAAAGTTAAAAGTTACAAGCCAGAGTTAGTCATTCAGGGAAATTGTATTATATTAAGAGTTGTGATAGCTTTTCCCATTTCTCAATGCTGCATTTTATGAATTTAATCAGACAAAAGCATCATATCCTGGACTAAATAGAACCAATCAAATGTGTGTATTTTTAAAGCCATTGTTACAAGCACAGATATCGTGGCTACAGTTGCTGTAGAAAACCTTGACATAATTATATAACTGAACAGGAATACTGCTTGTCATTGAAAACGTGCAGTTTTTAAATATTTGTATAAACAAAATAAGCAATGAAGCAATTTTTAGTTTGTCAAGTTAAATATTGTTTAATATTTGTTATTCATTTTGAAAACAAAAAGTGTTATGAACTTGAGAGTTCCAAATTAGAAAAGTCTAAAAAAATATTAAAAATACCCACAAGAGGGCGAAATCATCATACCCCATCTAGTCACCAAAAAGGGCAACAAACAATCTTTATAAATAAAAGATTTATTTTAACAAAAATTCTCTGTGGTAAAAATAAGCTCCAAAGAACACAAAAGGCACAGAAGGCAATGCCTTCAAAAGACATTCCCAAAAGTAAACAAAGTCCCAATCCGAAGGCAAGAGGCAAAGTCAAAAAACAGAGCACTGGTTCAGAAAAAATACAGTAAATCACAAAAAGCACAATAATAATCACTGGAGAAAATCACCACCACCACAAGCACATTCAGAATGACCTGCAAAGTAATGTTGGGATGTCCTTAGCCTTAATATGGCTGACAGCAACTCGTTGACAATGTTTAGGTGGCCCCACCTCTTTCGAAACCATCCACAACACCTTGAACATAAAACAGATACATAGGTAAACAGAAACTAAATGACCAACAATATTAACATAAATAAATGAATCAAAAACAAATTGGAACAACATAAAAATGGCATTTGAACCTCAGTCTTGGGAAAGAACCCTGGCTGAAATATAACAAAATGTATCTATGTCTCTGATATACTAATAGGAAAAGCCAAGGTGGAAAAATAAATTACACTTAATTATAAGTTCTTAATTCATTTTATAAATGTCTGAATGGTTTTCAAAAGCCATGCAGGTGACAAATTCAAACAATAATGGCTAAAATCAGGTGTAAACGATGTTCTCATAGATTACTGAAATGTTGTTTTCATACACTACTGAAATTAATTTTCTAATGAAGGGCAAAGTATACAAAAGTCACATCATTATTAACCAATAAAGCACAACAGGAGGTTTAATCACCGAGAAAATACAAAAGAACAAAATATCTTTGCCAATGTTAGTCCCTAATCTCAGCCACTTGCCCAATTGGACGTATTACACAAAAGCATTTCCTTCTCATACTCTAAATTGTAGCCTAAATTTTGTTTGAAAGCCTTCACTTGCCAAGAACACAATCTAAAAAATGCATCAACCTCTTTATTTCTCTCATTAAATTTGGATAATATGGAAGTGCATCACATGACCTTTATACTATTGTGTTGTGGACATCACGTCCGGGGCATTTGCTTAGCAATGCTGTAGAAACCACTCACAAACTGTGGGTGAAAATGATAAGCAAAATTATGTGAAAAAGACCGTGACCCTGTGTTAGGATATAGTGGGTTGGAAGATGACTGACTGACTGAGACACAAAAACTAACTCAACTGTAGTAAATACATTTTAAATGAAAAAAATAGTAATTATGTATAATTCAAAACATAAAATGAACAAGATAAAGTTCACTAAAATGCAACAGAAAAAAACAGAAAAAAATGTAGTTTCAGCCATATCTTAACTCATCCTAACAGACTTCAGGTAGCTTTAAATCTCCTTCAGGGTTACATCAGCTCATGCATGAAATTCAGTAGGAATCAGAGCTACTAAGTATCAAGGATACACAACCCCTGAAATCACTGTACCCATGTCAGGAGCAGGTCAATAATTGGTTATTTATATTTTTAATTTTAAAAAATCTTGATATTTTTTTTGTAGAATAACTTAGAAATTATTACAGAATTCATTACGAATTACTTATGAACGATTTGAAATCACTTCAGGTTGCTTTGTTTGGCATGTCCTGTTTCACCAGTATGAGAAAACACCCACATACGATGTACCTGCTTGAACTGTAAAACACCCAAATATGATATATTGAGTGTAATCACCTTGATGTTAAGTTATGCACGACATCAGGTTTGTTGGGAAACTCCTTTATTTTTGGACCTCTAGACCTGATTATAATAGAAAGGCTGTTTTTGGACCATAACTTGTGCAGGAGATTATAGAATTATGGTAAAGAGTAAACAAATAGGTGTCTTCAGCAAAAATTATAAGAGGGACTGGAAATTGTGCATGTCATATCAGCTGACCTCAGGGATTCTCCCCCTAATTGGATACAAGGTGTCAAAATTACTCCTTTTCACAAAATTCTGAAAAAATATTTATCAGTAATATAGGAATGTGGGGTGTCATTTTATGCTATTTCAAAGTTGTTGATCACAAAATGATATTACTGTATTGATATTTGATACTTTACCAGTAGTCCTAGCCCTCTAACAGCCACTCCCCAAAGGTTAAAAACGACAGATTTCAAACATAAGCTTGTGAAGTATAGCTTTTGAATATTTGAAGGTCAGTAATTATAAATATTGTTATTTTGATTTTTGATCCTTTACTGGGGATCTAGCCCTCTATGGATGTCTTAACTGAGGGTGAAAATGACAAATTTCTATTAAACATTTAAATTAATGCACACATTTTAATATTTCAAATATATGACACAACTATACTTGTTTATTATGTAATTCTATCTTATTAGGTACAGTAAATCATTACATTTCTTGCGAACATCGCGATTAGAGTGGCTTATGCGAATTCAGACTTTTTGTTATTTTGCTAATGTTATTTATTTGTTTTCTCCAGTCCCTGTTTTTCATGAAGTAGAAGTTACATGATGCATTATGGTCACTATTTAAATGACACTTGTATGCATTCAACAGAGCTTTGTGTAAACGTAAGTAAGACTTCACAAGATACGTGCATTCAAACATCTTTTAAATTTAGGCTTAGTTACTGGTTTTTGTCATAGCTTGTGTTCGTCAACTGTGAGTTTAGTGTAGGCCTTTCAGTTTTCATGAACAGTCTTTATTAGTGTACCGATGTCTGCAGTGACCTAACTACATCTCTGGTTATCCCTAAAGAAGCACATCTAGAGTTTTGCTACTTTTGTTTTTTAGATTGACCAAGGAGACTTGCATAGAAGGCTGCCGTTGTTCATGATAACTTGTTCCTCTGTCTTATACCTCTGACTCTTGCCCAGACCCTGTCAAAGGCCACACAGCTCAGTCAACCTCTTTATTTGAATGGGTAACACAGTTCCACTCCTTTGAAGCTAGGGCCATGAGCCACCACTTAATGTAGTGTTAAAGGGCGACATGGCTTGTCGGAATGTTTGTTTTCCGTTTCCCTTCAACCAGATTAAAGCCACTTTCTCATTTCAGACATAGGGTCATTCAACTGCTACACCTACTAATTTGCCTGGTACCTACTTACCTACTGTCCTTGATAAACATGGCTTCATTCTTCCAGGTTACACTCTCTCTTTCTCTCTCCCCTTCGCTGGTTCCATGTGAATTGCCTTTTTGGGGCTAAAAGTATAATGTATATGGCATAACATCCTATGATGGTACCCACCCTCTTACACTAGCTGTGCATCACCAGTTGCTTTCCTCCCTCTTTCTCAGTCTCTCTGTCTCTCTCTTTCTGGACCTTATCTGTGACCCGTGCCAACATTTTCTCTCCAATAGCACCAATCACAAAAGATAAATATACTTGTACTGTGATGTTAGGTAAAACAGAGCTTACATATATCTTATCTTTGTAACAATCAAACCTTCACTCAACCTTTGGTTACATTGCCAAGCAAAGCTAAGCCCTAGAGCATGTGGTTACCCAGCAACCACTCACTAGGCTCATTATGTATTAAAGTATAAACAAAACAAATTCATAGTACAATATAACTACAGTCCAAATAAGCATCCTATTTTAGGATAAAGTCATTGCTCCCTGGTTAGGCTGTAAGGCAAGAAATTATAATTAGTCCAAAAAACCCTAAATACATGGCATGTAGGAAGATTCTCAAAGTACGGTTCCATGACAAGAAAAGCAGGCTTCTTTACAATTCTACATCTCAGGATCCCAGTATTATAGAGAAACATTAAAATTTTTAAAATTGATGATCTACAGGCAAGGTTAGAGGCTTACAATGAATGACATAGGCATATTTCAAACAAAAATTGCTGGTAGGGATGCATACATTTTGCCACCTTTTGGTTTCCTAAAGAAAGAAATAAAGGTATTTTAGAAATGTGTGCCTTCCTTACACAGATCTTATATTTTACATTCATGTATAACTTTGTGTGCTTTATGTATTATCATTTCTTAACATTTCCAGACATTAGTGCATCCCAATTTGGTGACATTTCTAATGCCTATTGGGAGGTATCTGAGACTGTTCATTAGAACATTACAGAGCAGTGACATCTTGTAGAAAAGTGCTTCCCATATAAAACAAATGTTAAAAGTCACAAAGTTTAGCAAAAGCACAACTTGGGGCTGTAACAGAAACAGTAAGCAAAAATATCATATATATATAATGGTGAAAGTACAGTGTATGAGCACAGACTAAAATGTGTGCTCTTCTTGAAGTCTTCCAACCTTCCTCTTCAGTGACAGAACAGAAATCATTTTGCTAAAGCAGCCAACATGTGAAACAAGGGGAGGCTGAGTCCAGCACAGTAAAAAGCCTAGAAATAAAAGACTGAGAGTGAGATTGAAGTTGGTACTGCTGGTTGTCAAGGTTTCTATGGACAACACAGAATTCACACTCAGACCAACTACATCTTGGCAAACAGCAATGCCCCAAGAGTTATTGCTTTACTTGAAAAAATCCCTAGGTGTTTGTCATGCACCATGTGTGACACTTAGGTAACATCTATGACATGGATGACAGCCTCCTAATCTTTGAAAACCCAATTCTATAGAATTGTACAGTTGACATTGGTAGATGTTTTGCTAGTTGTACAAGCAATTCAGTTTCTTATATACTGTGATTAGAGTCAAAACTGCCTGTGAGTAAATGAATAAATCCATTTGGCATTGTATAGAATTCAGCCACTACCTGTTTAAATAGGACAAAGGAGACACAACAAAGCCTGTATTACCCAGAGACACTGTAGTGCAAGGAAAAGGAAAAAAGAGTACATTTTAATCCACACTGCCAAGAAATTGAAATCCTTTGAACATTTAAGGTCAGTACCACTGATATTTAAAAAGCATTGATATCATAAAAAATGTATGTGACAGTACTCCTCACTCTTCAACTTTAATTTCCGTGTATGACAGAAGTGAAATTGTGGTGCAGAAGTAAGTACAGGCATTTTGTTCCAGGATTCCACAGTTCCTAAAATAATGAAGTGTTATTCAAGAAGCTTATTTTAATTTTAGGAATTCATTCTTAAAATAAAGCCGTACCCAGAATTAGCAAATATGTATGGATTGAAAAGCACACTGTAAGTTAAAGTGCCCCTCTGGCAATTAAAAAAAAAAACAAACAAATAAAGAAAAAGATACATGAATGACATTTTTATCATGAGAACATATAATGTAAAAAGTATGATGCATGTTAAAAAGAAGTAGGCTGAAACAAGACTACAGCTTACACTTTTTTAATTTATTATGATTTGTGGGCTTTGGAAATTCATTTAGCAATTTTCAGTTCAATATAGTTTATTTTGCTATGGTGCTCTTCATTGAGTGCAGGTTCACAAAGCTGTAACAAGTTCACAGGTGAAAGGCAATTGCAGCTTTACAAATTCCTTATTACATACTATAAAGTTCTCTCTATACAACATAAAAATACAGATTTGTTTTAACAAGAAAAGTGTTAACTGTTACTTCAACATGCTTAACAGTATTTTTTTCACAAAAAAGAATTACATTATATTGGGATAATTATTGTTACATATAAAGATAGATGACACAGAATATTAAAAGTGCAGTATTCATCCCAAAAATAGATGATTAAATTAAGTTGGCTTCATTTAAATTGTTGCTTCTCTTTCCCAGCATTTGTAACAATGCATTTTACTGCTACAGCTGGAATTTATGTTAAATTATAAAAATAAAAATGCAGATTGAAATTGTAAAATGTTCCATTTAAAAATATGAAACTAGGAAAAAAAAAGTAAAAACTTTTTCATATTAGATATAAATCACATATATTAAATCTTTATTTTTTAAAAATAGGTTGCAAAGGTTTTAAATTATTTAGAGACTGCTCAGACTTAATTGATGCTTGTACATGCAAAAATGTCTAATCCTTTATTTGCCTACTGACATCCTGCCACAGTATGCTTTTGTATAAGCATGGCTCTGCTAATACTTTCAACCTTGCCTGTGACAAATGCGTCTTTAACAAGAATCTAAGGCTTATTTATATATACTGTATATAAAAGTGACTTGCAGGTTCCCAAAAATAGTTGGAGTGTCTGCTGGGCCACCCTGTTTAATTGAGTGTCAATCAGTTATAAACAAAAGGCAAGAATCTAAACAAGCAGACGCTGGTGCTAAACCATATACCAAATACTTAAACAGCATTCTTTTTTTTCTCAGGTCTAACTGGGAGCCCTGTCCTACTAAAAGTTCCAGTCGTGAATGAGACACCTTCTTCCAAGGAGGGGCTCTTTAATACACTTCAGCCCAGAAGAGGTAGGACTTATGGTAATGATGGGGTGTGGTTAGTCGATCTCCTGGACCATCATCTCCAAAATGCAGAGGGAGGAGACAAGGCAGTTACTGACAATACCCTCTCTTGGCCCTGAGTGGTAGAACATACCTGGTCAGAGCTGGAAAGGTTTACTTTGTGTCACTATATATATATATTCTCCCAGTCACTCTCTGAATCATTCAGGTGTTCATTGGCAAACTTCAGACGGGCCTGCACATGTGCCTTCTTGAGCAGGGGGACCTTGTGAGCCCTGCAGGATTTTAATCCATTGCGGTGTAATGTGTTTCCAATGGTTTTCTTGGTGACTGTGGTCCCTGCTAATTTGAGGTCATTAACTAACTCCTCCCGTGTAGTTCTAGGATTCTTTTCACCTTTCTCAGAACCATTGACACCCCACGAGGTGAGATCTTGCGTGGAGCCCCAGAGCGAGGTCGATTGATGGTCATTTTGTGCTCCTTCCATTTTCGAACAATCGCACCAACAGTTGTCACCTTCTCTCCCAGCTTCTTGCTAATGGTTTTGTAGCCCATTCCAGCCTTGTGCAGGTCTACAATTTTGTCTCTGACATCCTTGGACAGCTCTTTGGTCTTTCCCATGTTGTAGAGTGTGGAGTCTGCTTGATTGATTGATTCTGTGGACAGGTGTCTTTTATACAGGTGACTAGTTAAGACAGGTGTCCTTAATGAGGGTGACTAATTGAGTAGAAGTGTCTAACCACTCTGTGGGAGCCAGAATTCTTAATGGTTGGTAGGGGTTCAAAAACTTATTTCCCTCAATGAAATGCAAATCAATTTCTATCTTTTATTTAAAGTTATTTTTTCGATTTTCCTTTTGATGTGCAATCTGCCACTGTTGAAATAAACCTACCATTGAAATGATACTGTTCTGAGACTTTTCATTTCTTTGTCATTGGACAAACTTACAAAATCAGTGAGGGTCAAATAATTATTTCCTCCACTGTATATATATATATATATATATATGTGTGTGTGTGTGTATGTATATAGCACCCTTCAAAATTATTCAAACCTTTAACAAATTCTTTAATTTTACCGAACAGCCAGCAAAACCTATGTTGAAATGTGTTTCCTGTGGGATATTTGTATTTCAAAGCATGTACTCAAGTTTTTAAATGTGAAATTGCTTTAGGTTAGAAAATCTTAAGAAGAAAAAACAGAAATATGCTATTTGAAAAGCTGATTAATAAAAGCTTGAAACTCAACTAATTGTTGTAAGGTGGCATTAGTTTATGCCAGGAATTAATCTTGAGAAAAAACAAAGTATTCCTTTTGCATAAGTTTTGAATCTTCACACTTTATTAATATGTTAGTTACCCCAAGTACTTTGCAGTAGTGGCCAAGAAAAAAATTAATCTCATGGTTTTATGCAGAATGAAAAGAAAGAAGTTTATGATACAACAGAAGTCAACAGTGACCTGTGCTGTACCATAGCAAATGATGTAAAAAATCAATGAAAAAAAAGAAAACTTCTTTCTCTCCAATCTTAAGGAAAACATTGCATTACAATTTTCCTCAGCCACCACTACAAAATACGAGTGATGAGTGACATACAAAAATGATCATTTCTGGGTGGAGTATTCCTTTTGTATTTATTACAGCCACCTTTTTACCTTCATAACAGTTTTAAGTCTTTTAAATATATTCCACCTTTGCATCTGCACTTTTCCCTTTGACCTTTTGCTCAAATATTCTGTTCTGGTCTCATCTAACTACAAACAATCTTAGAACCCAGACCTAACCAGATCTTGAAAGATAAATTGAGATCATGCAAAGAAACCCCCTTTCTGTAGCATAAACAATAGCTGTTTAAAGTTAATAGCATTTAAATGACTCACTTATCATGCCATAGTCAAAAGCTCCTTTTTCTAAATGTTTTGAGCTTTTTTCTTTCTTTCTGTTGTTGTGATGTAAGGCTGTTTTAGGTATTTTCTGTAAGATTCTGTCTAATTATACCTGAATACAAAGACTTGTTTGAGAAGAGAATCTCTAATGCTTTTCTTAAAAAAACATGAAAGTATAGTGCTTTTGCACAACTCGTTCTGCTAAAATGCTTAGAGGTTACTTAATATTTTGCATAATTTATTTTTTTCTTTGGAAATTGACTAGTGGGCCTTGAAGAAATATATTGCATCGCTCCTGCTTAAATTTGGTGTGAGTGAGCATGGCTTGTCATGTACTCACATTATGTCCTTGTCTGCTCCTACTCCCAAACTCTCAATCTCTCACTTCTCAACCAAGAAGATGACAGCCCAGGATTAGAAAATTGATCAGTGTTTCATCCTAAAAAATGGTGAAAATTATTTAAAAGAAGAATACAATTTGCTTAATTAATAGCTGCAAACAAGCACATTTTAGATTACTTTTTAAGCTATGTCCACAATTTATAATATCAAGTAGTGAGACATTGGTGATAAACATGAGTTGTGACCTGGAATGAAAAAGTAATTCCCATATTTACCATCAACAGGGCAATTCACTCCATGGCAACAAAAGTGGATCTTTGCTGTTTACTGAATGTCATAATTTCCAGTGATGACAGCTGGATTACCACAAGGGCATATTAACACTTAACATTTGTTTAGAACTGAGGATTATGGAGGCTAAAAGCTACTTTTGAATCACTACCTTTAAACCATGTTTTGCATGTTTTCCAAGCTGCTTATGTTTGATACAGCTCTGAATAAATTTCTGTTTGTTTGTGAAAAAAATCTTATGCTCAGTGTTTTGAGAAAAAAAAAAATTAAAAATTAAAGAAACTATGATTGTTTCCTTATAGATATAGAGGATTTGTTTTGAGCAGGAGCTTTTGTGAAAAAGAAGTTGAGAAAGTGTTGTGGGATATGTAAGAAGAAGAGCTCTATTAGGGACCCGGAATGATTTCAAGCAAGACAAAATGAACTAAAAATGTCAAGTTTTTACACAGTTTGTATGAACAAACAACAAAATATCAGTAACATAGAAACACAGAATGCCAGCTTCGCTCTGCAGCTTTGTCAACAAGCTATTTTCCTATTTATTCCATGGAGTAGCACCCCATTTTTCAGACTCTAAATTCCATAGATCAAACCTCCATCTCACCTTCAGTCTCCTTTCTTCCACCAGTGAGCTTTTGCTTCAACCTGTCTCCTTACACTTGGCTTATGAAAAGGCTAAGTCCAATTCCAGATTCACTTTTGGACTCAGCTCTGGGTTCACTCATTTATGGGTTCAGAAGCAATCCTTTCTAACCACTGGTCCTCTGTTCTATCGATCCATGCTGCTATGTTAACCTTTAGTACTGTTAAAAGGGATAGGGGTCAGAGTAACTACTCTCTTTCTCTCAATCCTAGCATGGGCCCACCTTTTCCAAGTTTAATTTGACTGCTGCCACATACTAACATGAAAAACTGGTTAGAACCTTGCCAGAGTCTCAGCGTCTCCCTCTCACTCTCTCTATCTCTGAAATAAACAGGCTTCCTGCCAGGTTGTCTCTCACTTTCCTTCTGTCATGGCTTTCCAATGAGTTACTTTCAATTAACTATTCAAAATAACAAAGTGTACAGTCCTGGCAGCTCATCTGCTCACACATAGAAAACAGTAAAAATATTTTCCAGTCATCAGTGTGGTTGTTTCCACTCTTTATATGGTTTCATGTTACTCTACTACTGGTTATGTCTGTCGGGTAAGAATAAATGTTACGTTATACAGTATAGTGAGAACTTGAATATAAATTGAGGCACGTTAAACTCAAACTACATAATGTGCTAATGATATCAAAGATCAGATCTCGAGAAAAGTGTGCAGTTCTGATCACCATGGCACAAAAAAGACATAGCAACACTTGAAGATGTCAGAAAGAGGAGTTGTACCTATTTAGTCTCAAACAGAACAGGCCATGTGGGGACCTAATCTGGGTCTTCTAGATTTTCAAAGGCATTGAAAAAGTTGATTCACCAAAATTTTTTCAATTAAATAGTGAATCTCACACTTGATAAGACTGGTGGAAATTGAGGGGAAATTGATTTAGAACTTACACTTGCAGTATTGGAACAATTTTGATGAGAACAGACCATTTAGCCCGACAAGTTTGTCAATCCTATTAAACTGATGTCTCCATCAAGTCGAGTTTTGTAGGTTTTCAAAGTTCAGTTCTACCATACTATCTGTTATTTCTTCACACTAATAATTCTGGGAACCTGAAACAAATCTCCAAGACAAGTAGTGGGAGTGGAAAATGGGATAACTTTTATAAAGTAGCCTGAAGAGATATCTGGATGATAACTATCTGCTAACTAAACTAGCTTGATGGACTCAATGGTTGTCTTTTGTTTATTAGAGTTCTTAAGTTTTAATTGATCAACCATCTATAACATGTAATGAAAACCTTTCCAAAGAGCATCCCTTAGCCAATTAGTTAATCTTGTTATTTTGTTTAAGCTATATCACCACACAATTCTGTTTTTAATTTATCAGTTTTTTTGGGGATGACACAGTTGTGCAATGGGTAATGTTATAACATTAGGGCAGTTCAGTTCTTGATATAGTCACAGGGTGTGTTGAGTTTGTACCTTCTTCACATGTGCCTGTCGAGTTTACACTAGTTTGCTGCCACAGCTTATGTTGGTTTTTTTATTTGACAAATGAAAATTGGCTTGGGGTGAGTGTGCATTAGCATCGTAGGAGTGAATGAATATTCTCCTCAGAGTTTGAAATTCTGTCTTGTGTTTGACATTGCTGTTACAAATGCAGGTTCAGAACATGGATAAAAGCAAATATTCTACATGATTAGTTAACATTTCATCACAATTTCTACTTTGTGAATTTTAATTTCCAAATAGCTTTGAGTACACCATAGCTAATAAGAACCGTTTGTTACATTTTGAGTTAGGGTAGTTTAACTGTATTTATGTACACTTAGCAAACACATATTCCATTTCTGACTCACGCAATGGTTAGTGCTGCTGTCTTTTGGAAGAAGCATGGTATAAATCCTGTACCCCGTGTCTATGTACTTTTTATCCTTGTGTACTCTTGTTTTCCTTCTCTATCCTCAGACATTTGCTGGTTAGATGAATTGGCTGTTCAGTATTGGCCTTCATGTGGGTTTTTGTGAATGGGCTGTACATAAGACTGTTGTCTTGTCTAAGGCTGTTTCTTTCTTTTCCATCCAGTGCTGCAAAGGGTTTGTCCACCCAGTGTCCCTGATCTGGAAAAGTGATGTGTGAATGTTATGTTTCTTTGTTCTTATGACATAAACAGTATTGTATTTAAACACTTATATATAATTTCTAACTTATATACTTTACTGAATTTTCAGTACTTACTGTTATCCTTTTTTAAATGGAGAGCATTAAATCATATCAATGGGTGTAATTAAAGGTCAAACCTTAGATAAAATTTCAAGCCTTGTGGGGTGGAAACACATTCAGTATAGTTATGTAAAATAACCTTACAACATTTATTTGTATTGTGGAAGGAAATACAGGAAACCAGAACAAACAAGGGGAGAATATGCAAACTCCACACAGCTAATATTTTATCCAGGGTGCCAGGTGCTGTAAGCAGCAACAACACCTGCTTCACTAGGTCATTCTTCATTAAACTATATGTGAATTTCTTTTATTGCCATTATTCATTTTTATTCCATGGAATTTTAATAAAATTTCTATTTTATATTTCATAAAGCCAAAAGTTCAAATTCAGGCACATGGGAAAGGTGTTCTTAAAGCCGCAGTACTTTACATAATCTATAGCAACCAATTGAAAAAAACACATTTGCTTGAGATGACAAAGTTTTTGTTTACATTTGGTTTCAACGCAAAAAGCCTATTGCACTCTGTGTCTCTGTATTCTAATTAGTGTTCTGAATATTAAATTGAATATGTAAGAGTAACGTGGAAAATATCAGACCAAACCATTAACCAACCATCTGATTTAAGACTACTAAAACATATTGATTTAAACACCTAATAAGTTATAAAATAAGTTATTGAAAGCTTTCAGCAGGAAAATAGCCTTAAAAGTAATAACAGGTCTGCCTTTTCTTATCAGACAGGAACAAAATAAAATTCAGTGCCCTTGAACAATGGATTCACAATTACACAGGTCAGGGATTCATTAGAGAAGATGTCCTAATATTGCTTGCTGGTTGTTTCTTTGTAAGGCATGTTTTTTATTCTACAGTCTCTATATTTATTTATTTACATTCAGAAGAAGTACCTTTGCTGAATACATGGGACAAGTAAATTTACTGTGTATGGTTTGTGACTCTCAAAATGTATGCCCACTCAATTTTCTGTGTGTGTCCTTCAGCTTTATGATTGCTTTCTGTGCTTACTCTTCAACAGCTGAAAGGGAACCATACAACATTGATTTTTACTTTCCTGCCTTAGAAAAAGAGCAATAAAATGTGTATTGAAGTCATCCAGTGAAGACTCTGATGAATATGAATGGTTTTGAGATAAAATTGTACAATTTTTTGCAAAACTCCTCAAACATCATTTGGTGTCTTTTCATTTTGTGTGTTCAACAGAATTGGGTCTCGAAATCAGAGATCTGCCACTTCTGACTCATTTTATGAAACTTGTGCAAGCAGCATAACTATGTAAACAATTTTAATATATCAATGTTTAAAAATCCTCTGGATAAGGATTCTTCCAAATATACCATAATAAGAAATTACACATTTCTATAATAATATTCAATTTTTGATGAGAATGATAAGCAATACATTTCTGTGGAAAGAATCTATCTATCAGTTGTGACCCATAGATGCCACTAAGCCCCAAGCCCCAAACACAATACCACCACCACAAGTCCTGAATTCAGTTAATAATTTAATAAATACCTCTGCATGTTATTTTTAAGCATTCACACAAACATAATTTCTTCTTCTTTTTCTTCCATCTTTTTTTTCCCTCTTCTTACACCCCTCCAGGTCAGCTTCATCCTTTGCCTGTTAACTCTGACTTTTATTATAAAAGACCTGGGAGGACTTCTGATGTCGGGACATAATCCATGGGAAGCACTTCCAAGTCAGACAGAAGCTCCCTGAAATAAGGAGAGCTCCTTTTCTCACTGCCCTTTGGTGGCACCCAGGGACACAAGCAGGGTTGCCCTTTGAGAGTACAGGTCCCTTGATACCCTGCAGTGCCCAAATTGGGAGCCAACCCGGAGAAACATTGCCACCTCCAGTGTTGGGGGATAAACTGTTCCAGTATATCCATTACATCCCAACTTTCCTGGCTGGGACATGAATCATTAATTATTGCTTCTTCCTATACACTGTCCATTGATTATGGTTTCCCAGTTGGGATTCCGGTCCTTACGTCTATCTATCTATCTATCTATCTATCTATCTATCTATCTATCTATCTATCTATCTATCTATCTATCTATCTATCTATCTATCTATCTATCTATCTATCTATCTATCTATCTATCTACTGTATATTCGCACGCATACACATAGGGTGTGCTGTCAAGATTCTAATGAGGTAGGAACAGCACCCACCAGGGTGAGGAAATTCAGTTGTTAACACCTTGTTCTCTTTCATTTACAGAACTGAGAAAGAGGCATGAAAAGATATCTGAAGTCACTTCCATGAGCAGCCCGGAGGTCCTGTCTCTTCTGCCCTGACAGGTATTTTGAAGGACACTGGGACAGAAGTTATGCACCTTTGCCTGAGGAGGGCATAGCTCAATTAGCAGACACAGCTTAAATACACCAGATTATTAAACAGGGTAGCAGGGTGATTCCCCACTTTACCTTGTCTCCCTCATTTCTATCTATCTATCTATCTATCTATCTATCTATCTATCTATCTATCTATCTATCTATCTATCTATCAAAAAGGACAGATAGATAGTACAAGATGGGAATTCAGATTTTCAGAAAATTCTGCAATCTAAGAAACACAGAAATATAATAACAAACAATAACAACCTCCCTCAAATACACAAAAGCATTACAACAAGGAAGAAAAAACAGTCCTTGGTTAAAGATAAGAGAGAAGTCACAGTGAGGCAGTACAAAGGCATACTGCCATAGGCACATTATGGATGAACCATAGTAGCACTTCTTGATACACTTCTGCTGAATACTTTATTGGCTGAAAGTACTTAATGATAGTGTGTTAACATGAGAGTGTGTAGCATTGTTCATAACTGTTCTCAGTTTTGCCTTCATTCTCTCCTGCTACCTCAAGTGGATCCAAAGCATGTCCCAAAATGGCTTTTTAATTAGTTGATTTTGTGGCCCTCTCTTTTCAAATGATGTCACCAACCTAGTACACTATGGCATAGGAAATCGCATGTCACAGAGACAAGAACATCTAAAGAATGTCATAACTTACATTAAAGGAAAGTAATCTTCTAAGAAAATGAGTCTGCTCTGCCCTTTCTTACATTATTGTTCTGTGATACTACACCAGTTCAGCCTGTCATTGATGTGGACCCCCAAGTACTTATGGCAATGCACTACTTCTACATCCTGAATAGTAACTGGACGCAGAGGCTCTTCGGTGCTGTGAAAGTCAGTAGTTTCAATATTTTAATTCAATCTACTTTAATTTTATTATATACATCAATTTTAGATTTGACAAGCAGCATGCAGAATTAGCATGGCCTGTGTTAAGCCATCATGGTTTTGAAGAGTCAAGTCAATGTCCTATCCACTCATGTCATCTTCTGAACTTTTTTTTATTTACATCATTACATAAGAAGAATTCAATCCCAACAGAATTGCCCTGAAGGGGAAAAAACAACCATTACTGAGTACACTCACATCTGGGAGTACCTGCTGAATTGTCAAAAATAGAGGGAGATTCCACACAGTCAGTGATAGTTCTGTGAATTCAGCTCTGGTCACTATAGCTGCACTACCCACTACTCTGTCCAACAACAAAATTTAATTAATATTAAATGTAAACTAAAAACATGTCAGTAAATATGAGGAGAGATAATGCAGTTTAGAATACCAGTCAAACATTAATGAATATTAGTAAATGAAATATGTAAAAATTAATAATATTAGGGTTAGGGTTAAAAATTAAAATGTTGCATTAATGCTGTTGCGTCACAGATGCAGGAGACTGGGCTTCAATAACAGCATAGTAACTATCTGTGTGAAGTTTGTACATTTTTTCAGTGTTCACTAAGTTTATTTTTTCCTTGTTTACTCTGCTGGGGGTTGTGGACTGGCACTTTTTCCTGAATTAATTGTTACATTGTGTCTGATGATGCCAGGAAAGAATCCCCCCATGATTTAAAATTTGCATTGGACATTTTCAGTAAATTATTTTAAAGTACATGCAAAGAAGAAAAAAAGATATGTCCATCCTTCACCAATTGTGCAATGCATTGCAAAATATTCTATGAATCTTTATTTGCATTAATGTGTCTTGCTTTCACTGGTTTCCTAACTATAAAATATGCAGAATTATATTTTTAAGTATTTTATGCATAAGGTAAAATGTAAAAAATTACTCAAAGAAAGAATAATCTTAAATTGTAGCAAGTGTTGTATTTTTCAAATAATTTTTCTTTTCAAATATCAAATTTCAATGCTCCACCATATCTCCTGAAATTACAAACTGCCTATTGTAAAATAACATTATACCTCAAACACAAATTAAAGGTGAGTGCTGCAGTTTATCAAAAAATTACCAATCTATACTAATAAAAGGCAAAGCCCTCACTCACTCACTCACTCACTCACTCACTCACTCACTCACTCACTCACTCACTGACTCACTCACTCACTGACTCATCACTAATTCTCCAACTTCCCGTGTGGGTGGAAGGCTGAAATTTGGCAGGTTCATTCCTTACAGCTTCCTTACAAAAGTTGGGCAGGTTTTATATCGAAATTCTACGTGTAATGGTCATAACTGGAAGCAGTTTTTCTCCATTTACTGTAATGGAGATGAGCTTCAACGCCGTGGGGCGGAGTTTCGTGTGACATCATCACGCCTCCACGTAATCACGCAGTACATAGAAAACCAGGAAGACCTCAAAAAGCGCTGAAGAAAACATGCATTATATAATTGAGAAGGCAGCGAAACAATAAGAAGCGAGCGAGTGACATATACAACCATATTCATGAGTTCTGCTACTTCGGAAACAAAGCACGATGTAAACCTACACTTTAAATTAAGTTCATAGACAGGCTGCCGCTGGCGTTTGTAATTTAGTGCCTGCCCATATAAGGCCGTCCGTCAGCGGCAATCCAATAGCAAACTGCCACTAAATATTCACGGGTGAAGGACTGTGCTTATGGAGAGGAAGATGAGATGGTTAGGGTGGTGTTTGACACAAACTCAGCGAAACTGCGAGAGAAAGTTTTAAGTGCCAGGACTAAGTTAACATTAAATACAGCCATGGACATAGCACGAGATGGCACCAGCACAGCTGGGAACCTTCGATGCATGTACACCGAGCGGCTCACGTGAACAGACGCAGTGCACAGATAAAAGGCAACAGTTCCAAAGAGCACTGAACAAAAACTGAATTACACAATTGAAAAGGCAGCAAAAAATATGAAACGTCTCATACATACAAGCATATTCATAAATCCAACTACTGCGGAAACAAAGCACACGTTGGAAAAAGTCAATGTCCCTCTAAAGGAAGACAGTGTAAAAAACCCGTGCATGCAGTGTGTCAGGTCTCAGATAAAGAAGAAGACGAGCTGTTTATTGATGCAGTAAGAAACGAATCGATGAATGAAACCTGTCATCTTTACAACGATTGACAAACACGGAATGTAACTTGAACACAACACATCCTACAAATACGAACCTGATTGAAAGAAATAATGATAATCAAATCCTTGATGACAGCAACACTCAGTAACACTCACAAAACAAATACTGTATATTGACAGTCATGTTACGTTATTTTTAAAATGTTCCCTTTTCTTTTCTAGCTTTTTAACACACTACTTCTCCGCTGCGATACGCGGGTATATATATATATGTATATATATATATATAACCCGATCTACATACTCGAATAATGGATACTTTATTCGCCATCAGTGATTGTTTTGGTAAAGCCATACTCAGTGTATTCATTAGATGAACGGTAAAAAAGTAAGGGCGAGGGGAGGATGACTTATTGAGGCATGCAGGCTGTAGTGCGCGTCTATGGAGGAATATTTCGGACAAAATGAAATAAATAAATAAATGCGTAAATAAATAAAAGTACTGTGAAATGTGAGCATAAATAAATAAATGTGTCATGAAATGACAGCCTTAATAAATAAATATGTCATGAAATGAGAGCATAAATAAATAAATGTGTCACGAAATATGTTTTTCGTTGCTTATTTATTTATTTCATTTTGTCCGTAACATTCCTGCAAACCGTCATGAAATACGGCTTGAAATAAAACTGTCACTTTCACTCATCAAAGTTGAGAGGGTGGGCTCTAACACGCCCTCTAGTTACTGATTGGTGAATCAATGGCACAAGAATTAATTAGAAAAATGCTTACTACTGCCGATTAAATGGATTCTGCCGAAGATATTACGTATTTCAGAGAGAGAATTGAAGATTTATCGGAAGAAATTACAATGTTGGCTGCCCTTTTAGAACTGAGTATTTGACCCTTGTTTTACGAGTAGAAAGTCAGTTGCATATTCGCAGCTACTTTTTCAAACAACTGTACAGATCTGATCAGTGGTAAAGTTGTTCAGTTCAAAATATTAGGTGGAGCTGCTTTGGGCATTCCATGTCAAAGTACCTAAACTAATACAGCCGTTGCAGCTTACCATATATCAAACTGGCTCATTCGTCTTGTGATCGTCTTCTCTGATACATCATACAGATCTGCAATCTGTTGTACTTTTAAACCGCATAACAGAAGGTGTTCTATTCACTCAGCTGGAATGTCAAAGGATGGACGTTTATTTTTTATAAAATATAAAATTACATAAGAGTAAAGAAATTTGAATGTTTGTTCTTTTAATGTTTACTTTATTTCTAACTTGTATAATTTAGACAGGATATATTTTTATGGAGAGCAAAATATTATAAGTTGTTTAAGGTTTGAGTTGATTTATTCAAGAATAATATTCCTGTCTGTTTTTACCATTCCTACCAAAGATATTTCTGTCGACTAAATAAAAATTCCTTCTATTTAAAATTTAAATAGAACTTGAACAAATACGATAGTTCATAATATCCACGAGACTTGCGTAAGAGCGGGTGTCATCCGTTTTAACAAACAGCGTATTGCACTGATACGAAATAGCTGTGTGTGTATATATGTAGATATGTATGTATATGTATATATATGTTTATATATGTGTGTGTGTATGTATATATATATATGTATTTGTGTGTATATATGTGTGTGTATGTATGTGTGTATGTATATGTATGTGTATATGTATAGATATGTATATATATATGTTTGTGTGTGTGTAAATATATATATATTTATATTTATATATATATATATATATATATATATATATATATATATATATATATGGCAGCAACACTCATCACTCACAACAGTGACAAAACAATAACATTGACAATCATGTTACGTTATTTTCAAAATGTTTCCTTTTCTTTTTCATTGCTTCTTTAACACACTACTTCTCCGCTGCGAAGCGGGGTATTTTGCTAGTCCATTATAAAGCCTAAATACAAATAATAGCAAAATACAAATAAAAATGAGGAAAAATAAGAAAAACACTTCAAAAAAAGGGCGCAAGGCAGGAACAAATCCCGGACAGGGCACCAGCCCACCGCAGGACACACACACACACACACCAAGCACACACTAGTGACAATTTAGGATCACCAATACACCCAACCCGCATGTGTTTGGACTGTGGGAGGAAAGCGGAGCACCCGGAGGAAACCCACATAGACACAGGGAGAACATGCAAACTCCATGCAGGGATGACCCGGGAAGTGAACCTAGGTCTCCTTACTGTGAGACAGCAGTGCTACCACTGTGACAACTTGTTCATCACAATCAGCATCTTCAAAAAAAGCTCCTGGCAGGAAATATATTTTATGTTTTTTTCAAATAATGATATCCTGCTATCCATTATTGAACCCACTTATTTATTTTGGTTGTGCTGACACCCAGCACAACATTTAATTTGAGGAAAAGAGATAGACAACAACAAATCTGTACTGTAGCTGTATTTGAATACTCATTTCAAGTAAGACATCGGTTTTGTAATCGGTTATCTTCTTATGTAATATGCTACCGTGGCTGTTCGTTTGTCTGTCCAGAATTTTTAATCACCTGTAGCTCGTAAACGGTTTCACCTATTGACTTGAAATTTGGTGGACATATACTACGTGACGTCTACTATCCGCTTTCGGGGTGATGATTTTTATTACTCTTTTTATTTTTATTTTATTTTATTGTAGAATCAACTCTTGGCAGTGCGCAGCAGGGCAGCCGTGTGGCGCATGCGTAAAAAAAGCATACTAAGTAATTGCAAAACAAAAACTAACTTAATCTGTTTTAACGCGAAAAGATGCCAACAAAAGAAAAGAAGCAGCAGGCCGCTAGGGTGAAGGAAAGAAGAGCTGCTCAGGAAGTAGCAAGCGCATCAACTTCTGAGCAAACGAATGCTAAATAGAGACAGAGAAAGAGGATGAAAACTAGAAATGCTCAAGTCAAGTGTATTCACTGCACGTTATCGTGCAGTATGCTGTTACTGGTTTTAAAATAATGCTGAAGACCTGAAATTACTTTGTTTCAAAACCTTATTTTATTCATCTGCGAAGAGTTTTTGTGGAGAACATCTGAGTACTGTGAATTAATGTAACAAAGAAAGAAAGATTTGGTACTTTTTTTTCTTTTAAAACTTTGCCTTTACATAAACCTTTTAATGAAGCTGTACTTTTTACTGAATTTCCTTTCTGACGAGTTTGTGTAAAATATTACATTGTGTGTCAGTAGCTGTTTACAATATGCTGATGATTGCTGTCTGTAATCAATGCAGATGATGCCCATAAATACTTTATTTCTGCAACAAGTTCATAATAAAAATAAATACATAAAATTAAAAACAATTTTAAAAAGTAATAACCTCAGAAACTTCTATCTGTCAGCAGCATTCTACCCTTAAAACATTTTGCAGTTCCTCTGATTCAGAACAAATTTATATGTATCTGCTGTGTACTTGTTAATGGACATTTGAGTGGTTTGAGGGACACAGATAACTCATGTTTATTTTAAGTTAAGACCAAATGAATAATGCTTCAGCAGGCAGAGATGTCACACTTGGAAATAAAAATATAAATGTATTTCAACCCAACCAATTCATTATTCTTTAATCTTTGAGAAAATTAAAGGTTCAGTAGAAAGTAAACAAGTTTTTTTACTTTCACCATTTACCAAAATGAAAATTTTATTCTGTATTCAGAGACAAAGCTCAGATGCACAGATAGATAGACAGACAGATGGGTGGATGGATGGATTCACATTAGCACTAAGCTATGGTTATTTAGTATGTGCATTTCAGTATCTTTTATAGTGCCTTTGTGCTGATGTCACTCCTTACACAGCTGCCAATCCTCTTGTGTTTGTTGTGGGTGCTGTTACTGTCAACAACATGGCGGCATCCATGAAAAATAACAAAAATGTATAACAACCACAACATCAAATTCAATGAATCGGCACATTCTAAAAATATGTTCATGATAATTAACAGGAGAACCAACAATAAACATTTATTTAGTACATTTTCAAACCAAAAGTGTAGTTCAAAGTGTACTATAACAAATCAAAGAAAGAACTGCAATTGGTAAATAAATAAAAAAAAGACAATATTAATAAACAAAACAATACATTTAAAAAGGAAGAGCCCCTAAACAAATATACCTTAAATTGCTGATAACCATAGTCACTTTCTTAAAGAGTTCTAATAGTAAAGCTAGAATCCAACACTGTGGTCACATGGCCAGGGAGGAGAAGAAAACAAAATTTCCTGCTGATGGAATCCTAGAAAAAATAAACCTGGAAGGGTTTCAATGCCAAAATACTGCTCTGCAAGGGAATTCTACGCTGCTGAAGAAGCAGGTTTATTTAATGGTTTGGAACTTCTACATACTTCTCACAATCAAAGATGACTGCGGAGTACTTTGATTAACTGGCAGTGGCACAGGATGCCACCTCTGAACACAGGAAAAAAACCCAGAAAAGTACTAGTTAGTGACTAGTGTAAAGTTATGATATTACGGTGCATATTAAACCCTTAGCGAAAAAGGAATTATGAAAAAGCCAAATTATAGAAATGGATTTTTAAATCTTCTACAGTATTAGTCTGGTGTATCTCTACTTGTAAAAGAAAAGAAAAAAAAAACTCCATTTAAGAAAACAACAAAATCAAAAGACTCCCAAGCCCCTACAATACATTTGGCCTAACATAAATGTTCTAGACATTTCAATTCAATAATATGCAGGAGCAAAATGTCTTTTTGACCTGGTACAGAACTGAAATTTGCAATCAGTAGACCCCTAAAACATTAAAGTGATGACTAATTTATTTATTAATTTTATCTTAAACTGATGACCCATCTAGAGTATCCAGTGACACACCCATGGGTTGAAAAACACCAATCTAAGGTATGCAGAAGAAAAATATATTTTAATAAATACATTTTGCTCTTTGCTAAATTGTGTCTCATTTCATTGTGTAAATACCACAGATTAATCCATTTTCTAGTCCTAGATCCCCAGAGGTGTATGTATCAGTTAACTGCTAACAGTTAACAGTTTTTCTGAATCTTAGTTTAGTAACACATTCTCTTAGCTGATAAGATAGTTTTACTTTCATTGCTATATATATAAAATTCAATGTCTGTCTGTCTGTATGTCTGTCCGCTTTTCATGACAGAACTACTTAGTAGATTTAGATTGGGTTTTTTTTCTATAATTTTCTTGAACAAATTGCGCTAAGTATCATAGTTCACTTGTGGTACCGATTTATTTACACAAATCCAAGAGAGACGCAGCGGGCTGAGGGTGGGGGTGGGGGATTCTCCTCATTCACGCGCCAGCCTCTGGGCATATCTTATATCCGCTTAGCTAGCAAACAAGAGAACTACTTAAAGGATTTAAATCAGGCTTTTTTCTAGAATTTGCTTGAACTTTCCAGTTGATTTTGCAACTTCTGTCATCGAGTTAAGAATCATAGTTCGCTTGCAGGAGCAATATATTCATGCTAATCCAAGACAGAGGCTGCAGGCCGAGGGGAGAGGGAAGCATGATGTCAGGAGCAGGGAGCCGAACAGGGCCCTCCTTGCTGTTCTGCTTAACTTCAACACAGGCGAAGCTGCAGGGGATGGCTAGTAAGTTACAAATATACTAATCCCAGAGGTAGACTTTTTCAGAGATACATTAGTCACACACATGACATATATAGTGCAGTGCTTAATGTGAGGGTCTCACATTTTCAGTAACTTTGGTTCAAATCCCAGCCCAGTTACTGGTTATATTTTCACTTTTACCCTGTGTTGGGTTGGTTTGCTTCAGAACTAGCCCATTTTATTCCCAAGAACCAAAGATGTGCCTACTGTATTGAATCATGGTGTCTTATGGGTGGGAGCCCTTTTGCCAAATCCCATCATTTGCTAGTTAAATCCTGCATTTCACCTAATATTTTTGGGAACATTTCTGTCTTTCTGCATCTCAGTAGTGCAAACTCCAGGTTCTGAAAATGGGTGGATGCTTAAACCGTGAAGCAAACTGTTATTTAGTATGACACATGCTGATTGTTTTAAGTATACTGTACATTTAAATAGTATTTCTCTTCTGCCTTTACAGAGAAATATTGTATTGAGGTATTCTTCTTTAAATGAAAAAAACATTTTACAGGAGAAGGTATATGCTAGTGATTTATGAAGTAATAGTCTTCAATGTATTTTTCAGAGCAATATGGAAAGTAACCAACAAATCATAATATTTTTCACATTGACACCAAATGAGCAAATGGAAAACAGACAACTAAAAGTTAAAACCATATGATATCATTTTTTTATGGAATTAATTCCTAACAGATTTGCAGTAGCTAAGGAGGTTGACTTGAAAGGTTACCTGTATTTATGAGGCTTATATGCATTTACCAACATACTGTACTACATATGGTTGATACTTTTCTCTCTATTTCTTTCATCCATCCACATTCCAAGCTAGCTTATCCAGAAGAGGGTTTTGAAGAAGCTGAAGCCTATCCAAGCAAGCATCAGGCACAAGGCGGGTACAACTCTTGGATAGAACGCCAGCCAATCACAAGGTGAAATACAGAAGAACTCCACACAGGAATCACCCAGAACTTAAACCCTGGTTTCCTTGTTATGCCCACTTACTTTCGTTTGTTTTTCAATTTTGTTCCAAAACATCATGCAATTGATGGAATTGTATTTCTCATTATCAAAGCTGGGAAGGTATCACAAGCTTGTAGGCACAAAGTCATTAGGCATAACCCATTATATCTCATTTGAACCAATTCGCCAAATATTGTAACTGTAATAAAGTTATTTTCACTCTGTTTTTAAATTCATGTTCTTCATACCTTGGTAACATACAGAAGGTCAGATATGTTTTTTTATTGTTTGAGATTCCCCTGTTTAGTGTTATTGTTACATGTTGTCATGTGCATGCACATGGGAGACAGCTTAAAGGTTTAGATGATGACAATTCTCTACTCAGATGGAAGGTAGCACTGTACAATAACAATTTCTTTTGTTGTCTCCATTTCCACCTCTGACGTCACTTCTGGGGTCCATCCACCTGGACCACCACTTCCTCCCAGAATACCTCATAATCGGAAAAGCCACCATCATGGGCGGTCATTTCTGGTTCAGTTTTCTTTCTTTGTAAACTTTATATAATCTTCTAGTATTCAAGTGGGGTTCCAACAGGTGCTCCCGTGTTCAGTTTAGTAGATTGACAAATATGAATTCCTCAGGTGTCAAAACAAAAAATGTTAGTAATTTAAAGTACTGTGTAAGCACCATAGAGTATGGTCTGGCATCCTGTCAGGGGAGGTAATGGAGGGACCACAAGAATGGAGGCTCAGCCTGGCTGAACAAAGACTCAAATGGTATTAACGACAAGCAATTAAAAACATTGGGAAGATGGCTTTTTATTGGCAATTCCTCCCCCGACACGAGAGGTTGCAATGTTTGTCTGGCTGTCTCCCATTTCTTTCTTAAGTGGTTTTGGGCCCGAGACATTAACCTGGGGAAGCACTTCTGGGTCATATGCAAGCCAAGCTCTTTTTCCATGGCACCTTCTGACGGTACCCAAGGACCCCAACATGGTGTGTCCTTTGGACTCAACTCCCAGGTCACCCTGCAGATGTCCAAGATGAGAGCCAGACAGAGGAACATATTCATCGTTATGCCAGCTTAGCCAGGTAGGGATGCCAGACCTTCCTACTTAATAAGTATATATTATTGTTCTTAATCCTAAACTGTTAAGCTTGCTAGGAAATTTATAGATGTATATTTTTCTTATGATTACATCATGAATACATATTCACACATTTAAGCCTTTCATCTTTTAAACTAATGTCCTTAATGCAGAAAGCAGTATTTTCTATCATTCTAGATTATTTGTGCATATGAGCATTTAGTTCATAACCATCATTATAGCTATCATTACAATAACATTATGAAAAAGTAATCAAAAAGATGACCAAAGACAATGCAGCAACGTTTTATATGTTACATACCCCATGTGTTTTGTAGTGATGACAGAGAAAAATATTTAATGCAATATTTTGAACGTTATGCAAAATGTCTCTGAAATAAAAAGAACAACCTTATGTTACACATGTTGTATAATGTACATATCAGTTTTCCAGTTGTTTGCTCACAACATGAAAAAACATGCATTGTTTTAAAAACTTTTGCTAAACTGGACGCTTTCAGATAAATCTGCTCATCATAAACACATTCCTCGATTGAGCTTTAAACTGAAGATCCACCTCTCCACACATTTTTTGGTCAACAGTCCTGTCTTCAATTCAAAAGTTAAGTCTTATATGACAGACTAATATAGCCTATTGGATATAGTTTTGAACTATACATTCGATTATTCTCTGATCTACCAGGGTCTACTATAGAACCATATATAAAGTGCTTCAGGGAAGACTGGAAATTAATGCACCATTCAACTATTAAATCTTTTTTAAGAAGGGTTAGGTTAATTTGTTTTAGTTCTTTGACAGATAGCTCTTAACACAGAAGATGCAAAACATTACAGCAATGCTGACTTTTTTCATATGTGAAAGTAAAATACTCTTAACTAATTATTTTAACCCTTATTATTGGAAGTGATACTCTTTGCTAAAGAATAGCTAATGATAGAAATTGCTTTTGAAAAGCTTTCTGTCTTATATAGGATTATTTTTTTGCTACAAAATCTAAAACAAGAACAGTAGTTTTGTGAAATATCAAATCAAATATTTATAACGCATTAATAAAATAATGCTAGTCAATTTTCTTCTGAGAACTGTATTATGAATGTGATTAAGGCTAGATTTCTAGATCTTTATTATTTCAGTATTAAAGAATGATTAGCATTATCTGCTTCACTGCAAGTTGTTTAAATGCAAAGAATACACTTGATTACACATTTGATCAATACAAATGTCAGCCACAAACTGCAATCAACAATACAAAAGCTTCCAAAAATGTGATGTAATAACTGGGGTAATTAAGTTTGGTTTCCATTAAACCCAAAGATATTCTTGTACAATTGCTTCAGTAAGAAAAACTTACATGAAGAAAATATGCAAACAAATTAAAATGCTAAGGGAGGAGGGTATGCTAGTAAAATAGTTAATGATAATACTCACATCTCTAGGGATCTTGGTATCATTCTTGATCCAGAATCTATTTGTGTCGAGTTTGTTCTTCCACTGCTCATGAGGGATCACTCAGGTTTCCCCCACATACCCTGAATATGATAATCTTTATGTACAGTAGCTGATTATCTACAAAAATACAAAATACAAAAGATTCAGTTCTACTAGTAGATGATATGTCCATTTTTGTATCTAAATTAGCCCAATGTAGATGTCTGAATGAGCATACCTTATAATACACATTCAACAGAGATTAATGTTCTCCTAAAACTATGGTAAGTGGGATAGGTGGCGAAGTTTTTGGCCACATTTTCTGTTATTTTAATCTCCTTTAGAAAAAAAGTACCATGACAAAATTAATTTAAATATATTCATTTGATAAAGTCAATTTGGTTTAAAGGATGCTTGTATGTATGTATGCACTGTAAAATGATAAGACTTGACACACTTAAAAAGGTTTTGGGCAGCCACCCATATAATATTGCTGGCTGCAAAAGGCTTTGAAAGGAACAGAGATATTCATAACACTGAGTCCAAAACAGAACTAAAGTTGAGTTGCAAACACGGCGGCTTTAAAATTTAGACCAGATGTGACATAGGAGAACCAGAAGTGGTCATCTTCTGACATCAATCGAGGCACCCGAGCCAGAAGTGATGTCAGTTGCATGTTCGTGACAGCACATATGGTGCATGCATTTAAATAATTTGCCAAGTGGAGCATCATTCTGTCATGGTTTTTTTGCGTTTATTTGCAAAGCAGTGCATGTTCAGTTTAATTCAATTTATTCTTATACAGATCATTTCCATTTTTAAGCCCAGCATTCTATATACCAATTAGTACATATAGTATATTTAAAATATAATGTAAAAGTTTAAGCAGGAAAACACAAAATACACATAATGTTAAAATCTGGACAGAAAAACACAATAAAATATACTGCTCAAAAAAATTAAAGGAACACTTTTTAATCAGAGTATAGCATAAAGTCAATGAAACTTATGGCATATTAATCTGGTCAGTTAAGTAGCAGAGGGGGTTGTTAATCAGTTTCAGCTGCTGTGGTGTTAATGAAATTAACAACAGATGCACTAGAGGGGCAACAATGAGATGACCCCCAAAACAGGAATGGTTTAACAGGTGGAGGCCACTGACATTTTTCCCTCCTCATCTTTTCTGACTGTTTCTTCACTAGTTTTGCATTTGGCTACAGTCAGTGTCACTACTGGTAGCATGAGGCGATACCTGGACCCTACTGAGGTTGCACAGGTAGTCCAACTTCTCCAGGATGGCACATCAATACGTGTCATTGCCAGAAGGTTTGCTGTGTCTCCCTGCACAGTCTC
The DNA here is from genome assembly GCF_016835505.1 of Polypterus senegalus. Lineage (NCBI taxonomy): Eukaryota > Metazoa > Chordata > Cladistia > Polypteriformes > Polypteridae > Polypterus > Polypterus senegalus. The sequence goes on from NC_053161.1 coordinate 44,409,271, forward strand.
AAGGGCATGGAGGAGATTCTAGGAGACAAGCAGTTACTCTAGGAGAGCTGGAGAGGGCCATAGAAGGTCCATAACCCATCAGCAGGGCCAGCATCTGCTCCTTTGGGCAAGGAGGAACAGGATGAGCACTGCCAGAGCCCTACAAAATGACCTCCAGCAGGCCACTGGTGTGAATGTCTCTGACCAAACAACCAGAAAGACTTCATGAGGGTGACCCAAGGGCCCCATGTCCTCTAATGGGCCCTGAGCTCACTGCCCAGCAGCATGCAGCTCGATTGGCATTCGCCATAGAATACCAGAATTGGCAGATGCACTACTGGTGCCCTGTGCTTTTTACAGATGAGAGCAGGTTCACCCTGAGCACGTGACAGAAGTGAAAGGGTCTGGAGAAGCCATGGAGAACATTATGCTGCCTGTAACATCATTCAGCATGATCAGTTTGGTGGTGGGTTAATGATTGTCTGGGGAGGCATATCCATGGAGAGTCACACAGACCGCTACAGGCTTGACAAAGGCACCTTGGCTGCCATTAGGTATCAGGATAAAATCCTTAGACCCATTGTCAGACCCTATGCTGGTACAGTGGCTCCTGGTGCACGAGAATTCCTGGCCTCATGTGGTGAGAGTATGCAGGCAGTTCCTGGAGGATGAAGGAATTGATACCATTGACTGGCCACCACACTTTCCTGACCTAAATCCAATAGAACACCTCTGTGACATTATGTTTTGGTCCATCCAATGCCACCAGGTTGCACCTCAGACTGTCCAGGAGCTCAATGATGCCCTGGTCCGGATCTGGGAGGAGATCCCCCACAACACCATCTGTCATCTCATTACAAGCATGCACCGATGTTGTCAGGCATGTATACAAGAACACAGGGGCCATACAAAGTGCTGCGTACAATTTTGAGTTGCTGCAATTAAATTTTGGCAAAATGGACTAGCCTGCCACATAATTTTTTCACTCTGATTTTTGGGGCGTCTTTGGATTCAGGGCTCTGTAGGTTGATCATTTTCATTTCCATCAAACGATGTGGCATCCTTTCGTTCCTAACACATTACCCAGTCTATATCAGTATAGATATCCAGGAGGATTTCTTTTTCCCATTGAGATCTGATGTGTTTTCAAAGTGTTCCTTTAATTATTTTGAGCAGTTTTATATGCAAAACCTCAATTAAGTTCAATTTAATGTACTTTTTTATTGCACTTTATAAACAAATTCTCAATTGAGTTCAATTTAATTTTCTTTTGTTTATCACTTTTCACTGAGTTTACACTCAGTACTGCCTAACTATAAAATCAGACCTAAATCCTTGAATCACAGAGTACATTTTGGAGTAGAAGCATTAATAAGTTCCATAATGTAATGGGAACTTGGCCATTTACAACTTTAAAAGTCAAAAGGAGAAATTTAAAACTGACTCTAAATGTAACTGGAGTCTAGTGAGGTGGCCTAATAATTTGACGTATATGGTTACAGTATACTTCTTACTTGTAGTTTTGACTTAACTATAGTATAAAAAATGAAATCAAATTTATGAGACTTACATCTGTAATCTTGTGTTTAGTATATGGCATTAGTCAATACTGTAACTTATTTCAAGAATACAAGCATCTGTTTTTTGCATACAGTTTAGAACTTTACTTTAGCTAGTGTTTTGATGAAAATAGGGGAATGATCTGCATCATGATTTGTTTCCTGTTGTGTTATATGCTTAGTCTTATAATAAAAAATTATGTAAATTATGGATTTGCACAGCACAGGGGTTTTAACTATACTTAAAAATATAACCAAAAAAATAAGAATACAAATCTTTCTTCTTTTGCTTTGTTCAGTAACAACATATAATGGTAATGCAAATCAGCACTGCTTTATTTCACTTTGTTCATCTGATATTGATGCATTTTGCAAACCCTTGTAGGCTCAAATGCCTCTCACTGGGCCCCATGTACTCCTTCTTATGAGAAGCTCAAAGATAATATCAGCAGATCATCAGATCTCTTTAATAGGATGAAATAAAACATAGCAGAGTAAGAACAGTTGAAATTCTCCATTATTCTCTGTTGTACAAAATATGTTTATTTGGAAATTTGGAAGCAATGACTATTATGTATACCAATAAATCAATCTGATATGGAATTTTCAAATAGTTGCTCTGTGCAGCTCATTCGTAATTTCCACTGAACCAAACCTAAATTTCATCCTGAGGAAAAAGCAGTATTATCCACTTAGATTTTACAGGCATACTTTGCTCTCCCTTTTATGTACAAGTGATCCTTTTCAAATGCTTACGATTCAAATTAGGCAACATAACAGTGATTCCTTTAGTTTAGAACTTTAAATTAAAATCTTAGAAAATTGTGTGGACAAAATTGCAATTACACATAAACGAAAATGACACTCACAAACCAAACAAAGCAGGATCTATGCTCTTTAATGCAATATTCTTAGTACAATACTGCAATGTAATTTTGCTACATACTGTATAACCACATACTGATTATTTTACTGCATAGCTCAAATAAGTCACATTCATGAGACAGAAATGTTTTCGTGGCTTAAAAATGGTTAGTGTAACTGGTTTCTTGTGCTAGGTGCACTTTAACTACTGTAGTCATGATATTGCAGGTGTTTCAGTAGTCCAAATAGGAGAAATGTGTAATGTAAGAAAAAAAGTTTAAAATGATAAAATCAATATTCATCTGATTTAAGTAACTCTCCATAAAAAATAGCTGTTACATTTAATTAGCACATTACATCTGAACAAATACATAATTAACCATTGTTAGTGCTAACTACTATAAAACAAGCAGAGAGGAGAGGAAAATGCAAAGTATAGCAGAGCCTCGACCTGCCACGGTGACAGATCCAGGGAGCTCTCATTCTGTTTTGATTTAGTTCTGGTCAGCCTCAATTATTGCTTACATCAGCTTTTGATACACATGTCTAGCACAAAAATAATTACAGCTTCAAATGTGCTTTTATTGTATTTTATTTTTGCTGTTCAACATTCACAGACAAGAGTCAAGTTCAGTATTTAGCGTTACGGCCTCTGAAACACAGTATAACACATGTTTTCATTTTTATTAACATACAATCTTGACTAAAATAACATGATGTTCCAACCACCAAATATTTATTTTGATAAACAGTAACCATTCCTTATATGTGCTGTATTGGTGCACCAAAGCTGAACATAATAAATTAAATGATTCCAGTCTGAAAATTGGAAATCAGTATATCATTGTAAAGCATTCATGATTACATCATAAGAACATATTAATTATTGAAAATGGATACATAATAATATGTTTAACCCATAAATCATGATAGTATTACAGATCATGGCGACATTTCATGGCACTTTCTTTCAGGAATTTGCAAATTCACTCCATGTGGTGTGGAGTTTCCTGCTACAGGCCAAAGACATGATATCATACTAATTTGAAAATGTAAAATGTCACTTTTTGTCTTGTGCCCAGGATTGGCCCTGGTTTCTATCATCCTGTCTCGGAAAAAGGAGAACGGATACACGGATAAATGTGTAAATGTGTAAGACTGCACAAATAGATTATAATACCTCCACCAAAATCCATCCATCCATTATCCAACCCGGTATTATCCTGGTATAAGTCTTAAAACTTACTAAATATGTCTATTTTACAAGCTAAAAATATTGATCTGTTTCTTGAAATTACATTCATATTGAAAAGCAGCATATCCATATTGTTTTAAGTACTGTAGAAAAAAGCAAAAAGCAGATCATTGTTGTGACATTCAGCTACACTGCAGCTTGCTTGTCTTTTTCAATGGCATCTTTCACGACCATGGGAATAGATTCACCTTGGCAAGTCATCACCAAGCACTGCTATTGGAACTAAATGTTGATGCTCTGATGTAAATTTCTGTCTGTGTTTTGTAAACAATTGGGCAGTAATAACTGAAAAGGGTATATTTATGATAGCTAATATTTTTCACTATAGTAAAGCTTATTTCATTATTTCAGTCCTTGTTTCAACTATGTGGCAACAAGTGCTCCCACCTCACTCTACTCACCCAGGGACAGAGGCGACCTTTATGCCCCTCTTTCCCCTGTCTCCTCGTCTGTGGCTACATGTCAAACATGCAAACTGTTTTATTAATCTGTTATGCGAAGAATGGGTAATGGAGCCTTCAAACAAGGTGATAGTTTACAGGCTCAGCAAGTGCAATTGTCTACAGTCTGAATCTTTGCCACCCAGTCCTTGGCACCGCCACTGTGTGTTGAACTCCTTTTGGGCTGGCTTTTGTAGGTAGTGCAGAGCTGTCATTCCTGCCTCACAGCACCATGGTATGCCTGAGTTTTGCATATTATCCCCAAGTATTTATAGACTGATTGTTATTGGTACAAAGTACAATGAAATTCTTATGTGCTCTTTTCACTATGGTGCCACTCATTGTGAATCTCACTCTGAAGAGGATGTAAAATAACAACACAGAATGTAATGGGTGAAAAGTCAGTGCCGTTTAGGAAAAATGATTTTATGAGATTTTATGACTGTTTTACCTGCGTAATTAGTGGGCCATATAATCCAAGTGTATGATGAATTATTAATCTAGTTAGATAAATTCATATACTTTGAGCAATTCCCTTTAAGGTTACAATTACAAATAACTAGATATATTGAGAGGAGCATTGGTAGTATGGCTGCCACACAATAAGGAGATGGGTTCACATCCCAGGTCCTCTCTACATGTACAACCATGAAGATGTGGAAACACTTAGCATCATTGCTGAACTGTATTTGTACACGCCACAATATACTGATGAGGAGCTCCAACTGATTGAAGAGGAAAGAACAGAGAGGAGAATAGAACAGGAGAGACAAAAAGAGAAAAATATGCATTTGAAAGATACAGCAATTTAACAAACAAGTGGCAATTAGTGATGCTCACTAAAAAGTTGAAGTAATGACCACTGAGGAAGAATACCTCTGTTGCAGGTCTTGCTTCCCACTTCTAGATAAACTTACATAGGTCAGGGGATGACAGGGCGGGTTGGCTCCACTCTCCCACTTTGTCTCACTCATTACTCGCTGAGCCAGTGGAGACTCCAGCAGCTGTGGTCCTCACCAACTGACCCCCATATTAACTACCTCGAGTGGCGTCAGCCTGACCGGGGTCGGTTGTCCTCCCATCACCCTTCTCACTCCGGTGGCATGCCTCAGATACCTGGAAAGGACTCCATCATGATCACCCCCACTCCTTGAAAACTATTCAGTGTGGACAATCCACCCCTAGAGCGCCAATCCTTCACCTCTTTGCAAGGCCAAAGGCTGAGCTGCCTCTCGCACACTGGCTGGTTGGCTCGCCTGCCTCTTCTCATGATGTTGTTTTCATGGCTCAGTTTCTGTTCTCTTTTTTCTGTCTTTTTCTGTCCTCCCCTCTCTGCCATACAGAATCCTCTTATACTGCCTCTCTAATTGGGCATAGGTCCAATGAGCTGCTTCCTCTGCGGCACCATCAAGACACTCGCACAGACCTGCTCCCAATTGGAGCCTAAACTCTTTGGGGAGCGATTATTTATTTAAAATTCACTCAGTGCCACAGACCACTTATTACACAGTGCACTTCACAAGGCCCCAATTGCATGGGAAGGCTCCAATGTTCTCCTAACCCAGTGCAACTAGTGGCCCATATCTGTAGCGTGGTCCTACACTGCACTAAAAACAATAATAAAAGCACTAAAACCAAGCCCTTCTATAAAACAAACCCAAGTACTCTTTGTAAAATCCGGACATGAAAAGAATAAGAACCTTAAAATGATAATTAAAATAATCAATCAATAAATAGTCCATTAAAAAGCTCAATTCTTAAAATGCCCTTCTCAGGTTTGAGTTTGTGGATTCCTTTAACAGTCAGGCACCTATCCTGCTTGCTGTTTCCTTCTCCAGTTCTTCAGTCCTGACCATCTCAGCTTATCCCACCGCTGCCACCAAACTGAGATGATGGCAGGTTCAACAGGCTCCTAAAGAAGATTGAGGGCATAAAGTCAACCTGTACCATCACAGAGGTTGCAGAATGCTTTACTGATCAAGATGAATTTCCAAACTTAAACTGAAAGACTAAATGGACAGTTTTTATTAGACTGTTTGCTTATTTATGTTATTTATTGCAGTGTTAAATACTTAATAATCATTGTGTGATTAATGCTTTTGTAATGTAAGATTGCATGTTCTCCAATGCTGGTGTAATGCATTTTGTAGGATATAAAATGTTGTAGTATGCAATTCTTGGTCACAAGCGGTTGGTATCTTCCCCGTTAGAACTGTGTGAAAGACAAGAAACTACAGCCAGGAGGAACAATTGACACCCTCCCCATGCACAATTTCATTTATGCATATTGTGATTGGTGTTCTTTATTAATTTTTTCACACTTTCCTGAGGAGTTTTTGGGATTTCTTGGTGGCTATTCTGGGGTGTCTGAGGTTGAGGAATTTCATTACAGCACATATTTCATCCTGTCTTGGTTCCTGACTAAGCTGTGATTTTTTAGCATTGCAGAGCCAGTTTGAATATTGATGGGCAGTGTTGTTTTGTGACTTTTGTGTCAGTCATTGCCGAGGCAACCTCCCAGAAGTCCCCAGGAGCATCCTTGCATAATGTGATTGCACAACCTTTTATAAAGGTAACAGGTGCACTGTTTGTGTATCCATGTTTTGAATATAACTAAAAGACTTTACATGCCCTTCTCTGTATTTTTGTTCTTGGTTTTGTGAATTACTTTCCAGTATCCAGTTCTGATTTTTCTCTCATATTTCTGACTTGGTGAAAGATCAGTTTTTCTCTTTGGTTTTGGCTCTGCCATGTATTTTGTTCTGTTCTCGTTTTATCTTCTAGTCCCAAAATAAAAATCATTCCACATCAGCAGAAAAATACAGACCTGGAATTGCTATTTCATTTTATATTTATGGCTCTGTGTATGTGTTAGACAAAGCACTAGACTAAGTTGAGCAGAATGTGACAACAACAGAAGGACATTTGATCCCAGAAGCAGCACCACTAATGACTGTTCTACCTTACCACCCCACATACATGCTACTCGTCTATACAGTATTCAGTTTGCTAGCAAATGACACTGCCTTTGTTATTATTCTAGAGCTCTAAATTTCAGCCTTCCTCAGTTGCAGCTGTAGTTAAATGCCTCGCCTAAATTATGTTGGGAACTGCAGTTGGCTTGACTAATGGACAATCAGGAACACATTTTCTTTTTAGTCTTTGGTTTTAAGTAGTCATCCATGGTTAAATGACTATTACAAACTCACAGGAAAGCTTTCAGTAGGTCTTCCATTCAAGTGTTTACATGTAATTTATGATTTACAGGTATTGTAGTTACCATATGAATGTAACTTGAAACTGTAGATGCTTTGCTTTTTTAGGTTTATTCTACACCCTGGATATGCACATTTTCAAACCATTTTCTTAAAAGACAAAATTGCTCTAAACAGGTTCTGACGTGTGTTTGCTTTTGTACTAATCAACTTCCTTATTTACATTAAAATCCACCCAAGATGGCAGCTGTGAGCAGACAAGAGATCAGGAAATGTATTCTTACTTGAAGAAATATAATTCGAAGAACCTATGATAAAATAATTTTTTCTAACTTTTTTTCCAATCACAAAAATGCCTCATAAACACAGAAGGTACATTTTCTTAAACCAAAAACTTTGCTGCTTCAAAGTGGACATATTTGATAAGTTTAAAAGCTTTTTCTATCACCTATGAACCTTAGTACACTTCAGCTCTATTGTAAGCTGCAAGAACAAATAAAGTATTTTATAAAATTTATATATATATATAATAAAAATGCTTCACTTTAGAACACAAATTTATTTTACAACTTGAAATCCTGTATTCTACCATTGTAAAGAAATAACCTGAGACTTCCATTCATACATTATCAACCCGATATATCCTAGCTACAGGGTCACGGGGGGTCTGCTGGAGCTAATCCCAGCCAACACAGGGTGCAATGCAGGAAACAAACCCTGGGCAGGGCGCCAGCCCACCGCAGGGCAAACCTGAGACTTGAAATCCTTTAAATAGTTTTTTTTTATTTTTCAATCATAATATACCACATTGCTCAGAAAAGCAATCTTTAACTCTTGACATGAATAAAGTTTTCCAAAAAGATAGCATACTAATACACAATACAGTATATGAGACAGGCATCTTGGTGCATCCAGTAATCATGTTCTCAACAAATGTTATTCAAAAACACACACATATTGTGAGGAAAATTTTTCAAAAACAGTCATGTCTATACAGAAGCTACACTGGTAAATTGTTAAATATATTGGTGGTGCCAATGGTGCCAAATAACTATTCTAAATTCTATGCAATAAAAATCAGTGACAACCCTCAGTCATTTGTTATTGATTTCTTTTTGCTTCATCATGCTTTGTAACTGACTACAGTGTAAAAAACTGTCTTTGAACCATAAGTTAAAAAACAGTAGGTTTAAGAAAGTTGAAAAGGGTGATTATCTTGCATATGAGCAACAGATAACAGATTTTAAACCTTGAAATGTATCCTGCATTGGTTGTATATTTTAAGTAATTAGTGGACAACGGAATTGTTGATAAAATAGTGACAATGTTAAATGCAGGGTATACAAGGAAGGTTTAGAACAGCATGTGTTCTACATTACAAGCCAGGCTGGTGCGAATTAATTCATTTATGCCAATTCCCAAGATTTTATTGTGTATATATTTGCTACCCAGGAGTAAAATTGAACATTAGGCAGTGCCATACTCCCTTCTGTTTTAAATATTTGTAGAGTCCGGATGACTGATGTTATAGTTGAGTCTAATTTCTTAAAGAATGATTTGTTTTTTATATATAATGATATTCTGGAATAGATATAGAATAGATATAACAGCTTAGGCAGAATGTTCATTTTGACAATATTAATTCTCCCTGCTAAGATGAGATGGGGGTGGACCATCTGTTAACTTCTTGTTTGATTTTATCCATAGAACTTATAATTTTATACTGGAAGAGATATTTACATTTACCTCTGATAGTCATCCCCAAATATTTAAACTGTTTAGATACTAGGAACAAATAGCTATGAAATCTCTAACACGATTTGCTAAATGACCACTAGGAAAAACAGTTTTAAATTATTTTTGAAACCAAAAATTTACAAAATTCTCCTAACACTTCTAAAACTGTTGGTTGATATGATTGTGGGCCTGATATATAGTTTCCCCCTCTATTTAAAGTGGTACCTCAATGTAATGTCTGAATCATACATTAAACTTTCTGCTTATCACAGTATGGATTAGTGTATGATATAGGCTGAGCTTCCAAAATGACTACTTTTACCCAGGGCCGCTGCTGGCCAAATGGGTGCCCTAAGCAGAAATTTACTTTTGTGCCCCCTCCCCCAAATATTACGGAAGTAAAAATAAAATAATAAAAAAAAACACATACTATAGGGGCCAAAATAGAACTTTATTCAAATAAAAGTAAATACATGAGGGCGCGCGCGTGTGCTTAGCCTACTCTGTGTTCACCGTAAAATGCAATATATACGTTTATATTTTTGTTTATTTCTATATGTATATTATTAATATTAATTTATTATTATAATATATAAAAACAATTTTTTTGAGCAGCTGGGATGGTTGCCCCCCTGGGAGTTGGTGCCCTACGCAGACTGCGTACTCTGCGTATAGGAAGCGGCGGTACTGCTTTTACCTAAGACTTTTTCAGCCTGCCTTTCCCTTTGTAGGTTATTCTGATGTATACAATAACAAATAGATGTAGCTCCAGCCAGACGTTTATCCACCAACTCGTCTATCTTCTGCCTATGCTGCAGGCATATAAGCAATATACAAAACTTTTTTTTAGTCGAATAAGAGGTACAGAAGATAGTTGGTTTGCTGGGATGGTTACAATTCTAAAGAAAGTTTTTGGGTTACATTCTCCCATTTACCACTCATTTGCTTTCTCCGTTGCAAACCCTATATGTTTGTCCAGAGTTCATTCCTTAAAAGGGGTGTTATCAATCTGTGCAGTTCCTTGTTTCTTTTGTGAAATTATTGTTGACATAAAAGAATATGCATCAACTCCTGTAGACTCTGCGGATTAACATTTCTGCTTTTTTAATTGTATGAAATTTGCTTGTTGTGATATTTGAATTACTTTTGATAATAGGTTGACCTTTAAATTAAACTAAATATTTATTTTTTGTCTTTCCTTGATTTGAACTAAACTCTGCTACTAAAGTGGAATCTTGGACTAGTTTGCACCAAGTGAGTAATGCACCATCTTTGTCAAATTCACATTTGGCTCACCTTACTATGGTTTTGACAGCAGTAACTACCCAATAAGCACTATTATAAATTGTACACTGACAATAATATCTTCTACCAGAGTTTCCTTCTTTTACATAATATGGTAAGCTGATTTCTGCATGGTTGCCTAACTCTTTTAATGTAGTTTGGGATTCAGGACTACAGTGACAACCTGGCCCATCAGGGTAACTCTAACAGGATGGCTGTGGTGGACTGATTTCTAGAATATAAGTTAATAAATATTTTGCATTTTTTCATCTGCAAACTAGACAAAGTAAGTGTAATATTAGATAGTGTTTCAGAAGGCATGTTTTGCTTCATTGATGAGAACACCAGTGTTTTGATGTTTACCTAACCAACCCCTTCGTCTTTAGGATTCACTCTGACTGAGGGATTTGTGGTGAGGGTGATGAATCATCAGAACAGCTTAGCAAGGGTGACTGTGTTTGAACTTTGACCCTGTAAGCTATCTACTGCAGGAAGGCAATAAACTGACTAAACAAAGCAACTGGGGATGAGTTTTAACCTTGAATTTTATTGGTCTATAGTATGGCTGTTTATGATTGATTTTGAATCAGAGGCCATTCTGTACCATGACGCCCCACTGGTTTATGTTTTGTAGTAAGAATGGTATAAAATTGGTCACCTTGCCTTTACCTCTCACTCTCACCATCATAAAGAGAAGACCATTCTATTTCACAATTCTATTTCCTCAGCCATGTTGAGATAGGCATGTGTTCCTTTTTCAATACTCAATTCAAAGCCCATGAGGTAGCAAAGCAATATAGATTCAAGATAAGCTGAGAGCCACCTATGGACACAAGAACCTAGCTGGTTCTTTACTCTGTCTAATTGTCTGAGGTTACAGATGTGGAAGGGAAGTGGGGAGGAAGTGCTAAAGTATATGATCACAGAGTGGAAAATGTATGAGATTTTAGACATTTTGTTAAGGTCTACACCATAAAGAGCATACAGGGGAAAATAAGGTCAACATAGGACCTTACACACTAAAATAATGGCCCTAGAGATTCTACAGGGCATTACTGACCTCAGAAGTTATTCAGTCATTTCCAAACATCACATAGTATAGGAACCTAATCAAGGACTTTGTTAAATGGTGCGACTCAATACTTACACCTGAACACCAGCAAAACCAAGGAGCTGGTGGTGGATTTTAGCAGACTCAGGCCCCTCCTGGACCCCGTGATTATCAGAGGCGACTGTGTGCAGAGGGTACATACCTATAAATACCTGGGAGTGCAGCTGGATGATAAATTGGACTGGACTGCCAATACTGATGCTCTGTGCAAGAGAGGACAGAGCCGACTATACTTTCTTAGAACGTCAGCATCCTTCAACATCTGCAATAAGATGCTACAGATGTTCTATCAGACGGTTGCGAAGAGTGCCCTCTTCTACGTGGTGGTGTGCTGGGGAGGCAGCATAAAGAAGAAGGATGCCGCACACCTGGACAAACTGGTGAGGAAGACAGGCTCTATTGCAGGCACGAAGCTGGACAGTTTGACATCTGTGGCAGAGCGACGGGCGCTGAGCAGGCTCCTGTCAATCATGGAGAATCCCCTGAATCCACTGAACAGTATCATCTCCAGACAGAGGAGCAGCTTCAGCGACAGACTGCTGTCACTGTCCTGCTCCACTGACAGACTGAGGAGATCGTTCCTGCCCCACACTATGCGACTCTTCAATTCCACCCGGGGGGGTAAACGTTAACATTATACAAAGTTATTGTCTGTTTTACCTGCATTTTTATCACTCTTTAATTTAATATTGTTTATTTGTATCAGTATGCTGCTGCTGGAGTATGTGAATTTCCCCTTGGGGTTAATAAAGTATCTATCTATCTATCTATCTATCTATCTATCTATCTATCTATCTATCTATCTATCTATCTATCTATCTATTGTGGCATCCGGCTAGGGGTGGAGCCCACCTGGGACGCCCAGGAGGACCGGAGGAGGGCTTGTACCTCCTCCAGACCATGAGGGGGCAACCGCCCTGGTTGTATTGGGGGCCACGGGTAGAGGGCTTGGAAGCCCAACCCTGTAGGGGCCCGTGGCCACTGCCAGGCGGCGCCCCAGTGCCTGAAGAAACCTGGAACCCAGCACTTCCGCCACACCAGGAAGTGCTGGGGGGAAGAAGACAGGGGACACCCGGAGGGCTTCCGGGTGCACAGCCGGCACTTCCGCCACACTGGGGCATGTCTGCGGTGGAATGCCGGGAAGCAGCTGGAGCCCATCTGGATTCCTATATAAGGGGCCAGGAGAAAGGCAATTGGACTGTGAGGCCTGGACTTTGGGAGATCGGTGCTGGAGGCACTGGGGGTGCATGTAACGTATAGTGTAAATAGTTGTATATAATAAAAGTGTGTTGGGTGAAGAAACGATGTCCGTCTGTCTGTGTCCGGGCCATCTGCCACACTATCTATCTATCTATCTATTGTGGTATATGGTCAGCTTGTCATCCCGGCCAATACCCCCAGGCCGCCAGGTTGAGCCCTCCCTACAGTATGGAGGCGTCCCGAAGATCAGGAGGGAATCATGGACTATATAGTTTTTATACACGACCCTGCTGGATACTACAGGGGCCATAAGAGGGAGCTGCAGGGAGGACTGAAGAATCATTTGTGCACTATAACCCGGAAGTGCGTCATAGGAAGAGCGACAACAGAAGTGACGTGCTTCCGGGGTGAAAGAAAAGGACTTGTACCTGACCTGGAAGTGATAAAGAATCACATGGACTGGGGATTGGGAACACTTCCGGGTCAGGGTGTATAAAAGGACTGTGGGAGCTCCCAGACGGCGAGCTGAGCTGGGTGGAAGGGTGGCAACACGTCTGGGAGTGGTGGATTGGTTTATTGTGTTTATTATTGTGATTTATATGAGTATAGTGGAGGACAGGGTGTTTTGTGCACTGTGGAAGATAAATAAAGTCAACTTGTGGACTTTTATCTGGTGTTTGGAGTCGTGGACAAGGGTTCAGGGGAGCGATAGCGCGCCATATCTGTCACACTATCTATCTATCCATCTATCTATCTATAGTATATTCACTAAATGTCTGCACAATTCTTTGCTCAGTACTCAGCTTTTCATCACACAACCCCAAATATATGCATGTCATATTAACTTTTGATTCTAAATTGGCCCATTGTATAAAAGTGTGGCAGTGTACATGAGGTGGTCCCTGTGTGTCACCTTCTCCAGGGTTGGCTCCAAAGGTGGAGTGTTGGTGTAGAGAGCAATACTGTTGTCCATCAGCTTCAGGTGACTAGGTTTAGATCCAGGGTTGATCATCCTGTATTTATCTACACTCTTAAATCTAATCCCCCCCCCACCACCACATCTGTATGGGACATCTCCTTATGTTCTATAATTTTCTGACCACATTCCAAACAAATTCAAACTAAATAATTTAGTGAGTCTAAATTGTCCTCTTGTGAGTGTGTGTATAAGCATGCTATTGCAGTACCCTGACACCCTGTATAGGACGGTCCCTTCCTTGTAATTGTTAGTTCTATAATGGGCTCTGGTTACCTGTGATAATAATAATGCATTAAGAAGGTAAAAAACTGTATATACAGAATTAGTCAAATGAAGGACTTTCTCTTTAGCACCTATGTTAAGACATCCTTTTCCTATGGGAACAAATGTAGATGAACCTAGCACAAGTAGTGGTAGACCATTCCTTTCTAAATATTTACCAGAAACACAAAATATCACGTTTATTTTTTAGGAAAGTTTTGCCAAATTGAAGTAATTAACTTTTGTAAGATTGGAAACCCTGGATGAAGAGTTCTGCTTGTCTGTTTTTATGTTTTCACAAAGTATAAAAAACACATTAATAAAAAAGGTAAAAGACAATTCTAATTCAACTTGATAAAGTTTTTGCTTGTATGTATAGTCGAAAAAATCAAGAATGAACCATTGTGACAATTAAAAGTGGCGTAAGTCTGCCACTTACTGAATAGCCATAGATGGAGATTTGCTGGAGAGGTTCCCTGGATAGAACTGATGAAACAAATCCAGTACTTACTAACACTGAGTTTAATGTCCCCATTCTCAGCTTTATAATTGGGGTTCAGTATTTTAATACTGTAGAACTGTTTATGAGTCCAAAGTTGTTGAACTATTCCAAAATCATTCAAATTAAATTGTTTGTTTGATATGTAAACAAATACTGGATAGCATTAACTCAGCTGAAAAACAAGAATAAATCCTGTTTCTAGAAGGTTATTTTACTCCATCCCAGCTACCTGCCAGAGCCCACACAATACCAATTCAACAGACGCAGATGATTGGGCACCATTCACACCATTAAAATTTGTTGCATCTAACTCATGACTATCTACTAACTGATCTTATTGAGATAGAAAATTAAAACAAATGATGAAATTATTTAAATATTTTCATTTAATTTCACTACCAGTGTTATAATGCCAGCTTGTAGGAGTTTCAGTGTAAACTTCAGCTGCAGAACTGGTGACGTATTTTTTTCTCTTGTCATCATTTCTAAGGAAACACTAATACATAAGTCTCTTCCATTATTTTCAGTACAATAATTACATAAATAATTTGTTAAAAAATAAAACATTTATGTATATTTGTATTTCATCTGCAGAATGATGGCATCATTAAAGTTTTGAATAAGAAAATTAAAACAGATTCTAGGAAAAGTAGTAAATACAGGTGAGAAAGAAAGGCACAGGTAGGACAGACTATATCTGGTTGTCAGTATTCTAGATCTTACATGAGCTTCTACTCTTTTTATATCAATGAAATGGCAGCTCGTGTTTCAAGTGCTTGCTCTAGCTACTAGGGGTGGCTTCTTCCAAATCCTTCTATGTTTGTCATTCTGTCTACAATCATTTAACTCTCATTCTCACAATGGATAGCTGGGAGTTGGACTTTAGGGCTGAATCCAACTAATATCCACAAACCTCACCACTGGCTCTAGAGCAGGATCTTGGTGTTAGTGCTTGGATCAAATTTCTCAGTTTTAGTAATGGAAATGTTGTGGGGGTCAAACGTGAATTGCTCTTTGTTCAGCCTCTCACCTCAGATCTCTCTTTCCAAGATGACAAATAGGAACAGCATAACTCCTGGGGTGCACTTGATAATTTTCCACATAAAACATATGATCCTCAAAGCGATTCTTGAAAATAGATTCTTAAAAGTAAATACAACATGCACAAATGTATACTGTTTAGAAAATGGGTTCAGAAAGAATAAATAAAATATTAGGAAAAGGACAAGGTTGGATGTGGTACCTTTTCTTTATGAAAAATAAGTGAACAACCATATTTCCTACAGGCTCTGAACTAAATGTACAGCAATGTATTCATTCTAATTAATGAATCTAAAGTTAATTTTATGAATAAATAGCTATGTATAAGCCAGTTTGGGGAAGTAGTAAAGTGTTGGACAACAAACTCTAAGGTTGTGGGTTCAAATGCGGCTACTATCACTTTGTGACCATGAACAAGACACCTTACCTGCATATGCTCCAATTGGAAATACAAAAGAAATTTAACCAACTGTATCTCAAATGTTGTAAGATGCTTTGGATAAATGTGTAAGTCAACTATGTAAATATTTAAGAATTCTACTAAAATTTCAGTAAATTTCTGTTTTACAAAACAGGAGATAGAATATCAAAAATTAAGAAAATATGTACTCTATCTGCATGTGAAAGTAGAGCCCGGCTGTATGCCTTTGTAATAATGGTATGGGTAATGCATTTTTAAAGACTTTTAACTAACCTAAATTAACAAAAGTGAATGATGACAATTTAAAGAAACTTGATAAAAGTGATAAAACAAAATTAAAACCAATTAAACATTTATAGACCGAAAAATCAAATGAAAATTGAGACCAAATTGTTAATCAATTTTTAATGAAGAAACATTAAAATTTAGCCTGGCAATTCAAATTAAATTTAAAAAATCTATGAGAGTTAGATATTTAAAAGTTAAGAAAGCCTCAGTGAATGATATAAAAGAGAAGGAAATTCATGAAAACGTTGTGGAGTTGCTTCATGGCATTAAATGTTTGGAGAGAAATAAATAAACTATTTACAAAGGTTAATTAAAGAGATAAAATTACAAAGGTTCTGTATAGACAAGTGACAAAGACATGAAATAAAGAAGAAGAAATCAAAAGATAAAAAATACTAAACTGTAAGATAGATGCTCTTTGACTTGCTAAAAATTGCCAGACTAATTTATGAAGTGATTTCAGTGGAAGGGATTAACAGAGCTGGATGCAAATGAAAAATGACTCTTTGAAGAAGTAGAATAAGCCAGACTGAAATGAAAGCAATGAACTATGATTTAAAAGATTCTTTTTGGTTTGTTGGAAGTGGAAATTGAATGTGTAAAGAATCTAAATGACATGACAAGAGCTGTAAGTAAATAAAAGAACTTGGAAAGCTGGATTAGGAAAGACTTAACTCAGGACTTCTTGGAATAATGTTGAAAACTGATTAGTTTTTGATGATGGACTTGAGAAAACAGATTGATTGATAAAGATAATAAAACATTTTAAAAAGTAATAACTGAAATTGGCCAAATAACAAGAAAATGTTTTTGGTTTACCATTGCAAGTAAGAAATTAAATGTGCTTGTTAGAAATAAAAAATGAAACTTTGAATCTAAGTATTTAAAAAAGTCACTCTATTGATTATATGCATTATGAGGCTCCAAAGCTGTGACTGACTGTCATCCTGCAAAAAAAATAATGCACTGTATGTAGATTATATATGGTTATACAACCTATTTTTTGGTTCAATATTTAAGTCTAAGCAAGTATTTTGTTCATCCCTCTGATCCTCATACATATCAAGTGAACCTGCAACTGAACACAGTACATTTAAATACAAATGTTTTTGGTAAGAAAAACATTTGTAGATGTATCCAGAAATACACTTAATGCAGCTCGGTGCCACAGAGATCAGGAGTTTATCCTGCTGGCATTAGGTAATGGACAGTTTGACAGCCCTAGTACACAATGCTAACTTTCTGATGTTAAGTAACTGACTTAAAAATTCCTATGCATACTAACCATCAGGGAGACTGTTTAGTACTGGGGGTAAAGTAGTCATGTGTCAGAATTCATGCCTGAAACCAGGAAAGGTTTTCTTGACAAAAAATCTGTAAAGACCACAGTGAGTGTTGTGAAAAAGCAGAAATAGCAGGGAAGCAAGTATCATGTAAGGCTTCTGTTGTTTGGAGAATTTTAAACATTTTATTTGTTCTGCACTATATCCTATAGTTGACAGTCTTTGTGAAAAAAGTTAAATGCTGGTTATCTGCAAACAGATGCTTAAGTTAAATGTGCAATAGTTATATATTTTGTGCAATATTTCTATTGTAATTCTGTTATTTTTATATTTAGTGATCACTTCTTTGATAATTATTCTATGGCTTGTCAATGTACTGTATATGCTAAATTCTGGATATCAGCAAATAATATTATACCAGTAACAGCGTACTCCACGAGAACATGCAGTGAATACACTTGAATTGAGCATTGCTAGTTTTCATACTCTTTCTCTGTCTCTGCTTAGCATTCATTTGCTCAGAGGTTGATGTACTTGCTGCTTCCTGAGCAGCTCTTCTTTTCTCCACCCTAGCGGCCTGCTGCTTCTCTTCTTTCGTCGGCATCTTTTCGCGTTAAAACTGATTAAGTTAGTTTTTGTATTGCAATTACTTTGTACGTTTTCTTTAATTTTTCACTTACGCTGGCATTAAATCTTCAATCTGCCTCAAGAATGATTAGTGAAGGTGGTAGGGAATGAGAACGGTGCCCATATGCATACGCCGCACGGTCGCCCTGCTGCGTGCTGCCAAGAGTTGATTCTACAATAAAATAAAATAAAATAAAAATAAAAAGAATAATAAAAATCATTACTTTGAAAGGCAGATAGTAGATGTCATGTAGTATATGTGTACCAAATTTCAAGTCAATAGGTGAAACGGTTTACGAGCTACAGGTGATTTAAAATCCTCTACAGACAAACGAACAACCACGGTTATATAAGAAGATTGGATACAGATTGTGCAATATTTAGATGGTGCTCCTGACCCACAAATCACAGCTTTTGTGGTAATTGCAATGCAGAAAGTGAATATAAGCACACAATGAATGTCAAAGTATCTGAAATGCAGAAGAGTTCATAATTTTGCATTAGTTTTCAGAATAGACATTTTGAAGTATATTCATCACTGGTTACTAGGGTTATGAAATTACTGAATTATAGATAAGCAGCTATACCACCTTAGAAGAGGTCATCCACCTGAAGGTAAGCATGTTCTGGCCCAGCCAGTACTTGGTTGGAAGATCATTTAGGAAAAGCTTGGGTTGCTGCTAAAACAGGTATTGGTGAGGCCACCAGGGGGTGCTTGCCCTGTGGTCTGAATGTGGATCCCAATGCTCCATTAAAGTAACGGGGACACTGTGCTGTAAACATAGCACATTATCTTTCAGATAAAATGTAAAACCAAGGTCCTGATTCATATAACACCTGGCTGCGGCAGATGGATGGTCATTTCCAGAGGGTGGGACTGGACTGTGTGTCTGCCTGGGGGGTTGTCAACTGAGATTCTGAGTTGTTTCATCTTGTGCATGCTCCCAGTTGGGCATCTTTGTAAAGAGGAGGGTGTATCCTGATGTTCAGGCTAAATTGCCCACGTCAGCCTAGACATTCTGGCTCCCTCATCTTCCCTTGTCTCTAACTTGGTAGCTATCTCTCTCATCGCTTCACCCACTAATAAATATTGTGTGGTTAGTGTACTGGTGCAAAAATGGCTGTTGTCGTATTATTCAGATGGCTGCAACCTACTGGTGGTGGCTTAAGTGACACCCCACCAACTATAAAGCGCTCTGAATAATGAGAAACAGTGCTATATACTGTAAATGTAAAGAATTATTATTATTATTATTATTATTATTATTATTATTATTAAGGACCTAGCCTGAACAGAGTATCAGTCCATCCAAAGACACACATGCTGACCCACTTACAGCAGAAAAATTTAGAATCACAGGGTAACCAAAAACAAAACTTCATTCAGATGTGGAAGTAAAACTGGAATACCAAGAGACAAAATCACACATACATGCAGGGAATGTAGAAATTCCATGATCAGGAATGGTCCCAAGCCATCTTCTTGGAGCTATATGGGAGCAGTGCTAGCTACTGCACCAGCATGCTACCTTTTAAAAATGTACAGTTTCATTTAATGAAATAATTGTAAAGTATGAATTCAATCACTGTGTGTCAATTTGATTTGCACTGTCTATTAGATTCTATAAGTAGTTTGCTTATATGATATTATTGATATTATACAGAAACCTTTGAAAAAAAGTGTTAGTTGTTAATGTGATAAATTCTGTTACAGTTCTCCATGTGTTCTTGGAGAAATTATGTTGGGTGCATAAAAGAATGTACCAGTATACAACTTCTTATAATAAATAACATGCACAACAGCACCTCAATAATCATGGCTTTCAGCCAAGAATGGCACTTTATGCCAATATACTGCCATGCCACTGTGTAAATAAGAGAGCTACAGTATTGTAGCTAGGTGAATATTATGTCTTAACTGCTTACATTTGAAGCACAAAAATCATATGTATAAAAGGGTTAAAAATTAGAGTAAGACTTTATATTTTTATTGGCAGTATTAAATTATAAAGGTGATGGAGTAGTTAGGCTTGTCACATCCAAAATTCAGTTATGTGTGCGGATTGCACATTTTCCGTGTGTGAGTTTTTCCTCCAGGTACTGTACTCTGTTTTTCCTTTCACATCCCAAATAGGTTATTTCAATGATAATTGGTAATACTTAATTAATGTGATGTGGTTGTGGGTATGAATATGAATTGGTCTTACAATACCCTGGTGTCACATCCAGGCTGATGTATACCTTTCTCCTGCCCTCTGCAACTTTGAACTAAATCAAGTCATGTTATACTCATTTATTTTTGAAAATAATGTATAAGAAGCATAACCTGTAGGAAGCATTCTGTGAACCAAGAAACATGACTATGGAGCAAGATTTGAATTCCTTCTGGATTTGTTTTTGTCTGTGATAATGGTTATAACTAAGCAAATGCTTTCTTCAGTTATAAGAGTGAGTTCTCTTTAAGAAACCAATGTCCTATAGAGATATGATAGAATGTGTCTAATTATACAGTGTGCATCCTTGCTAGCTGTGTACAGAATATACAGTATATTATTTATGTGGATATAATATACTGGCAGTCTCTTAATAAGTGGTTCATTCTTTCTGGTGATTTCTGCTGAACTTCCCCTCTTTTATTATGCCCTATTATGTTTTTTTCTTGCAACCACATGACTGTAAGGGACAATCCTTTCACTTTTTCTCTGATTTTCCTGGGCTAGCTTAGCTTGTAGGAAGATCTTGTTTCCCCAGTAGAGTATGTCTTATGCAATGTAATTCTGGTCACTTCCTAAACACAGAGTAAAATAAGATGTAAAGCATTTACAGATCTTTGTGCCCCTTTAGTTTGTTTGGTATCCATACAGCATTCATTTTTCTATTTAGATTCTTTCATCCTGAAAAATGCATATTAGCAGTCATATTAATGTTTAATTAAAATAATGAACTATAACAGTTTATTTATAACTACAGCATATACAAAAATATACAACATATGGTATGACATTACAAAAGAACAAAATGTATTTTTTTAAAACCACTAGTTTTGTTATCTTGGGTTGTGTTTACAGAAAAGGTGCAACTGACAGTTGGTAAAATATGGTATATGTTCTACAGTAAAATGAAATATGATCCCAACGAATTGAACTTGTAAAAACATGTTATGTTTCAAATATTGCCCCTAACTGTACACACCCTGTATTACACTATATATTATATGCTTCTTTTTTAAAAGATAATTAATGCCAGAAGTAAAGTCAATAGTTGAAATGAAATCACAAGTTGAAGCAAGAAAAGCAGATTGTAAGGTGGAACCGAAACATTTAGGCACATATACTGTAGGCTGAATGGGAGCCAAGCAACAGATGTACCAAAGCCATGCCCAAGGCACTTCAACAAACTTTTACTCTGACTAAAAGACTATGAAAATATAAAACACCACATGATAATCTCCACCTACAGCTGGCTATGCTAATTTTTGCACAGTTTAGTACTGTGGTCTAATGGCTAAAAGGAGGATGTCTCATCTAAACAGATCACATAAATTCCTGATGCTCAAACTCTTTTGATATATGATATTGTGTTACTCTTCAGTAGGGTATCTGTAAAATGCTTTGGGACCATCTTATACAGTATTTCACCACTTTTTCTAATGGAAACCAGGTGACAATTCTTTCCAAGTTTTTTTTTCTCTGATGAAATTTCTCTGCTTAATTGGTTATTACTGAACATGTGGTAATTCTGCCTGGATGATATTGTGGTCACTGACTGCTTAAACCCCAATGTCATCCTGCAGATAACAAGTTCATTTTACCCACTGGTCATTTTGAAAAACCTTCTCTGATTACTATAACACTATTTATTTTCTGCAACACTGATGTTTTGGTAAAATGTTCTGGCATACTGAAGACAAAGTAGTTCTAATAGTAGTAGCAGTAGTAGAATATACTGAAATTCTTGCTTGTTTTTCTGATCAGCATGCAATATGGTGACACTCTTCGGAACCAAATAAAATGTGACATACAGTGTAAATATCTCTATTTGACAAATGTGAACAGTAATGAAACATAATGCAACTTACTTATTGTCTGTTTTCCCCACTCCCTATGTAGTTTAAGGCTTACTGTTGCTTAATTAGAACTTCTTGGAGAGTGGCTATTATGCTTCCATAATATTTTATTACTGGTAAAAGTTGTATTTAGCTTAAACTAGAAATTAGTCCATTTAATATATTATAATATATAGTATTATAGTGACCCAAAATTAAGTCAGGGTATGGCAGAAACCAACAAGTCAGAAAATATAGCTGGTTACACTGTATCAGTAAAAATTGTCTTAACAATGTAATCTATTGAAAACAGAGCAGCTAGTCAAATGGGCTGTACAATATATTGTATAATCAGTTTTGAGTAATTTTTAAGATATAAAGAAAAATAATTTAGTCATAATACCAAAGTACAGGGTGGTCCAGATCTAATTATGCAGATCCAGAGCGTCAGGATGACTTTGATTTATGCGGGGACAATTCCAGTTTGGCGCGAAGACGATTCTTCATGTTGTCAGTTTGCACACTTCTCGATGGTCTGGGATTTATCAGGTGCTTTTCTATGCAATAAACTTAATAAGTTATAGCGTAATGAAAATTGCATAATTAGATCTGGACCACCTTATACAAAGTGTGTTAGTGTGTAATGTGATTTTGAATCTTCCATCTATAATGAAGCTTGGCATATATGATTACAGAAGGCTAAATACGATTCATAAACTAAGGAAAGAGATCAAAATACAATTGGATCTAGCAGTAATTTCCTCCACATCTATAATGTAGATACAGTAAGTATATAAATATTCATCATTAATGTTTGAGGTACATGCAAACAGGAATTTCAATGTACTCTTTTTGTGTGACAATGACATATAAACCAATAAGTTGTCTGTATACAACTAATGCCCCCTTTAAAATGTATACTTGAAAAACATATGGAACCTGGCAGTCAGGCTTATTCTGCTATCTCTATCTTAACATCAAGAGAAACCAAGGAACTGATTACTGACTTTTACAGTACCGAAGAGACAAAATGTCTGGTCACTATTTAGGGAGTGGATGTGGTGCTTTGCTTCAAGTACTTGTGGGTCCACATCAATGACAGATGATCTATATAAGAAAAGGCAAAGGAGACACTTTTCCTTAGGAGTCTGAGCTCCTTTAAAGTGGGTCTTGAACTCATTTACATATTTTACAACTTAGTGATGGCCAGTGTGATTTTCCATGCTGTGGTGTGCTGGGCCAGTAACATCACTTCAAGAAAGGCCCACCTAATTAACAAGTTAATTAAAAGAGCAGGCTCAGTTTTGGGACACACTTTCGGCCCTCTGGAGGAAGTAGCAAAGGAGAGAAAGAAAACAACTGAATTCCATTAAAAACAATGCTGCACAAATTCTTTCAAACTCAATGACAATGTATACTTTCAGCCATCACATTATTCAGCAGGGGTGTCAAAAGAACCACTACTGGGACTCCATAATACCAAGGACAATATGCCAGCACTATGACTGTGCCAAAGCAGAATTGTTCTTTCTTTTAAGTTTTCTTTCATTTTTGTAATTCTAGTGTGTATTTCAGAGGGGATTGTTAACCCAGCCAAAGGGGATCCTCAGACCAGTGTGTTTCTTCGTGCCAGTCCCAAGCCCAGATAAATGGGGAGGGTTATGTCAGGAACGTCATCTGGTGTAAAATTTTGCCAGATCAATATGTGGACAACAATACAGATTTCCATAACGGATCTGTCGAGGCCCAGGTTAACAATGGCTGCCATCAGTACTGTTAGCAAACAGATTGCTGACGGAAATTTGGTTACTGTTGGCTGAGAAAGGAGAAGAAGAGGGGAAGGGCGTGTCCAGAGGCAGGGGGATAAGAGGAATGTAAGGAGAGTGGAAATGAGAGTAAGAACTTTGAATGTTGGAAGAATGACTGGTAAGAGGAGAAGAGATTTAGCAGATATGATGGAAAGAAGGAAGGTTGATATATTGTGTGTGCAACAGACGAGATGGAAGAGAAGTAAGGCCAGGTGTATTGGAGGTGGGTTCAAATTGTTCTACCATGGTGTGGAAGGGAGGAGAAATGAGGTAGGGATTATCCTGAAGGAACAGTATGTCAAGAGTGTTTTGTAGGTGAAAAGAATGTCAGACAGAGTGATGATTATGAAGCTGGAAACTGAAGGTGTGATAGTGAATGTTGTTTGTGCATATGCCTCATAAATTGGTGTGCAATGGATGAGAACGAAGATTTTTGGTGTGAGCTGGATGAAGTGGTGGAGAGTGTACCCAAGGAAGAGAAAGTGGTGATTGGAGCAGATTTAAATCGACATGTTGGTGAACAGAACAGAGAAGATGAGGAGGTGATGGCTAGGTGTGCTGACAATGAGAGGAATGCAGAAGGTCAGATGGTAGTGGATTTTGTGAAGAGGATAGACACGGCTGTGGTGAATATGTATTTCAAGAAGAGGGAGAAACACAGGGTGATGGACAAGAGTGGAGGAAGATGCACACAGGTAGATTAAATCCTATGCAGGTGGGTGAGTCTGAAGTAGACTGGAGACTACAAAGTGGTGGCAGGGGAAAGTGTACATAGGCAGCATAGGAAGGTGGTCTGTAGAATGATGTTGGATAAAAAGAAGAGGAGAGTGAGGACAGACCCAAGGATCATATGGTGGAAGTTGAGAAAGGAAGACCATAAGGTTGAGTTCAGGGAGAAGGTAAGACAAACACTGGGTGGCAGTGAAGAGTTATCATATAGCTGGGTAACTAAATAAGACATAGTATAGGTGATAGCTAGAAGGGTGCTTGGTGTGACATCTGGACAGAGGAAGGAGGATAAGGAAACCTGGTGATGGAATGGGGAACTACAGAATTGTACTTTATACAGAGGAAGAGGTTATGGAAGAAGAAGTGAGCGAGTGACAGAAATGCAGAAAGTAGACAGGAGTACAAAGAGATAAGATTAAGATGAAGACAGAGATGAAAAAGGCTAAAGAAAAGAAAAGAAAAGAGTTGTATGAGAGGTTGGACACTAAGGAAGGAGAAAAGGACCTGCACCGATTGGTTAGTCAGAGGGACCAAGTTGAGAAAGATGTGCAGCAGGTTAGGATGATAAAGGATAAAGATAGAAACGTACTTACAAGTGAGGAGAGCGTGTGGAGAAGATGGAAAGAGTACTTTGAGAGGCCAATGAATGAAGAGAATGAGAGAGAAGGTTGGATGATGGGGAGATAGTGAATCAGGAAGAACAACAGATTAGCAAAGAGGAATTAAGGACAGGGGGCGGCACGGTGGCGCAGTGGTAGCGCTGCTGCCTCGCAGTTAGGAGACCCGGGTTCGCTTCCCGGGTCCTCCCTGCGTGGAGTTTGCATGTTCTCTGTGTGGGTTTCCTCCGGGTGCTCCGGTTTCCTCCCACAATCCAAAGACATGCAGGTTAGGTGGATTGGCGATTCTACATTGGCCCTAGTGTGTGCTTGGTGTGTGGGTGTGTTTGTGTGTGTCCTGCGGTGGGTTGGCACCCTGCCCAGGATTGGTTCCTGCCTTGTGCCCTGTGTTGGCTGGGATTGGCTCCGGCAGACCCCCGTGACCCTGTATTCGGATTCAGCGGGTTAGAAAATGGATGGATGGATGGAATTAAGGACAGCTATGAAAAGGATGAAGAATGGAAAGGCTGTTGGTCCAGATGATACATACCTGTGGAGACATAGAGGTGTTTAGGAGAGATGACAGTGGAGTTTTTGACCAGATTGGTTAATGCAGTCTTGGAAGGTGAGAGGATGCCTGAGGAGAGGAGAAGAAGTGTACTGCTGCTGATTTTAAGAATAACAGAGATGTGCAGAACTGTAGTAACTACATAAGGATAAAATTGATGAGCCACAGCATGAAGTTATGGGAAAGACCAAGTGGAAGCTTAGTTAAAAAAGGAGATGATGATTAGTGAGCAGCAATGTGGTTTCATGCCTGGAAAGAGCATTACAGATACGATGTTTACTCTGAGGGTGTTGATGGAGAAGTATAGAGAAGGTCAGAAGGAATTGCATTGTGTCTTTGTTTACTTGAGAAAGCATATGACAGGGTACCTAGAGAGGAATTGTGGTACGGTATGAGGGAGTCAGGAGTGGCAGAGAAGTATGTAAGAGTAGAACAGGATATGTACGAGGGAAGTGTGACAGTGGTGAGGTCTGTGGTAAGAGTGACAGATGCATTCAAGTTAGAGGTGTGATTATATCAAGGATCAGTTCTGAATCCTTTTCTATTTGCAATTGCGATGGACAGGTTGACAGAGGAGATTAGACAGGAGTCCCACTGGACTATGATGTTTGTGGATGACATTGTGATTGTAGCAAGAGTAGGGAGCAGGTGGAGGAGAGCCTGGACAGTTGGAGATATGCTCTAGTGAGGACAGGATGAATGTCAGTAGGAACAAAACAGAATACATGCATGTGAATGAGTGGGAGGTCAGAGGAATGGTGAGGATGAAGGGAGTAGAGCTGGCGAAGGTGAGTGATTATAAATACTTGGAATCAACAGCACAGAGTAATGGGGAGTGTGGAAGAGATGTGAGGAAGAGAGTGTAAGCAGGGTGAAATGGAAGGAGAAGAATGTCAGCAGTGATTTGTGACAGACGGGTACCAGCAAAAGTGAAAGGGAAGGTCAACAAGACGGTAGTGAGACTAGCTATGTTATATAGGTTGGAGACTGTGGCACTGGCCAAAAACAGGAGACAGAACTGGAGGTAATAGAGTTAAAGATGTTAAGATCTGCATTGGGTGTGAAAAGAACGGACAGTATATTAGAGGGTCAGCTCAGGATGGACGGTTGGGAGACAAAGTTAAACAGGCAAGATTCTGTTGGTTTGGACATGTGCTGAACAGCGATGCTGGGAATATTCGGAGAAGGATGTGAAGGATGGATCTGTCAGGTAAGAGGAAAAGAGAAATACCTAAGAGAAGGTTTGTGGATGTAGTGAAAGAGGACATGAAGGTGGTGGATGTAATGAAGCAAGATGCAGAGGACAGGAAATATGGAAAAAGATGATCCGCTATGCCTACCCTTAACGGGAGCAACCAAAAGAAGAAGAAGAAGAGGAAGAAGGATAGAGAGGAGATTGTTGTTTTTTCATAATATAGTTACTTATTATTTATTTATTGAGCTTCTGTAAAAGGCCATATTTCCCCCAGAGGGCAAATAAAGTTCTAACTATGTGATTCTACCTACTGTAGGTGCTGGTAGAAAAATAACATTACAGTGACAATCTCATTTTCTCTGTACTATAACTCTGGGTATACTTGTAGTTGTTTCACAGAGTTTTGAATACCTTGTTTGACATACATTTCTTCAGATAACACACAGCAAAGGAAATAATATAAGTCATCTGCAAATAAAGGCAATTCTAGTGACATAACAAAATAAATCATAATTAATCATATATATTGTGCTTGTAATTGTGTCTAACTGAGGCAGTTATTTTATTTTTTACAGAACAATTTGTCTTTAAGGAGAATTATTGCAATTCATTTCACTGCGCTGTTAGCTTAACTGCAGGGTACAGTATTTCACACAGGATGCAATTTCTGGATTACAGGCATATGTATCAAATTTTTTTATCTATTCTCTTGTCCATATAACTTTATTATTGGAATGATTTTAAGAGGCTTAAAAAAGCAATTCTATATATGGAATCTACTTCTCTATTAATTATAGATTTAAATTATGTGTGTATTGTATTGTTATTGATTTGTTAAAATTCCTACCTAATTATAATTTGCTTTACATTGTAACTATTTCTCTTTGACATCTTGTAAAGTCTGCGGTGGGTTGACACCCTGCCCAGGATTGGTGGATGGATGGATGGATGGATCTTGTAAAGCACTTTGAGCTACATCCTGTGCATCCAAATGTGCTATAGAAATTTGTATTGTTGTTAATACTGAATTACTTTCATAAATGTGGCTTTATAGTTTGCTCACCATTGTTATTGCTTTTCCTGGAGTTAGTGACTTATGCAACTATCTGCATATATTCAATAAATTCTTATTCAACACTATTTGCATAAGGCTATTTTAAATATTTCATATTTGAAGAGGGCACAGATGTCCATGTAAAGAAAGAAATGTAAATACAGATACAGTACATAAAATATAAATCCATAATCAAACTTATTAAAATAATTACTTTCATATTTTTTAAATAAAAAAGGAAAATTTGTTGGTATTTCACAAATAACAGCTTAAACTACTGTAACATTGGAACCCCTTGCAGTAAGAACATCGGGATTTGCATCTTGGGTCCTCCTTGTGTGGACTTTGTATGTTTTCTCTGTGTCTGCATGGGTTTCCTCCCACAGTCCATGGATATGCAGGTTATGTGCATTGGCAATTGGCTCCTAGTTGTGGTGGTATGCGTGTGTGTTTGTGTGTTCACCCTGTAATGGACTGGCACCCTGTCCAGGGATTGTTCCTGTCTTGTGCCCAGTGCTGGCTGGGATACGCTCTCCGCGACCCTGATCAGGATTAAGCTTTCTGGAAATTTACTATTATAACTTTTTTTTCATTTGGGCTGAAACAAAACACTCGGATTTAAGCCCCACACAAAACTATCTGCAGTGTGACGTGTATGTCACGCCTGGACTCCCTTTTTCAACTATGTCATTTTTACCCCGTAGTATTAGTTTTAATCAGAAAACGAGGCACAGACAAGCCATTTATAAAAATGTTATCTTTCAAACGAATCAAGAAGGCCAAGCTGACAGCGAAAGCTCAGCTATGCTTGTTTATATATTTAAAATGATTTAAATAATAGAACTTCTTTCAGTCCTAGGAATCATGAGATAATCGATGTAAATCCTCTTATACGGCTCTGGCCCTGATTTAATCAATCAGTCGATTAAAACACGCCGCAAAGCTCCAGCTTCCTACCAAAGACACCGCCCGCCTTTTTCGGTAACAAATGTTACGCGAACGGTCGCGAGCGCTGCAGTGCAAAAGCAGGCGGTGGCAGACAGAGGCGACTTTGCGCATGCGTGGTGTTTCTGAACAGGAAGCTGCGAAGCAATTACTCCGAGAAGAGGAGAGAGGCGAGCTTGCTTCGAGGGAAACTGGTGTGAATGCCTTTTCCCGTCTCAAAAAAATTAATAATTTATTGTTTTTTTAAATCCAACGAAAAGGAGACTGGAGAAACGAAGAGAAGAGCGGTTTCTAGTGTCCTTTAACGACGGTCGTATTTCTTTTACTTTGTGGGATAAGTAATTTTTAGAAGATTTTTGGTTTTGCTGTCTGGGTGTGTTTTCCATTCTACCGTTTTTCGCATGCTAATACAGTAAGGTTTGGATTGCATCTTGTTTAACTGCTAAGAGGATCCTTTATAATTAACGATGGGCTGCACACTTAGTACGGAGGACAAGGCGGCGGTGGAACGCAGTAAAATGATCGACAGAAATTTACGAGATGACGGAGAAAAAGCGGCCAGAGAGGTGAAACTGCTGCTACTTGGTAAGGATGCCATCAAAACTTTTTTTCAGTCCGCGTTGCACTGAAGACTGCGGCTACGCCTTTATGTGCTCTCTCCTCGATGAATGTGCTGTTTTATATGCAACACATGGATATCTTGTTTAGCTTAAAGAGTGTTCAATGCAGTGGCGAATGAAGATTGTGATGTCTAAAACAAAAGCAGTGTCGATCAGCTTTTGGTGGGTGTTGTTTGAGTGTATTCAAACGGAGATCCGTCATCGGTGCGTGGTGCTGTTGTCAGTCTGTCTGGTGGAAACGCATTCCTGCAAAAAAACTCAAAGTGTGTACTGCCTCAGTTGTCCCGTATTAAAAGAAACACATGTAAAACGAATTGCGGATTAATGATTTTAAAAGGTTATTTTTTCAGTTTGTACTGCTACACTCAGGAGTCGGTCTAGGCAAGGATTGAGAAATGAGAGTGGGCTTGAAAACCTAGAGGCCCAAATGTTCCTTTGTTAGTGTACACAGACACGTTGTGTTAAGTGTTTGCTTTGGTGAGCAATCCAGTAATCTCTCCTCACTTGCAAAACTTGGCCATTTGGGCTGATTGTGGTTTACTTTACGCCTGTGGAAACTTTCGCCGCGGTATTCGTTAGCGTATTGAATGCATTCTGGGTATTTCATTAGCTACCTCTTCTTACTTGACTCGTTTTTATTCGAAACGCAAGCACATAGTCTTATTAAATTCTTCCCGGTTTGTTCGTTGTCAAGAAGTGGAGTTTTTCTGAATTTGGTTTTAGATTCAGTGTACAAGTTGTATACTCGGAAGTTCAGTAAAACTCTGCACAATTAGGAATTACAGCGTTTAAAACGAGGATTCTTTAGGTATTGTATTTCAGGTGTCAGATTATTAACAACACATTTTCTTATTCTGATGCCCCAGTATCGTCATCGGACAAATAAACCCTGCTGTAAATTACCGTCAGTGTATCCTAGATGTAGTGTTTATTTGCACACAGCACCTTATGAAAACGATGTAGTCGCATTCCATGAAGTTCTACTCCTTTTGTGTTTTCGTAAACAAACTGTATGTTGACACAGTTGTCTGGTCTGTGCTGGCAGTTAGAGGGGAGGTGTGGGTTATTTCTTTGTGAAATGCAATATCTACAACTTTAAAGAGGAACAGTACTTTTTCTGGCGCTTCTTCACTTTTAAATCGTGTGACAGAAGACTATTTTAAACTGCAGCGTTGCCCTGTTTTATTGGTAATGGTTGACATGCCATAATATACGCATTTTCTTTACTGAGGATATTTCCAGTTTTTGTTGTTTATGATGACGCATACATGTTTTTTTAGCATTGGAATTCTCTCTAGAAAACTGGTGTGTTTAGGGATTTCCTAATCCTTTTATTTTACACTTTTACGTGGCTGTTCCTGTTTGTGTTTTAAGTGTTTGTGCACACGTTTTTTACATCCTTCTCGCCCCCAACCCCAGCCCCCGTGTTAAGTGATTGATGTTAAGCCTCTTTGGTTCACCAGTGACTGATTGTACCTAGAGTTTGGCAATGAGGGCAAACATTATTATCACATTAAAAAGTTTGGTTTTTCTCATAAAAAAATAACTGTATACAGTAAATAATTGTGTTGGATGATTTTTCAATTAAAATACACAAGAATGAACAACAAAATGAGGTTGTATCAAGGCTCAAATTTCATTTAAAACAAAGTAAATATACATGAACAGGTAAAATTGAAAACATAGCATCCTTATCAGTATGTAATTTAACGTTTCTATAGTAGTTTGCATCCTCAGTTGTTCATCTTTAGCTGTAAGGTACCATCATTAAAAAATATTTAAACTCGCAACAAAACTTAGTTTGCCACATCTAAAGAACTGTTTACACTATTTATACAGATTTTATCTGTATATACTGTTTGTGTATGTTAGCTAGATAGATGGAAAATTTTGAGGCACTGCCTAGGCCTGGGTAAAAACGATTTGTTATCAATTCATAAAGTCTCAAGATTGATCTTGTGACTCTCTGTCCTGCTCAATTACTATATGTAAATTTTTTCTTATCTTTGTTTTTGGTGCCCGATCCAGTAGATGTTGCCAATGTACCTTTTAAGGCTTTCTATGGGGGGAAAAAAGCACTTTACTATTGCATAAAATGGTATGTTCTCTTTAACTAAAATTGGCCATCTTCGACACTTAAATCAGATGTGTGGACAGCTGAACATCCAGGGCAGCAGATTTTTGACAATCGCACATTAAAAACGACTGTGCGTCTGTCGTGAATGTATTGTACACAAGTGTGCTGAATGCCATTCACACCAGGAGCAACCTCGATCCCTATTTGCAGATTTGCTGAGATGACTTGCTGTTGTTCCAAAAAACCTTTCTTGTATTTCCAAAGTGCTGTTCCATTGCATGACCGCATCAGTCACATGTTTTTGTGTTGGCAAGTCCAATAAATGTTGTTTCTCTTTAAGCATGTGGCTAGCTGTACTGCTACTATGGAAAAAGTTTGTAACACGCCTTACCCAGCAATTGTTAGAATTTTCAGAGCAGCATGCAATACCAAAGTGAGTATGTGCGCAAAGCGACTTGAAGTAGCTCTATAATAGCAGCATTATCAGTCACGATGGCCATTTCTTTTTTCTTTCATGTTCCATTCATTCATTGCCACTGTCCTCAAGCAATCGGCTCTAGATCATCATTTTAAATTTCTTTTTTTTTTCTGAGGACAGTGAGGACACATTTTCAATATTGATTAACATGACTGCTACAAGTGAGCAACTGGAAAAATTATGGAAAGACACAAGTCTTCCTGCTATAGCTTTAATTTCGACTAAGTCAAGATTATTTTAAATGTCCAATAGGGGGATAAATGTGGCTTACAGTTTAGTTGAAGGGTGTCTACATGGAGATTCATAACACATGAATAGGTTATTTAATAGGGCTGCAACTAATGATTATTTTGGTAGTCGACTAATCATTCAATTTTTTTTTTTCGATTAGTCACGATTATTTCAAGCCTGATTATTTTGATGACTACGACCTGTGGTTGCACATCCTGTTCTGGGCTCCAGTGCATGTCTTACCTCATCTGCTCACGTCTGTCCACCTGTGAATGTCACCCTGATGTCTCTGCATTAACACAATCAAAATTAATAATAATCAAAATAACCAGTGAAACATATGAATTTGAAAATAATCAGATGTTTAATATTAGTGTGACCATCACAATATAAAAGAACTACATTAAACAATACAAACTAAAATGCACATAGTTTTTAAACAAAAAAAGTGCATTTAACTTAACCAAAAATGGCCACTGGTGTGTCTTAAAATCCAAAGGTTTAAATAAAGCTTCAATTCAAATAAAATAAAACAATAATGTACAGTTTATAAAAGATTCAGTTAATATATTCCTGATTGCTTTGCTGAAATGTGAGCATTTCGACATGCTCTGGTGTGAGGCTGCCTCTCTTCTTTAAGACAATGTTCCCAGCTGCTGAGAAGAGACACTCTGAGGGAGTAGAGGTAGCAGGAATACACAAGAATGATTTTGCAGACAGAGAAAGATGTTTTAATCATTACACTCTGAAGGAAAAGTGTTGTAGTTTATCACATCATGTACTATATTATGCCCAAATAAAAAAAAAAAAATAACGGACTAAAATATGTAACAATCTAATTACTGATATACCCCAAAACACAAGTTACCTAACGTTAGTTAGAGGTGGTTTACTATTTATATGAGCTCTGTGATAAGAATGAGTCGGAGACATAAAGATTTTGGGCAGCCACCTATATAATTGAATCGGCTGCAAAAGTAGTTTTAAATAGCACGATGTGCTTAGTTCGGAGTCCAGAACAGAACTGCCTGTACTGAGGCAAGATGGCAGTTTTAAAGGGCTGGAAGGGAAATTACGTTATCTATACCGGAACTGGGAGTGGTGTCCTTGTGCCCGGAAGTGACGTCATCCTTGGGGCCGGCAACAGGCGGGATTTCCCGGAAAAGGTCTGCAAGCGACTGAGAGAGATAGTCGGTACATTCTTCCACCCCCTGGCCTGGCATAGAATTACTAGTGTTTAGGCCCTTCAGCTGATTCCCATGCGCACGTGTGTGACAGCTCAAATATTATACGAAAAAAGAAGAAAGAAAAAAACTAGGATGACTCAGCTACTCCTATTCACTCGTTTACTGTAGCTCCAAACACGTTAACAAACATAACTGAAATTCTATTCACTTAACCCTTAAACTGCTGGAATCGGCTAGTCGGTTTCCAGTGCAATTTGGAAGCACGCCGAAGCAGAGTATATGTGCCGATGTACATTCATTGATCTCCGTAACAAGCTGTAGTTGTGTCTCAGTGCAATTTGTCAGCACGCAGGGGCAGAGTATATTCGGTGACGTACATTCATTGATCTCCACAATTGGCTATAGACGCTTGACAGAGCAATTTGCCAGCATGCCGGAGCTGATCAGTCAGTGCCATACATTCGTTGAGCAACCAGCTCAAGACCACTGCCGGCCCTGGCAGAACTGCAGCACAACTATCTCTGGGATTCAGCCGCTGCACTAGACGAGCCTGCAATCATCAGCGTTTACCTCTGTGTGTTTGCGTGCAGCCAGTTCAAGCGCGGTTGGCTCCGTCATTTACTGAATTTCATCAATGGCTTCAGTTGCACCTTGTACATATCATAATAGATTGTTGCAGTAGTTTTTTTTTTTTAAATAGTTTTTACAGTTCTTTTGCAGTGTGTAAAATGATCTATGTTGCAGTAGTGCTCTTTGCATGAAAAAAAAATACGTGTTCCATTAAAATTTCACATTTTCTTTGTGAACTGTGACATTTACTTAAAAAGTGCAGCTAAAAGGTATTTGGTGTCTAGGGGTGCATTAAACCCCAAGTATATGTCAGTTTAAGGTTTAACTATCATTGTCGAAACCTTGAAACCATCAACGTTAACATGTGACACTAACTTTACCAACTAAAACTTACCTCTCAAGAAACGGTGGCATCACAGCTCCAGGATGCTTGCGTTTCAGATGCTCATACATCGTGGTGGTGCTGCCGTGAAAAGAAAGCTCCGTTTTGCATAATCTGCATTCAACTTTTTTTTTTCTTTTTTGGTGAAGTGCTCCTATCCTACACTTTAGAAAGTTTCTGTTTCAATTTTTTTCCATCTCCTTCCCCCTCCTCTATCCGACTTGCCATTGCAACCATGTTTATTTTCCTCTACATTCTTCTTCTCCTCAGATCTTCTTCGTTGTTAGGACTGTGTACAGTCTTGACAAACAATAACAAACAATACTGCCCCCAGACGTTCATGTAGTGCATTGCAGTTACAAAAACCAGTGTGTTTCTTTGTAACTGGAGCCTCAACTGAAGGTTCTGTTTGACGCGACAACAATAAAAAAAATCTGCGTCGACGATTTAACCTCGTCTATTACGTCGACTAATCGTTGCAGCCCTATTATTGAATAACATGTATTTTATAAACAATATTTTATTTTATAATGTTATTTGCAAGATTACATAGATGTTTAATAAAGTAGATGCCATTGTATTAAAACAATTATTGTATTAAAACATAATGTGTGGATTCTGATATGGCAATACATATGTTAGTTAAATTATGGTGAATTTTGAGTCTAGTGCTGTGAAAAAGTGCTTTTTTTTTGTTCCACATGTTCAAAATACTGTTACTAATCAAGTATTTGCTCTTAAATGTCATTTCATGCTTATGCATACTGTATGTTATGAATTCAGTATG
The DNA here is from genome assembly GCF_016835505.1 of Polypterus senegalus. Lineage (NCBI taxonomy): Eukaryota > Metazoa > Chordata > Cladistia > Polypteriformes > Polypteridae > Polypterus > Polypterus senegalus. The sequence continues at coordinate 44,444,589 of NC_053161.1, forward strand.
TAGACTCCCTTTAATAAAGTGTTCTGGAAATTTTTAACATTATATTAATGTTCTCTCTGCATGGTTAAGTAATTTTTTTAAAAAAGCCAGTAATTCAAATATATCAGGGCACGCTAATTCAGTCAAGGTAAAATCAACATAGAATTGAGACATTGTGAATTGGAATTGAATCGGGACATCAGTGCTGATACCCAGCCCTACTGCTGTCTTTTATGTCCAGCATCCTGAATTCAAATTCTGCACCCAGTTGTACATGGGGAGGGTGCACATACTCCCCATTACTGTGTGGGTTTTACACATGCTCTCCCTTAAGGCGTGAACATTAGTTTTCAGGGGTATATGCAATGAATCGGACCAGCAACCTGCCCAGGGCTGTTTTTGGCCCTGTTTCCGGAGCTGTCTGTGTGCCAACAGAGCAACTGTGACTAAAAATTGGATTGGGCTTTTTGAGAATATGTACGCATATTTATAAACTACTAAGATATCCTAAAATAAGTTTGGTGACGGTCAATCAAAAATAAAATTGTGAATTTCATGTACCTGTTAACTATACAATAAGATATAACATTTAGTCCTCACTTCTTTATTTCTTACTTGTTAGCTAACATATGCTATACATATGGCATATTGTTCCTTTCCTGTGAGTTGGCTACAAATTTGCTGTGAGTTTGTACAATGCTGAACTAATAGGAAATGCTGTCAGATGATTGTGGCTGTATACACATTTGAACTTAAGCAGAAACCTGCAGCTTCTCATGTAGAAACCAGTTTCCTTGTGGATTGGGAATTGGAATATGAGGAATTAAACATTTTTTGTTTGTTTATAAAGCTGAACCAAGCTAAAGGGTTTTTTTTGTAGTGTAAGAATACTAACAGTGAGAGAGCCCTCCCAGATTAACAAGAAGCTGTGTGTTGGTGAAGGCAGCTGAAGAGCTTTGCCAAAGTTGAAAGTGCTGTTCAAAATCATGAAACATAGTAAAACCTGGCATATGTTAGTTTTCCATTGTTGTTGAAGAAAGAGGAAAGTAGCTACCGTTTTGTTGTTGCTATGTCAGTTTTAAAAAATTAACATACAAGAAAGTAAAAATAAAGAACATCAAGCCTGTAACGTTTCTCTGTGAAAACGAAAACTAAGCTGATATTCACAACAAACAAAAATTAATAAGTGACCTAATAAATAGTTTAAAAAAAAAAAAGGATCGAAGAAAATACATTTTCCAGGTTATTCAAGCAACTGATAAGCTATTTTTTGTAGCTTGATTGGCACATATTTGCTGAGCATGCTTGCCAAAGTGTTCTTGAACTTGTTAACCATACTTTAATATTTTGTAGCCCAGGATGTAATTCTGGTGCTGTAAGTGGTATTATATGTAGGTTTATGCTTAAGTGGGCAAGATGTGTGCATAAGTGAGATAAAAAAACTAAAAAATATATATGTAATTTTAGTAGAGAAGCATTTTGCTGTATTACATGGTTAGGGATTCAGTAGTGTTATCTATATGGAAGTATATAAAGCAGTTGGATGAGTCTTAAGTTCAGGGATCTTTGGCAGATTTTATCACAACCTATAACTTTTAAAGAGATGTTCAGGTGTTAAATGGTTACCAATGGCAAAAGCAAAACCAGAATCATACATTTGCACAAGAGACACATTGCAGGAAAGGTCTTACACACACTTAAGGAGTTCTCCATACAGTATATTCAGCATAGTAAAGAATTGGCTCCAGAGTTAGAAGACAAGAATGTATAAGTCTCCTTGCTGCCAGGTGTTAACAAAAGGAGCAAAACTGATACGGTAAATTGGAAGGGGAGCACTTAAGTAGAGAATGGGGTATACCATAACATCATGATGATCACCCTTTTTTGGTTTGTGGAAGCACCTTTGTGTTTTATTAAAGCAGGAGGTATGTTTGGATAAATTACTTTCAACTTAGTTTACCAGAATTTACCTGTTTCACCCCACTGCTCTTAACAAAAGAATGCAAGCTCAGTAGTAAGATTTTTTTTTTTTGGTCATTCCTTAGTTCAGTTGACTGTGTTACTTGGTGTTTTACCTTAAAGGTGTGTGGCAGAATATCTTGATATTTGGTACTGTTCCTTTCTGCCCTATATCCTGACCAGAACTGCTGCCTGCACAGTATGCTGCTTGATACCAGGTACAGTGTTTTTTGGGTGATACATTATGTTAGCATGTCAATTAGAATTATAGCGAAAAGGTTCTCCAGTGGTCTCATCAGACCATAGTTTTTTAAGGTTGAGTGTATCGTCTTGGATAATTTTAATAGGTTTACATATTCTTTCTTATGAGAAGTGGATTCCATCTTGTCACTTCATCAGCACATTCCAGACTTTCAGATAATACAGCAAGTTAGAAAATGTATAACATTCGGTGAATTCACTGACTTTACAGAAAAATTACAATATTCAATATTTCTCTGATACTGTAATATGCAGAATAATGCAGCCATGAACTTGTTTTTCACACTGAGTATATATTTGTTCACTGGATGCTTAGAGTAATGCTTAAATAATGTCTTTCCTGTTACATCTGGATAAATAGCTTCCTTTTTTTTAACTTCTCAAGCAGCAGGAGAGGTGAGCTTCTTAAATAGTGGCTTGCTTGCATGCATCATTTGAGAAATTCAATTTAACAGTAAACTAATCCGTAACTTATGTCACACAGTATGTTTTTCTGTTTTAAGATGGGTAAGTTTGCAAATTTTTCAGTGAGAGATTTAGAAATATCAAAAGTTTGTACAGTGTACTATATTTCAGATATATCAAACCAAACTTGAATTTTCTTGACAAATTTCCTCGCAGAATAACTGGCAGATTTTGACTAAAGCAGCCCACTTGATGTCAGCTTGTTACATGCATACAGGCAGATAGACATGGCAGTTGTAGTAGATGCTTTTCACATTTAAATGCAAATGTACCAACAGTAATTGCAATACTCAAAAAATGGCCAGCAATTGACTTTTGGTGGCCTTCCAGGTGAGCTTTTACCTTGTCTGGTCATCAGTTTTAGAGTGTTGTTGCGATTGTACCATGTTTCAATTTCATTTTATTTTCTTTCCCTTCTTGGTAAAATCCTTTTAAAATTCTCCTCCATTTCTATACATTTCAAAAGTAAATTACTGTAATTTCCTCTTCATTGGCCTCCCTGCAAAATCTATACAGAAGCTACAGTACATTCAGAACTCCGCAGCCACCCACAGAAAGCGTTTTACTCACACTTCCCCGTTCTCTCCCAACTTTACTAGTTTACCGGTTCCATCAAGGATTAAATTCAAGATTCTGCTTCTCGCCTTCAAAGCCCTAGATAACCTTGCCCCCTCTCTGCCTCACTCTACTCCTAGCTCCTTACACTTCTTGTCACTCTCTCAGATTCTCAAGCCGTAATCTCCTTACTATCCCACGCACCAGACTCTCCACCCTGGGAGGCAGGTCCTTCAGTGTTATGGCCTCTCAACTCTGGAACTCTCTTCCTCGAGATTGCTCCTCTTTCTCCACCTTTAAATCTCAACTGAAAACTTCTATGAACTTTTGTCTTCTATATTTTTTTTTTTTAACTCTGTATGTAAAGTGGCCTTGTGTTTATGAAAGGCACTCTATAAATGCAACTTATTTTTATAAAAATGTTATTTAAACTCTGGTCATCACCGATGCATGCAAACAAGAAACCATTGGGGAAATTCAGCAGTAGTAGCAGATTTGACTTGGAGCTTATCATATTTACATAGGTTGATGTCAGGTGAAGATAAGTTACCTTTGTTCAATGTTTTGAATATGAATTGTTCAATTCTGAACACACCTTCTGGAGAATGTGCATTTAAAAAATTTTATATTTGGTTTTCACCTAAATATTATTGGTTACAAGACCTTGTATATTCAGTACATTACAGTAGAACTAGTCTTTTCGAACAGTTTATCTTCACCCCCATCAATTAAATGATACTTTATGACACATTGGAGGTGGTATAGAAAAACTGGGCAATTTATGACAATAGAAGGTATAAGGTGTGAATCCTCTTTCCAGCTAAAACTACTATTTGAAAAATAAAATTGCAACATTCAGCTTCAAACCTAACACAGAATTTTAATTATGGCATCAAGCACATTTGTAGTAGAGGCTGAAACTCTTCTTATGTCTTTTAAAAATGAGAGTATGAGTGAAAATATAGATTTGATAGCATTACATATTCTGGAAGTCCTGTGTAACAGGTTCTTATTTATTAATAATTTTTTCATTTTGTCTGTTTGGTTTTTTTTTTTTGATGATTATTATTTAGCAGATATTCTTATTCATAGAGATTTACAAAAAAAAAAACAACATACATGAAATTTATTGGTGTGTTAGCAGAAGTACTAATTTCACTTATGGGTGAGACAAACCTTTGAGTACAGTAAGCTTAGCGCTGCAGTTATTGCCAAAGCTAGCGATAAACGAGAAATCTTACGTAATGATGGCTCTTTGATGCTTAAGCAGGTTGGTACAGCTTTATGTATCCGGTCACATTTATCTGAGAACTTCAGGGTTCACGTATGTCTCACAAGGAAGAGTAAGTGAATAATAACTGTTTGTAAGACTGAATGGGGTTAGGGGTGGGGGTGGCGAAGGAAAATGTTGTAAACCTCATATGGGAAGTCGCACAACTTTTTATCCGCATCCAAATATAGTTGATTTATTGCATGTTTTAAATGTTAAATTTATAAGAAATGGTCAAACAGCAGGTTTGTGTGTTGGGAGGAGATCATTTCAGTGCTTAAGCTGCTTGAGAAGAATAGACTAAGGGCATTAACAGTGGGGTTATTTTGGTGTAAGCAGGGACATTCTTCTATTTGGGAGTTATGTTGAGTGTTTGCAGAGTCGGAATAAAGAATTTGCAGCCAAACTCTCAAGATTTAAGTGTAAGAAGGGACACTGTGTTTGGCTGAAAAAGCTTTCAAAATGCAGTGCTCTGGTAAGTTTATTTTTAAGTTTGTCTGTTGTCTGTTCATAGTACATAATGAAAACAGTACAATGAAATTCTTACTTGCATGTATCATGAGAAGAGTTGATAATGATAATAAGACTCGTGCACACACAAGTATATGTGGCATACAACATATATATAGCATTTCATACAATATATACAGTACTAATATATATGCAAGTATTTGTAGGTATAATACTGTATATACAATGTATTTGAATTATTTATTACAATTTTTGTAATGACTGGCAGTTACACTCTTTTTATAGAAACTGTCCCTGAATCTACTGGTGTGAGTGCCAGTGGTCTTATACCTTTTGCTAGAAGGAAGGAGTAAGAAAATGAACTGTGTGTGATGGGTGTGATGGATGAGGTCTTTAAATATACTGTTTGCTGCTTTTTTTTTTTTTTTTTTAAGACCGCAGGTGTTTTGTGTGGCAGCTGGGTGTCAGTAATATTCTGTGCTGCTGTGAATTTCCAAAGAAAATATGTGCTGTTCATTTTTTAGTTTTACTTTTTAAATTTGTAGCATTCAGCATTGATTCAGTTATTAATAGCTTAATTATCAAAGTAATCTTTAGGTGTTACTTAAATAGTGGTAGCAATGATGATTTGTACATAGAATTATTTTTTCTATCTTTTGAAAGGAAATAATAATGAGTTAAGTTAAAGTTTTTACATATGGTATCTTTATGGGAGACCAAAAATAAAGCAAAGCTGGAAGCAAGTGAGATATGACTGTTTAAGCAAATGAGGATGTCTCGTGGAAGGGGGAAATAGAAGTGCATAGTTCTTCTATGCTGAGTAGAAAGAATCATGGGTGGTTTGTTTGTTGGGTAGAAACAAAGCAGTTATAACACAGCAATTAAAGGCACAAGTGTTATTTGCAGATCCATTACAGGATAAATGAATCTTTTTGCCTTCAATATAAAATATTTAAATTAGTAAAGGTATTAAATATTCAGAGATCTTTATGCAGAAAGAATGTTTGCACTCTTAACAATGGTGTAAATGTGGAATTCCTTGAACCTATTCAGAAAAAAGCAAAGTTGTTCAGATGAGCCTGCCTTATTTCCCTAATCTTCTACTGTGTAAGCATCAGGAATTAAATATATCTAATCTAGAAATGAGGAGAATATTAGCAGTATCTCAAGACTTTTTTGTAGTTGTCCACACCTCTGTGTGTATGGAGGAATATTTTGGACAAAATTAAATAAATAAATAAATGCGTAAATAAATAAAAGTACTGTGAAATGTGAGCATAAATAAACAAATATGTCATGAAATGAGAGCATAAATAAAGATTGCAGATCTATGGTAGAGTTGTTTGAAAAAGTAGCTGCGAATATGCACCTGACTTTATACTCGTAAAACAAGGGTCAAATACTCGGTTCAAAATATTAGTTGGAGCTGCTTTGGGCATTCCATGTCAAAGTACCCAAACTAATACAGCCGCAGCTTATCAGATATCAAACTGGCTCATTCGCCTTGTGATTGTCTTCTCCGATACACCATATAGATCTGCAATCTGTCGTATTTTTAAACCTCATAACAGAAGATGTTCTATTGACTCAGCTGGAATGTCGAAGGATGGACGTCCAGAGCAGGGAACTGTGTCACCTGAACTGGAGTGTAGTAGAGTCCGTTCCACCTGTTCTTTGATAATTTCAAAAATAGTTTCATCTACATCGGAGTCTAAAAGGGCCGCCAACATTGTAATTTCTTCTGATAAATCTTCAATTCTTTCTCTGAAATACGTAATATCTTTGGCAGAATCCATTTCATCGGCAGTAGTAAGCATTTTTCTAATTAATTCTTGTGCAATCGATTCACCAATCAGTAACTAGAGGGCATGTTAGAGCCCACCCTCTCAACTTTGACGAGTGAAAGTTTATTTCAAATTGTATTTCATGACGGTTTGCAGGAATTTACCGGACAAAATGAAATAAATAAGCAACAAAAAATATATTTCGTGACACATTTATTTATTTATGCTCACATTTCACAGTACTTTTATTTATTTACGCATTTATTTATTTTATTTTGTCCGAAATATTCCTCCATATGTGTGATCTTAAGCAATACAGGGTAATAGACATCTAAATACCTCATTTGGAGAATGGAACTAAGCTATTCATGATATATATTCATCAATGTGCCAAACAGAGTTTGTAATCCAATTTAAAAATTGATTATTGTGCACATCTTTGTAGACTAAAATTATTCAAGGTACTGTAAAAGTAACTGGTGACAGGGCCTGTATTAGTATGTGTTGGAACACATCCTAGACAAGAGAACAATTCTAACCTTCCTCGGAAGGATTGCCAAATGGAGAGACAGACAAGAGTCCCTTGAATCATTCAAGGAAAGTACTTATAATGGAAGGAAAATGGAGCATGCCCGGTAAAAAAATTATTCATTTCCCATCCCTGTAACTGCTGACAGCAGGAGGCTGCTATTGAGATTACTGCAAAGTTGATGGGCCATCTTTGTGGGAGGGGTACCATGGAGTTGAGTGGAAATCCTCTGTAGATGGCTAAAATGGAAGACCAGAAATGATCTTGGGAGGACTGTAGACATTCTACTTAAATGAGAAAATGGGCATTACTTCAGTGAACTTGGCATCTGGTGGGGAATGGATGAGAGTTCAACAAACATGAGGTGGAACCCCATACCGAGCCCACAACCTGAAACCCAAACAACCCTTAACACAACAAGATACTGGAGAATTGACCCTGTGAATAAGTACCATAGTGCTAACCTAGAGGCCTACTTTCCTGCTGAAGTCCTGGTACCCAGATCAAAGTTTTGCTCTGTGGGTCTAAATTTAAGAATTTTGAGCGGATCCAAGTGGACTTGGTTAGACTTTATTCATGTAGTTTGGAGCGGATGGTCAGAATGTAGATGAACTATGTAGAGGAAATTCTTGAAAAATAAACCATATATAGTTACAAACCTTATAAAGGAAATACAGCCAAAACATTGTGACCCTCTTCAGCATTTTTTTCCATTAGTTTGCATCTATTAGGGATGTCAATAAAATCAGTATCAAAGTTGTATCAAATTCTGGGTACATAACCATACCAGCTTTTCTAGTCATTCGGTACAGCATTCATACGACTCCAAGTAGATTAATTATTTCAGAAGGCACAATGATACATTGGTAAAAATTACATATGAAAATGGCACCCAGTAGTGATCCTGCAGCACCACATTAACACATGTCGAAATGAAAAATAGCAGAAGTCGTATCTGGAAATGCTTTGTGTTCAAGGCTGGAGAATTTCAGCGCAGGATTGCAGGAATAGTACTTAGTAATATTTGGGTTTGCAGTCAAAATACATGGAGACTTTTATTATTGCCCCATTTATCACAGTTTTTAGTTCACAAATAAACTTGTGTGTGCTTTGAGAGATTTTAATTATGTGACAGATGAAATGTGATTCTTTAACAGGTTTGAAGAGGTGATGAGGAGATTAATCGCTCTTTAATACCATATCCTACACAATCCCTAAAAAGGAACTGAGGCTTGGTGTTAAATTTCTGATTGCATTGAGTTTGTCCACTGATGTCCATTAATCCATTTTCTTACCATTTTATACAGTTCAGAATAATGCATTCTACCACGTTACCCTGCATGTACCATCTTTTCTATTAATATAACTGTGGATGTGTACAGAGGCTGTAGTTGTAATAAAGTCTGATTATCCATGCAATTCTCTGGGCAAAGAATTTAATTTTGTTAATTAGAAAGAACAGTAAACACCTGTGGTGTATTGTTTAATTGTAAAAATACCGGTTAATACTTGAATATTTGACATAACATTTATATGCGTCTGTTTATTCAGGAGCTTAGTGTAAAAAGTTTGTGTAGAGACAAAGGGAAAAAAAATCTGTATCGATTAAGTAACATGAAAAACAAAACAAAAAAACCTGATTGGAGCATCCCTAATAAACATCTTGTAAACATTTGATACATTTTGTTACTTTTTTAAAGATTGGTACTGTGTGCATTATTTATTGCTGTGTGTTTATATAGTAAACGTTTTGTTAAGAAGCAAATATTGCATTATTAAAATGGTAATCCATATTTATACTTAAACCTATTTGTAAAATATAATACTAAAAAGATGTGGGATTATAAAAGTAATGCATTTGTGCATTCAGATTTGAGTAGATGTTGTACTTATTACAATACAATAATACTGCTTATTTTTGTATATCGCTCTTCATTATTAGTCCTGCACAGTACTGAAATGTTACTTGGAAAAAAAAGTAGTATTGTGGTGAGATATTAGAGTAGTGATCAAAGCTAATAATCCTTAAAGACTGTTTTTAACTTTGCCTAACAAATCATACTTTTATCCTAAGGAAAGAAAATTGTAGCTTAGTTAGATACTTTATTAATCCCAAGGGGAAATTCACATAATCCAGCAGCAGTATACTGATACAAAGAAACAATATTAAATTAAAGAGTAATAAAAATGAAAAAATGAAAAAAAAATAAAAATAAAATTAATGTTAGCATTTTCATCCCCGGGTGGAATTGAAGAGTCACATAGTGTGGGGGAGGAACGATCTCCTCAGTCTGTCAGTGGAGCAAGACAGTGACAAAAGCTACTCCTCTGCCTGGAGATGACACTGTTCGGTGGATTATTCATGATTGACAGGAGCTTGCTAAATGCCCGTCGCTCTGCCACAGATGTTAAACTGTCTACAGCCTGCCTTCTTAACAAGTTTGTCCAGGCGTGAGGCGTCTTCAATCTTTATGCTGCCACCCCAGCACACCACCGCGTAGAAGAGGGCACTCACCACAACCGTCTGGTAGAACGTCTGCAGCATCTTACTGCAGATTTTGAAGGATGCCAACCTTCTCAGAAAGTATAGTCTGCTCTGACCTTTCTTACATAGAGCATCAGTATTGGCAGTCCAGTCCAATTTGTCATCCAGCTGCACTCCCAGATATTTGTAGGTCTGCACCCTCTGCACACAGTCACCTCTGATGATCATAGGGTCCATGAGGGGCCTAGGCCTTCTAAAATCCACCACCAGCTCCTTGGTCTTGCTGGTGTTAAGGTGTAAGTGGTTTAAGTCGCAACATTTAACAAAGTATTTGATTAACTTTCTGTACTCCTCCTCCTGCCCACACCTGATGCAGCCCACAATAGCAGTGTCATCAGCGAACTTTTGCACGTGGCAGGACTCCGAGTCATATTGGAAATCTGATGTATATGGATTGAACAGGACCGGAGAAAGTACAGTCCCCTGCGGCGCCCCTGTATTGCTGAACACAATGTCAGACCTGCAGATCCCAAGACGCACATATTGAGGTCTGTCTGTAAGATAGTACACAATCCATGCCACCAGGTGTGAGTCTACTCCCATTTCAGTCAGCTTGTCTCTAAGGAGCAGAGGTTGGATGGTGTTGAAGGCACTAGAGAAGTCCAAAAACATAATTCTTACAGCACCACTGCCTCTGTCCAGGTGGGAGAGGGATCGGTGTAGCATATGGATGATGGCATCCTCCGCTCTCACCTCTCCTGGTATGCGAACTGCAGAGGGTCGAGGGCGTGGCGGACCTGTGACCTCAGGTGGTGAAGCAGCAGCCGCTCCATGGTCTTCATCAGATGTGACGTCAGAGCAACAGGCCGGAAGTCATTCAGCTCACTAGGACGTGATACCTTTGGGACTGGGGTGATACAAGATGTTTTCCAAAGCCTTGGGACTCTCCCCCGTTCCAGGCTCAGGTTGAAGATGCGCTGTACAGGACTCCCCAGTTCCAATGCACATGCCTTCAGCAGTCGTGGCGATACACCATCTGGACCCGCTGCTTTGCTGGCACGAAGTCTTTTCAGCTCTCTGCTCACATGGGCTGCTGTGATTGTGGATGGGGATGTCTCACCTATGCTGGTATCAGTTGGTAGCAGGTCAGAAAAACAATTTGGAACATGACATTGTGTACTTTGGAAAAGGTCAGATTATTAATTCTGGCCCTTTGACAAATCTGATGGGCTATAAACCTCAAGGTTGCTAGTTCATTCTCCAACATTGAATCACTACACTTAATCTGCCACTGATTCAGTTCCAAAATATTGAGAACAACTGTACTATACATGTAGGGCATGATGGCTTTTCTGGGAGAAAGCTGTAAAACAAAATTCTGATATCAGAATTGTCTTTTGGGATATTTGCCTCCATTCTAAGGTCAGAAATGAGACATTAATTATTGGTTGTGCATCAGTATAATTTATGAGTAAAGCTCCAGACCTGCTACCCATCATGGACCAAACCAGCCTACATTTTTACCTTGACGTGCAAACACAAATGTTAACTTTCAATTGGATACTTGACCTACAATTATCCACAGACCCTCCACAACCAACATTTAAAAACAGGATGTCTATCAATGCAATTTTTACATCACTTGAATAGGAATCTGCTTCCTGTGAAAGTTATTGAGCCACTACAAGCCTATTTGGGCAATGTTTTGCATACATTAAAATGGTCCAACTTTCAAATTGGTTAACAGAGTCTCTTTTTTTTTTTTTGTCATAACTTTAACACTACCTGTGTAAAATTAAACATGTCCTCTTAAAAGTATATTTTTAAATTCCTTTAAAATGGCCTTTGTTGTGTTGTGTTTATGATAACACGCACAACTGATTAGACCAGGGGTGGGCAAACTACGGCCCGTGGGCCACATCTGGCCCATTGGTCTTCTTAATCTGGCCCGCCGAAGATTGGTACAGAATTGCCCAAATCAAATCATATTATAATTATGACTGCATTCATTTGAACTTGTCCTTTAATGCTTGGTGTTCCACCAGGTGGCGCATTAGGCGCAGTTATACGTTGACTTGATTTTGCGGAGCCAGGGCTACTCTCTGTTATTACTCTGCTACTACTCTGAACCCATCTGCAACAATGAGTGGGCCAAAGAAAAGAAAATTCGACAGTGAGTGGCGAGTGTTTAATAAGGAATGGACAACTAAAAACTTTTTCACTGAAGTCCGGTCAAAGGCTTTATGTCTTATTTGCCAAGAAGCCGTTGCAGTTTTAAAGGAATACAACATCAGCCGTCACTTTTCCACCAAGCATGCTAATTATGCTAACAACCAGTCAACGCAAGAACAGACGGCTACCGCTCAGAGGTTGGCAGGTAGTTTGCAGGCTCAGCAAAACGCCTTTATCTGACAAACTGTCGTCCAAGAATCAAGCACGAAGGCAAGTTATGTGCTGGCATTCAAATTAGCAAAGACCAGCACGCATTTCTCTGAATGGGGAGTCTCTCAAAGAGTGCATGGCAGAGACAGCAGGTATCTTGTGTCCTGAGAGCAAGAACAAATTTGAAAAAATTAGCTTATCACGTAGGACAGTGACTCGCCGTGTTGAGCTAATTGATGAAGACTTAGCTAGCAAGTCAAACAAAAAAGCGGAGTCATTTACATTATATGCCTTGGCACTGGCCGAAATTAATGACATAAAGGACACCACTCAGTTTTTAATTTTTATCAGAGGGATTAATGACAATTTTGAGATAACGGAGGAGTTTTTGGCCATGGAATCCCTAAAGGGGAAAACGAGGGGAGAGGACTTGTATGACAGCGTGTCAGGGGTCATCAAAAGGCACAAGCTACCTTGGAGTATGCTTGCCAATGTTACCACAGATGGATAGCCAAATCTGACTGGAAAAAACCTCGGGTTGCTTAAAAGAATCCAGGAGAGGGTGAAAGAGGACCCTGAAACGGCACCATGGGAGTTGCAGTTGGAACTGATTGATGTCCAATGTGACACCGTCTTAAAGGAGAAGTTCAACTCTCTTAAACTGGATGAGTTTTATGCTTCATTAAGCACAGCCAAATTTCCAAGCATCCAGAAGATGGCACAGAGGATGCTGGTGTTGTTTGGCTCTACGTATGTGTGTGAACAGACTTTTTACTGGCAAAAAAGGGTGATCAACAACACTGTTCCCACTTAAAGTGAATGTAAATATTAACACTGTAATGCCTTTTTTATGTTTATGTTTGATATGTATGCATCTAGTGCTGGCCTGGCCCGTCTGTCAAATTTTAAAAGTCAAAGTGGCCCCTGAGCTAAACTAAAAGGTTTGCCCACCCCTGCATTAGACCCTGTCACTGCCAATGTCTGTCTACTAATCCTGAATTACCGATTACTCGTAACTGGGGACTGCATCCCATTTGATATATCAGTCAAATACTGTATGTGTTTTGTGCATTTACACATTTCATACTATTTTAGTTATTATACTAATGAGTATTACTTTGGCTTTAACACTAGAATTACCAGAGCCTATGAAAAAACTCATAGATCCGTCCCACCTTAAATTGCTTCTTAAATCCCTTCACACATCTCCGCCAGTGTCCTTTGTCCTCTATATGTGCTGATAAAGAGAATCTACAAGCAGCCGGCTATTCCATCCCCCACCAATTTGGAATGTGCACGAACTTCTCCCAGCTCATGCCTTGATTGATTATCTGGGAGTGAAGTGTAGTTTTAGAGTGGACACACGCATTTCATGCTTGTTCCGCTTCTACAGTAATCTGTGTAAACACATTCTTAAAACAGAAACGTTTTATATATTCTAGTAGTAGATGACAAAATGTAGGCATAAACTATATGATGTATGAAGCCTGAAGTTCAAATATCAAAGAAACACCTTCACAAAAGGTACAAATATAACACAACAATTGCGCTTTTATTTAAAAATATAACTGCAGAAAAAAAAGCTTATGACCGTCTCCATGGCGCAATAGAATCAGTTGCTGACTAGGAATCAAAAGGTCGCGAGTTCGATCCTGCACCACTCCGTTTTGAGAAGTAAACTGCTCTTATTCTTACTATTTTAGAATAAAAACATACATTTGATTTCAGTCTGTAACAGCCAATGTAATTTATGATACTTGTAAAGGTTAGCTTTTTTTTTTTATTTTTTATTAGTCAGTTTTATTATCTCAGCCGTGTTCACGAGCCCAAACACACCCCACCCACCCCCGCATTTGACACTGCTGTTTTCACATAGACGCGCTATAACAGAGGTAAACTCGGCTCCCTTCTATGTGGAACAAGCAAAATGAGATTTTTTTTTTTTTTTAAGCTAATCCAATTTTGGTTACCTGTCCACTCCATTTATGACCATCTCTCTTATGCAGTTTCTCCAGGAAAATGTGACCTTAAAATCTTTATTGGCCACCACTACAAAGTACAGTAAGTACTAAGTAACATAAAGTACAAGACAAAACTTCATATTTGGGTAAAACATTCCTTTAAAGGGTGCATGGACCTAACCTTTTCTCATTTAGTACATTTTTGTCGATTTCACAGTCACTGTCTGGAGAGCTGAGTCTTGATCTTCCTTAGGTAGTTCAGAAGCAAGTACTTGATTGTACTATGACAAGCATAAGATATGTATAATTAAACTTTGAAACATGGAGTGCTGTTAAAGATCAGTGACAGATGGCATATTATAAACTTAACAAAAAAAAATCTTTGTTTATCCCTTAATATTTTCTATTGCCTGTAATGTGTACTTATCTTCTCTATATATAATCTTCATTTGGATCTTGATCTTTGTTTGTCCGCGAATGAATTAGAAGAAGCACTAGATGGCACTAGAGAGACAGCTAAAACATAGGCATTGCATTAAGAATCTCCTCCAGGCTTATACTACTGAAGACTGTAGTACTCCAGTCACACCTCAAAACACAGACATTCAAACTAAACAAATTGTTGTGCTTTAAATCAACTAAAGAGATCTTCATTTAGATCTTGATCTTTGTTTGTCCACGACTTCCACGCATGCGTAGACCACCTTCCAGTTTAGTACGTTGTTGTTACTCACGGATGTCACCAATGTGCTGGAATAACGAAAGGGGTGGTGGACACTGTTGCGCTGGTTATTAGCTCCTGAGGCCTGGTTAGAGCATGAGATTGCCGAAGATTAAAGGTACATGCCTACGTAACATATGAATGAAAGAAAGACAGTGGGTAAAATGAATGACAATGTAACCGCACGTTCCGGAAATTTATTATTGTTACGTTGTAGCCGCCGAGTGCTCCGCGTCTCACAGTTGTACCATGGCTTGCTTACATGTCAGTGAAGTGATCCCTATTTATGCTTTAAAGAGCCTGGATACCTATGTGTCCCCCTTTTCTAACCATTGCTCCGAGCAGATTGCCTTAACTCTTTGGATTGCCACAAAGCAACCTGCGAGATTGGAGAAAGGTTGTGAAGACATCGTCTCGTTTTCACAACACTGTTGTTTCCTCTCACGGACTGTGAACGGACAGAAGCAGAAATGCTCTTACACCACCACATAATTATGATTCGGACAGTGATTCCGAGTAGGCCGTTCCTATCAAATCAATATCCAAGGGTTTTCTTTTGTAATTTTGTTTCCCTTATAAAAAAAATCATAATGCTGTGCGACGAAGGGCCCAGTTCACGACTGGCAGCCGTGTTTAAACAGGGAGCCCTTCACAGACAACTTTAACACGTACAACGTAGTTGGGCGCACATGGCTAGTAATAATAAATTTTTCATTTAATTTTTTGATGTAAACTGGGTTTATTACAGTAATTATTCACATAATTGAATACTTAATTTTTTGTCTGAAATCATTTATATCATGCATCAAGCCCTCAAATTTGCATATCACAAATTTCAGAAAATCAGTTTTCTTTAAATCCATGCA
Organism: Polypterus senegalus; assembly: GCF_016835505.1. Classification (NCBI taxonomy): domain Eukaryota; kingdom Metazoa; phylum Chordata; class Cladistia; order Polypteriformes; family Polypteridae; genus Polypterus; species Polypterus senegalus. The sequence goes on from NC_053161.1 coordinate 44,460,277, forward strand.
CCTACTCCGTAAAATCAAACCTGAAATCTGCAAGTTTTCCTATTAGATCCTAACCTGGATAGATATTGAGGCAAAACTTTGTTCAATCCATTGTATTGTTTCAGAGCACATTTTGACATACAAATCCAGCGAGCTATATACTAATTGAAAGCATAACATAAAATGACATACAATAAAAACAGAACATAATGCCAGAACTCCAAAAGAAAAAAAATGAAATATAAATAAGTAAACGGACAACTCTTTATGTTCAGATGTTCCTGAAGATCATAATACTTTTTTTTAATTGTGAATGGTAGACCACATGCAGTTACCAAAGCAAAAACATTTGAAAGACTTGACTCAAGCAGCATGTAATTGAAAACCACAAAGTTTTTCCTCGCAGATAACAATCTTGCCCTAAAAGGATCTATTTTGAACTTTTTAAAAACTGTCAAACATTTTAGTGAAAAAGAATTTGCCTCTCTTTTCAGCTCACATTATTATCTGAAATAGCGGGAACACTATCAACAAAAAGTAAAGTGATTCTGGTGGCACTTCTTGCTACTGTTCAGAAAATAATAGCACTATTGATACTCAATGTTAAATTATGTGTGCATTGTTTCCGTCATGCAAGATATGTTTACACTGTTATTCCTATGATCCACAAAGAAGGGAACCCAGGAAGGCATAACCTCAGGAATTGGTTTCCTTACTGAAAATGTCTCAGGATGGGTGGAGCACATCCTTAAACCCCTCACCCGCAATACAATCAGCTACATCCCGGACACCACTGGTTTTTTTAAAAAAACTGTCTGTTATAGGCCCCTTACCTGAGGGACTCTTACTGGCCGCAATGGATGTTGAGGCACTTTACAAAAACATCCCCCATGATGATGGCATATTGGCATGTGAAACGTACCTTAAACAACATGTATGTCAGTCAAGTGGCAAATGCCATAGGGAGGATATATGGTAGACTAACTTTAAATTTTTTTTTTTTTTAATGCAACGCGATCTACCGGTCGATCGCGATCAATGCATTGGGCACCCCTAACATAGATGATATCTTCGTGATCTGGACTACCAGTGGGAAGGACCTCCATTTTCACAATGAATATAATTCTTTCAACCCCAACATAAAGCTGAAGCTTAATTACTCAAAAACAGAGGTCGGCTTCCTTGACAGCACTGTACAACAGAAAGATAACACCCTTGTAACTTCTGTTTTTCACAAAACGAAGGACAGGCAGACCTAACTGAGAAGTGATAACTTCCACCCCAAGCATTTAAGGCGCTCCATTATTTTCAGCCAAGCAGTACGTTACAACCATATTTGCTCAGACCTGACAGACCTGGATGAACAACTGCAGAAGCTTAGACAAGACTATGCCCCCAAAACAAGAAGTGCTACTGCCATACCCAGAGACAACCTTCTGAAATATAAAAACAAAGACCACAAGAACCTCATTTTCCTTGTTGTCACCTATAACTCACATCTTGAAGCACTTTGGAAAATTTTGAAAGAACTTCAGCCAATCCTAAACAATGAGGAAATGCTGAAAAAAATGTAATGCATTTACAGAACCTCCCCTCCTGGAATAAAGACAATGACCAAACCTGCAGCAACTAATTGCACAAAGGTCTCCGAGTGAACCAACAGAAAATGGTGCATTTCCCTGCCTACTGAAAAAAATGTCCTTACATTTATGATACAGATTGTGTAGTTACACCACACTGCCAAATAGAACATTGCATAAAGGGGTAACTTTCCTGCAGATCATCTAATGTGGTCTACCTAATTCTCTATATGAAATGTCCCGACACTGCACTCTATACGGGAGAAACTGGACAAACACTCCACCAAATAATGAACTTACACAGGTTCCACATTAAGCATGACAACAGATGTTCCTGTTGCCATTGAGTCTGTGAGGGGGGACTTTAAAGTCACAGTGCTTATGGGCAAGAGGTGAAA